>NC_040230.1:305000-610000 GCF_001444195.1 Xiphophorus couchianus | reverse complement strand
CCCCGTTTCCTGTCAGCCTACTGTCATATAAGGGAAACTAGAGCCACAAAAGACCCTGGAGAGGTAAAAAAAAAGTTTTGTTGCTGCTCTTGCTGTTGGATAACCTGCCCGTCTGCGGATAAACTGGCTTGTTCTTAGAAAAATTTAGATTTTGAACCTTAACAATAAACTGCTGCTCCAGTCCTGACCCGTATGGAGAGTGAAGAGTGCCAAATGACAATAAATTATTGATGAAATAGTTATTTAAATGTGTCATTGACTTATTAAAACTTGTCACTCTCCATAGATCTGTGTGTTTTCTTCCATCTTTAAATAATAGAAATTTATCCATGAATTGCTTATTAAAAATAAATACAATATGTGTTCTGAAATATGTTTTTCTTAATTTTTTATTAATTTATGGAAGTATAAGTCGACAGATTGTAATGAAATGTTCAGTTTGGATTCCATTTCAGTGTTAATCATAAACTTCCCGTCGTTCTGTTAGTGAACTAACTGAACTTTGTTTCCTGCTCAGGATCCGGCGCTGAGCATCATCACCAGCAGAACCAGAGACGCTCGGCCTTCAGCCAAACCACTCACATCCATTTTTCTGTCGGCAGCAGCTCTGCATCCCGGGACGATTACAGCCAATTTATATCCGAGGCGCTGAGTGTGTCTGGTGGGGGAGCTGGCAGAGATTAAACCTATTTGTCTCTGGTTATGGCAGCGACAGAAAGATGAGAGAGGAGCGGAGGAGAAAAACAGAAACGGTGGGACAAATCCTGGCTGCACTTCCTGAGGAGAGACGGGATGCTGCTCCACATTTCAGGACCAGAAACCTGGAAATGTTTGGAGAAAAGGAGAATAAAACGAGGCAGCAGAGATCATCACACCTCCAGAACCAGAACCAGAACCAGACAGGTCTGGACTCCAGACGACCAGCTGGTCTCCACGTGTTAATATCTCGTTATGAAATATTTGAAGATTTATATCTTTTTCTTTAGGATAGAAACGAACCACAAACCTATGACATAAACAGAGTCTTGTTGAAATGGACCGGAGTTTTATTGAAGCGGACCGGAGTCGGGTTGAAGTGGACCGGAGTCGGGTTGAAGCGGACCGGAGTCGGGTTGAAGCGGACCGGAGTTTTACTAAAGCGGACCGGAGTCGGGTTGAAGCAGACCTGAGTTTTACTAAAGCAGACCGGAGTCGGGTTGAAGCGGACCGGAGTCTTGTTGAAATGGACCGGAGTTTTATTGAAGCGGACCGGAGTCGGGTTGAAGCGGACCGGAGTCGGGTTGAAGTGGACCAGAGTCTTGTTGAAGTGGACCGGAGTCGGGTTGAAGCGGACCGGAGTCTTGTTGAAGCGTACCGGAGTTGGGTTGAAGCGGACCGGAGTCGGGTTGAAGCGGACCGGAGTCTTGTTGAAGTGGACCGGAGTCGGGTTGAAGTGGACCGGAGTCGGGTTGAAGCGTACCGGAGTCGGGTTGAAGCGGACCGGAGTCGGGTTGAAGCGGACCGGAGTTTTACTAAAGCGGACCGGAGTCGGGTTGAAGCAGACCGGAGTCGGGTTGAAGCGGACCGGAGTCGGGTTGAAGCGGACCGGAGTCGGGTTGAAGCGGACCGGAGTCTTGTTGAAGCGGACCGGAGTCTTGTTGAAGTGGACCGGAGTCTTGTTGAAATGGACCGGAGTTTTATTGAAGCGGACCGGAGTCGGGTTGAAGTGGACCAGAGTCTTGTTGAAGTGGACCGGAGTCGGGTTGAAGCGGACCGGAGTCGGGTTGAAGCGGACCGGAGTTTTACTAAAGCGGACCGGAGTCGGGTTGAAGCAGACCTGAGTTTTACTAAAGCAGACCGGAGTCGGGTTGAAGCGGACCGGAGTCTTGTTGAAATGGACCGGAGTTTTATTGAAGCGGACCGGAGTCGGGTTGAAGCGGACCGGAGTCGGGTTGAAGTGGACCAGAGTCTTGTTGAAGTGGACCGGAGTCGGGTTGAAGCGGACCGGAGTCTTGTTGAAGCGTACCGGAGTTGGGTTGAAGCGGACCGGAGTCGGGTTGAAGCGGACCGGAGTCTTGTTGAAGTGGACCGGAGTCGGGTTGAAGTGGACCGGAGTCGGGTTGAAGCGTACCGGAGTCGGGTTGAAGCGGACCGGAGTCGGGTTGAAGCGGACCGGAGTTTTACTAAAGCGGACCGGAGTCGGGTTGAAGCGGACCGGAGTCGGGTTGAAGCGGACCGGAGTCGGGTTGAAGCGGACCGGAGTCTTGTTGAAGCGGACCGGAGTCTTGTTGAAGTGGACCGGAGTCTTGTTGAAGCGGACCGGAGTCGGGTTGAAGCGTACCGGAGTCGGGTTGAAGCGGACCGGAGTCGGGTTGAAGCGGACCGGAGTCGGGTTGAAGCGGACCGGAGTCGGGTTGAAGCGGACCGGATTCGGGTTGAAGCGGACCGGAGTCGGGTTGAAGCGGACCGGAGTCGGGTT
This sequence comes from Xiphophorus couchianus, assembly GCF_001444195.1. Classification (NCBI taxonomy): domain Eukaryota; kingdom Metazoa; phylum Chordata; class Actinopteri; order Cyprinodontiformes; family Poeciliidae; genus Xiphophorus; species Xiphophorus couchianus. Next base: position 607,542 of record NC_040230.1, on the reverse strand, counting down.
GAAGCGGACCGGAGTCGGGTTGAAGCGGACCGGAGTCGGGTTGAAGCGGTGAGATTGATGCAGCCTTTTTGAATCTGCAGAGCCAGAGGAGATGATTTAGTCTAAACCAGCTGATAATTATGGTAAATATTTCTGACTCCTGATCTTGTTAAAAAGTGATTCCAGGATCTGAACCTCTGACTCCCAGGATGTGTTCATTGTTCTCACCATCAGTGAATCTGTTGGGTCTCCCTGGAGGAACCGCAGCAGATGAGGCTCATCAGAACCGCCAGCTTCTTTCCTCTCATCATCTGCTGATGTGTTTCTGAGGGAGGATAATCGCTTTGCAGCCAGTTAGAGCCAAGCTGAACATTAAACCCTCGGTCAGGTCGCCTCAGTGGAACCAGAACCGATCAGCTAATCAGAACCATGTGAGTCCAGAAGCATCTGCAGATCAACGGTGACCTGCTGCTGGACGTAACAGACGGTTAACACCAAGTACTCAGATATCACAGTTTCACCTGGAATATTTAACGGCTGCATTAGATTCAGTTCATCATGTCAGACAAAGAACTGTTCAGCTGGAAGGAAGAGATTTTTTTGTAGAAGAAAGATGTTGAAGTTCTGGATCTAGTAGAACTGGGTCAACTGGACCATCAGGAGGGAAAACTGCTGTAATTTTCACAGGTTACAGAATCAGTTAAAGTGAGCAGAGGCTCTCCTTTTCTCCTCCGTTAGGAAAGTAGTCGTCTCTCCAGGAGCTGTTGGTTTTAGTTTGGACTTTTTGAGGTTCTTGTTTTGTTTCTGAATTTCCTCATGACTCGTTATGGTGATTCTTTGTTTGTCCTGAAGGCCTGTCCTAGAAGAGCATGGACTCAGATGTTTAGCTCATGTTTTCTGCTGTAGAACATTTTTTATCAGAACATTTATAGCTGCTGCTGTATAAAAGCACTGAAAACAAAAAGCTGACAGACGTGAGGATTTGAAGCTCCTGAAGGCGTCTGCTGCCTCCTGACTCCCTCGCCTGTCTCAGTTCGCCTCGCTTCAGCCACGCACCTACAGCTGGAGAGACTCTGCTGTCAGCTGGACCAACGTCCACCTGGACAGAGACATGGACTCTGTCGCTCCGACTCTGATTCTGTTGTCTGAGTGAAACTGGCTCAGTTTGTGTCTGATGGAACAAAATGGCCGACCCGGACTCTGGACCTTTGAAGGCCCAGAAGCTGCAGGTCAGACTCACCTGGTTAAATAAAATAATGTTTTTTAAACTGTCGTTATGTGGCGGCATTTTAATATGAAACAGATCATTTGAAATGATGCTGCAGAATGAGACTGATTTATTATTTAATATGGAATAAAATCTGATTTCTCGTTAAAACGATTAGTGAATTCAGATGAATTATTCACAGAGACAGAAACAGTTCTGTATTTTATTTCTCTATGAAGCCTCCTTTACTGTAAAGCAGTTATAGATCCTGTATTAGTTTAATATTTGTCTGTAAATATTCCCCACCTCTGTTCTACTAGTAGTTCTGGTTCCAGTAGAACCGAACCTTCTGGACTCAGGGAAACCATCTGGACTCATTTTGGTTTTCGTCCCAGCAGACGGTTCTTGATGTGAGCGTCTCCGTTTGTTGTAGAAATGATCAGATATCGATGTCATTTCTCTTCCTGCTGGCTTTCTTTCTTTCCTCAGGCGACATGAATACGCAGCATTTATCCAATGTCCAGGTGCATGCTGGGAGATCTGGACGCTCTAACAGAGTGAAGCTGAGGCGCAGCTGCAGTGTGTCTCTGCTAGTTGGTGTGTGAAACGTCTCTGATGGTTTCTGTCCTCGGCGGCTGGCGTCCCTCAGGGAACCGGTCCTCTCCAGGAGGGAAAAGCCGGGACGGATCCAGATGTCTAGGAAGGGGTTTCTCTGCATGGTTGAGCAGCTGCTGCGTCCCGCCAGAACCGCTCCAAACCTCTTAGTGAAGAACGATGCTGCTGCTGAAAACCATCAGACTGATGTGAGCGGAATCAGCGGATCCGACTCCCAACAGAACGGTCCGCCGAGGAACCCGAGGTCTGCTCGGTTCTGATGCGCTGAAGGTTTTAAGCTCCGCCTCTTTGTTCCGACTGAAAGGATTCGAGGATCGTTTACCGTCAGACCATCCTGATCGTTTGTGGTACAAAATTTGGACTCAGGTCCAGATTAAGAAATTTACTACAAAAACTAAACAAACAAATAAACAATAAAGTAATTTACCTGATATATATATCTGTAGTTATGTGTCTTCTGTGTGTAAATAATCTATGTGGTGCAGCCTGAGTTCAGCAGCCTGACGGCTGAAGGGTAGAAACTGATCCTCAGCCTGGAGGTTTTGCTCCTCAGCCTCCTGCATGAGGGGAGCAGCTGGAACAGGAGGGGCAGAGCCCTTCATCCTTCATGATGAGGAGCGCCTCCTCCTGCATCCTGCTGTAGAGGTCCATGGTGGAGGAAAGGCTGCAGTCCTCTGTCCAGCCTTATCCTCCCTCTGCAGAGCCGTCCTCTCAGCAGCTTCCTGAGGAAGTAGAGATGCTGGTGGGTATTCTTGACCAGACGGGAGGTGTTGGTACCATCCAGGTCACTGGATAGGTGAACCCAGGTACCTGCAGCTGAAGACCACAGCTGCTCCTCTGATGGTTGGTGCTGAAGAGGATCTTTGTCTCTTCTGAAATCCACCACCATCTCCTTGGTCTTCTTCACATTGTTGCAGAGGTTATTTTCTCTGCACCAGTTGTTCCACCTCCTCTCTCTAGTTGGACTCATCACTGTTCATGATGCGCCCCACTACTGCTGTGTCATCAGGAGACCTCACTATATGACAGCTGGGCTGCCTTGCCAAGCAGTCATACGTAAAGAGGAGGAGGCTCAGCATGCAGCCTTGTAGTGATGGAGGAGGAGACGGTGTGGATCCTGAAACAAACTCTGGGCCAGTTAAAGGGTTAAAACCAGATGGGTCAGGTGTGAAAACTCACCTGATGGTCCGGTCGACCCGGTTCTACTGGAACCAGAACTCCACCATCTGCTCCACTTCCAGCTGCTGTGGTTCTCCCAGTCAAACCAACCTGTTCCCCTCCTGGCCTGTGGGGGCGCTGCAGCAAGAACCACTGAAGGAAACCACACAAAAACCTCTGAAGACACTGAGAGCAACTTCCTTCTTCACCAGATGGAAACAAGATGGAGGCGTCAGATTTTTTTCTTTAGCCTTTGGCTGAAGACCAGGCGTCATTTCTGCTGCTAGCGCTGGGCTAGCACGTTAGCTTTGGTTGTATTTACCCAGAATGCCCTGCGCTGTAGTTCACTTCCTGCTTTTGGAGCGGTCACTTGGTGTTCACATTCAAAGTGAACCAGAGTTCACTTCAACCAAACCCAGACGAGGTTTGGAGGACCAGAGGTCAGAGGTCGCTGTTTGGTAGATTATGGATTCAGACGTGATTCTGTCAGGATGAGCTGATTGGTCTGTTTAGTGTGGATCAAACTCTGTTTGGTTCTGATCCAAAGTGATGAGCCACCAAGACACCGCCATGTTGGTTCTGTTCCGCCCCGGTCCGTCTGTGGCTCAGCTGAACCTCTCATGCAGACAGATCCCTGGGGATTTAAACCCTCAACCTCTGGCAGAGTGGAGCATCTCTCCGGCCCACTGAGCTCCATGGAGCTTGACGGACATCCGGTTCCCCACGGAAACAATCGTGACGCCTCGTTCTCCAGCTGAGCTTCCAGTTTCACATCAAATACGTTTTGTGTTGAGAGACAAACGAACATCCTGAAGCCGTCGGAGGGATTACATCACCATCTCTGCAACCTCAATATGACATAAAAATATCTCGCCTCAGGAAGTTTGTGATCGTCCTGAACTGAGTGACAGGATGTAAAAACATTTCAACAATTAGTTCCTTCGTTCCTCAGGAGAGCAGAAACAGCTTCTGAAGCCGACGAGACAATTCATCCTGGTTTAGTTTTCATCCTGTTTACATCATACACAACGTTACACAACATTACACATCACTACACATCATTGCACATCGCTACACATCATTGCACATCGCTACACATCATTGCACATCGCTACACATCATTGCACATCGTTACACATCATTGCACATCGTTACACAACGTTGCACATTGTTACACATCATTGCACATCGTTACACATCATTGCACATCGTTACACAACGTTGCACATCGTTACACATCATTGCACATCGCTACACATCATTGCACAACGTTACACAACATTACACATCACTACACATCATTGCACATCGCTACACATCATTGCACATCGCTACACATCATTGCACATCGTTACACATCATTGCACATCGCTACACATCATTGCACATCGCTACACATCATTGCACATCGTTACACAACGTTGCACATCGTTACACATCGTTACGCATCGCTGCACATCATTGCACATCGCTACACATCATTGCACATCGTTACACATCGTTACGCATCGCTGCACATCGTTACACATCGCTGCACATCGTTACATATCGTTACACGATACACGTTACACATTGTTACACAACGTTACACATTGTTACACAACGTTACACAACGTTACACAATGTTACACAATGTTACACAATGTTACACATTACACAAGGCCTTGTTTTCATTCAAATGCTCCTCTTAAAATTTCCTTGTCAAAGAAGCAAAAACCTGAAATTATGAAGCAGATTCTGCGCAGAAAGAGTCTGAAATGTGTAGAACCTCTCTGCCTGTTTGTCTTCATCACCTTCAGATGAAGGATGAAAAGCTGCAATAAACAAACACATTACATCCAGATCCAGTTAGCAGCTCCACTGCAGCTGGAGACGTTATTAGAAATCTGAATGGAGGCCAAATAAACAGTTTTCATAAAGTAGGTTCAGAGAGCAGCAGATCTTTAATATTTTCTGTGAAAGCTGCTTCTGCGCTTCGTCTTCTTCACGCTCCGCTGCAGCTTTCCATCTGCAGATCCATGTTTGAGTTTCAGAGCAGAGCCGGAGCCAGACGCTCAGGTCTGCACAAACAGAGCAGAGATGGAGATCAATAACACAATAACTGATATGCTGCAGGGAGTGGACCTCCAGAAACACCTCCAACCATCTGACCAAAACCAACCAGGAAACAGAAACTGAACCACAAAAACGGAAACGGAACCAGAGCCAAACTGGAGCCAAACTTTTTCAAATCTGACAATATTCTGGGGCCTCATGAATAAAACAGTTTGCAGTTTTCACACTAAAACACTAAAACTTGGTGTATGGAAGAATGTATTAAAGTGCGGCGCACAAAAAGAATCAGCAGATTTATCTGATCTCTGATCAATGGCTCCATGTTCTCCATCAGAGCCAAAGCTCCTCAGGTAGCGGCTCACCTTGGTGCAGCTACTGATATACCTGGGATTGTCTCCACACCTGATCACCTGATCAATAATCAAACTGTTTGATCAGCCCTGGTTTCTCTCTAGTGAGAATAAATAGATGCATTCAGACGATGAGTTTCATCTTTATGAGACACAAACTGAGCAACATGATTATTTACACTGAGGTTTTCACATCCTGTATTTCTCTTTTCTTTATTCTGTGTGTGTGTGTGTGTGTGTGTGTGTGTGTGTGTTAGCTTATTGTCTGAGGATAAATGTCATGGTTTAAACACTAAAATATTAAAATCATAAAATCATGGGGTTTGATGCTTCCTGGTCTAAATAACGGAATCAGATTTCAGTGGATTTAGTGAGTTTTGACTCTTTCTAGTTTATTATTGTCCACAGAAAAAGTTTCCTGGCTGCTGCACATTTTTACGCCAGTGAAAAAGTTTACATCTATTTACAGAAACTTTGGTGCAAAGTTAATTTTTATACATGCCGACTTGTGCGTAAAATATGGCACCGCACATTTTTGTGCGCAGGCTTTATGCATGAGGCTCCTGGAGATGAAACAAGGAAATCCTAGAAACCAGTTTAAAATGGGATGTAACCAGTGAGGAAGCTGCTAGCTAAAGACTTAGCTGTTCTAACCCTAATTATCATAAATATTAATCTGCTAATTCAACATGGCACTCAGCAGGAGCTAATGTTGTTTACAAAACAACTGAGTGAATTTGCATTTTAAAATTTATGCAGAAAAATTAATTTAGAGGAAGCTAAATACGCTAAACATGTTCAGTTAGCAAAAGCACAAAACAAAACTCTGCTCTGGTAGCAGCACATTAGCACATTAGCCAAGGTGTTTCCTCCACCGGATGTAAACATCCTGCTCAGATAAAACTCCTTCAGTTTTATTTTAAATCCATAAAGACAGAACTCAATCTGACGTTCAGAAGCAAACTGATTAAGTTTTTGTTTGTGGAACAGATTATAGTGAGCTGGAATTTACACCTGATTGTGTTGCTGCAATCAGACATTAGTAGCTGATCATTCATTCATGACAGTCAGACTTGATGCTGATGGATCTGTAACCTCCTCTCTCCCTGAAGGTCAACATTCAGCATCTCTTTAACATATTTTATGTTTCTGAGCTGAGTGTTGCTGGACGCTGCGGCGGCCGCCGGCTCTGCTCTGAGGAAAGGTTAACGAGCCGATCGCTCGCCTTTCCCACATCGCAGCAAAGCAGCTTCATCTGAATTTCTGGACGTTTATGAACTTTAATTCTGGACGACTAAGTCGGCCAGAAGAACCTGGTTCTGTTGGGCTTCATGCTTCTTAAATAAAGGACAACGTTTTATCCGTTAATTCAATTTATTTTCCTCTTATATATAAATGATGTTGTTAAATGACTGTGGGTAACATCTGTAAAATATTTAGTTAGCAAGCTAAACATTTAGCTTAGCATTACATATTCAGACTGCCATCTAAATATTTAGTTGGTTAAACATTTAACTTGAAAAAAATATTTAGCTTGCAATGTAAATATTTAGAGATAAATATTTAGTTGGTTAACTAAATATTCAGCTTGCTAACTAATTGGTTACCTAGCTAAGTAATTTAGTTTGAATCTGACATTTAGAAATGGATGAAAACTGATGAGTTGCATTTTCTGAATATTGCAGATTATTGTTCATTTCTGTAACTTTACAGAGACGCCTCACTGTAACGTTTAAGCGTGTAGCATCTCATAAAGTTTTAGCATTTAGCATCTCAAAATGTTTTAGCATTTAGCGTCTCAAAATGTTTTAGCATTTAGCGTCTCAAAACGTAGCATTTAGCATCTCATAAAGTTTTAGCATTTAGCATCTCATAAAGTTTTAGCATTTAGCATCTCAAAATGTTTTAGCATTTAGCGTCTCAAAATGTTTGAGCATTTAGCGTCTCAAAACGTAGCATTTAGCATCTCAAAAAGTTTCAGCATTTAGGATCTCAAAACCTTTTAGCATTTAGCATCTCAAAACGTTTTAGCATTTAGCATCTCAAAACGTTTTAGCATTTGGCATCTCAAAACGTTTTAGCATTTAGCGTCTCAAAACGTTTTAGCATTTAGCATCTCAAAACGTAGCATTTAGCATCTCGACACGTTTTAGCATTTAGCATCTCAAAACATTTTAGCAATTGACATCTCAAAACGTTTTAGCATTTAGCGTCTCAAAACGTAGCATTTAGCATCTCAAAACGTTTTAGCATTTAGCATCTCAAAACGTAGCATTTAGCATCTCAAAACGTTTTAGCCCGTAGCATCTCAAAATGTTTTAGCATTTAGCATCTCAAAACATTTTAGCATGTAGCATCTCAAAATGTTTTAGCATCTCAAAACGATTTAGCAAAGCCAGGCTTTTAATTTGGCATTCTATGGGAACAGAGTCTCTCCGTGTTGGACACTTGGACCCGGTATTGGACTCGTATTGGACCCGGTATTGCACCCATATTGGACCCGGTATTGCACCCGTATTGGACCCGGTATTGCACCCGTATTGGACCCGGTATTGCACCCGTATTGGACCCGGTATTGCACCCGTATTGGACCTGGTGTTGGACCTGTGTTGGACCCGGTATTGCACCCGGTGTTGGACCCGTATTGGACCCGGTGTTGGACCCAGGCCTCCTGCCTGTCTGGGTTCGTTCTGCTGAGACGTTCAGCTGAAAACGCCGCTCAGCGATCGATGAAGGAGGTTTCAGAGCAAATTAAAAACCTTTAAATAGGACATCGGTGCTGGAACCAGGACAACCAATCAGACCTTTGGTTCTTCCTCAGGCAGACGTTTCTGTCCGGATTTAAACGTAAATCCCCTCATGGATTCACTGAACCACTTCCAGCAGGAACCGCTGATCGTCATCATCCTCCTCCTCTTCCTCCTGACAGGAATCAGCTGCTGCGTCCGGATCTGACAGAAACTGGTTACAGACCGGATGCTCGTTATTTAGGCTGATCCTCGCCTGGTATTGATCAGAGCAGATATATCTGAGGCTGATGGATCATCAACATCTGCAGATCATAAAACCTTTTCTCCTCCATTAACCAGCCGAGGTTAGCTGGTTAACCTGCAGTGAGACGGGTTAGTTAGAAGTTAACCCAGAACCATCGCTACATAAACCAGCTGTGCTCCTCAACCAAATAAAATCTGAGAAACCTTTCATGAAATATGGAGCTGATGTAGATTTCACCAGATTGAAACAAAGACCAGAGTCATGTTTTCACCCTGTTATTCATTCATCTATAAATGCCACAGTTTCAAACTAAACTACTTAATAAATGAGTGAAATATTTAGTTTACCAAATCTAGCTCTAGCAAACATAATTACTAATTATTTAGCTAGATATAAGCTAGCTAAATATTGAGTTAGCTCTGAGCTAGCTAAATATTGAGTTAGCTCTGAGCTAGCTAAATATTGAGTTAGCTCAAGGCTAAATATTTGGTTTAGCTACAGCTAAGTTTTTTGGAGTAAACTTTTTAGCTAAACATTTAGCTCTGAGCAGCTAGCTAAATAGTCTTCAGTGTTGCTGTAGGTTAGCTGGTAAACGACTAGCTCGCCTTTAAAGCAGCTCCTCTTTGGTTTTAAGATGAAATGTTGGACAAAAAAGAGGAAACGAAACGACTAAATATTGACTTCCAAGCTAAATATTTAGCTTTAATATTAAACCTGCTGATAAAATGTTTGTTACCAGTATTTATAAATGAATCTGTTTCTTCTCAGCCTAAATAACCCAGATTATCTGCGCCCGTGTGGCGTAACAAGCAGCAGCTCTGCTCTCTGCAGCGGTTTGTCTTCAGACTCGGTGAGTTTCTGGTTTTACTGCCTGCAGCTGTCAGCCTGTTGCAGCCGATGGAGCCCAGCAGCTTTCTGCTGCTCTCTGTTAGCCGCGGCTGATTGCTGTCAGCAGGAAGCTGAGCGGCGGCGGCGGGGATCCAGGCGGCTCTCCATCACTGAGGGAGACAAACGACGTCTGATGCTTCAGCCGACCTGTCATCAGTCAGAGTGAGGCTGCCATGATGCACCCTGCTGAGAGGATGAGGAGGATGATGACGAGACCCTCAGTTTACCTCCAGACCTGCTGCTGCTTCCTAAAGCTTCAGGAACGTGAGCGCTAACCAACATTTAGCGAAACTTTCACATGATAAAAACAACAAACATCAGGTTGCAGACAGAAGTTACAACCCAGACCAGTTTTATGGTTCAAAGAAACTCTGATCAGCTTTTAGCTTTAAAGGGACTCACTGTTTCGGCTGTTTTGCAGTTTTCTGGAAGTTTGTTCCAGATCTGTGGAGCATAGAAGCTGAATTCTGCTTTGGTTCTGGTTCCAGATGCACACCAGAACCAGAACCAGGAGGTCTGGAAGGTTGATCCAGCAGCAGCAGATCTTTAATCCTGGAAACGTTCTTCAGCTGATGGAACGTCTTTATGTGGCTCTGAAGGTCAGAGGTCAGCCTGATCTTTAGTTTCCAGCTGGAAGAACTGAAGCTGACTCCAGATCTATAGCTCTAGATCTATAGCTCTACCTCGTTCAGTTTTAACCCCTTACCCGTCTCCGGAACACCGCCGTGTCGTTTTTCCGTTGTATTTTCCTGGGCTGAGGTTTAAGGGTTTAAACTTTGCCAGTGTCCATTATGACGCTTTTATTGGGCAGCCTAGAGCGCCCCCTGTTGGTTGACACCACATTCCACCAATAATGTTATGAAACGGCTTTTTAAAGCCAATAATATCCAGAGAGCGACTTGAGCTCGTTTTGACATGCCTGTATTTTTTCTGGAATATTTCTGACTGGTCAACTGGAGACTAAATCTGTGATTTGATGTGATCAGTGACGTGAATCCAACAGGCCTCCTGTCACACGGATATCAGGCATTTTGGGGTTTGTTTGTCTATTTTAGAATGTTATTTTAAAAAGACATATTTTTGTCTGGGATGTTACAACAGACAGAGTGTACGGCTTCAGAGTGAGCTATGGTGCCGAAAACAATAAACAAGAGGAAACCATCTGAATATTAACCAGAACTTTCCTCTTTGAAAGTAACTAAACCGAAAGACAGAAAAACATGAGAAAACTAAGCCAACAGAAACGGCAAGTTGCTGCTACAAACTCCAGGAACTTTTACAAAGAGTTGAACAGCAGCAGTGAGAGGCTGGTGGAGACGAGCCGAGGGTGGAGGCAGGAAACCGTCACCTCGGCAGGCCACCAATCAGACGCTCCGTCGTCTGCTGGGAGCCAATCAGGGACGGGCTCCTGCACACTGACAGTGGAGGGGGGGTTAACAGGAAGTGGGGGGTTAACAGGAAGTGGGAGGTTAACAGGAAGTGGGGGGGTTAACAGGAAGTGGGGAGTTTAACAGGAAGTGGGGGGTTAACAGGAAGTGGGGGGGTTAACAGGAACTGGGAGGTTAACAGGAAGTGGGGAGTTTAAAAGGAAGTGGGGGGTTAACAGGAAGAGGGAGGTTAACAGGAAGTGGGGAGTTTAACAGGAAGTGGGGGTTAACAGGAAGTGGGGGGTTAACAGGAAGTGGGGGGGTTAACAGGAACTGGGAGGTTAACAGGAAGTGGGGAGTTTAAAAGGAAGTGGGGGGTTAACAGGAAGAGGGAGGTTAACAGGAAGTGGGGAGTTTAACAGGAAGTGGGGGTTAACAGGAAGTGGGGGGTTAACAGGAAGTGGGGGGGTTAACAGGAACTGGGAGGTTAACAGGAAGTGGGGAGTTTAAAAGGAAGTGGGGGGTTAACAGGAACTGGGAGGTTAACAGGAAGTGGGGAGTTTAAAAGGAAGTGGGGGGTTAACAGGAAGTGGGAGGTTAACAGGAAGTGGGAGGTTAACAGGAAGTGGGGGGGTTAACAGGAAGTGGGGAGGTTAACAGGAAGTGGGGAGTTTAAAAGGAAGTGGGGGGTTAACAGGAAGAGGGAGGTTAACAGGAAGTGGGGAGTTTAACAGGAAGTGGGGGTTAACAGGAAGTGGGGGGGTTAACAGGAACTGGGAGGTTAACAGGAAGTGGGGAGTTTAAAAGGAAGTGGGGGGTTAACAGGAACTGGGAGGTTAACAGGAAGTGGGGAGTTTAAAAGGAAGTGGGGGGTTAACAGGAAGTGGGAGGTTAACAGGAAGTGGGGGGGTTAACAGGAAGTGGGGAGTTTAACAGGAAGTGGGGGGTTAACAGGAAGTGGGGGGGTTAACAGGAACTGGGAGGTTAACAGGAAGTGGGGAGTTTAAAAGGAAGTGGGGGGTTAACAGGAAGAGGGAGGTTAACAGGAAGTGGGGAGTTTAACAGGAAGTGGGGGTTAACAGGAAGTGGGGGGTTAACAGGAAGTGGGGGGGTTAACAGGAACTGGGAGGTTAACAGGAAGTGGGGAGTTTAAAAGGAAGTGGGGGGTTAACAGGAAGAGGGAGGTTAACAGGAAGTGGGGAGTTTAACAGGAAGTGGGGGGTTAACAGGAAGTGGGAGGTTAACAGGCAGTGCGGGGTTAACAGGAAGTGGGAGGTTAACAGGAAGTGGGAAGTTTATTACTTCCATATTAAATGCCATTAATCGGAGGAAGCTGGTCAGAACTTATTAAAAGTGTAATAATGTTTCCTCTGTGTGTTTTAAAGTAAAGGTTCTGGTTCTGTATGAAGTTCTGGTTCAGACAATCCGGTTGATGATTATAAAACTGACAGGATCTTTAAACCAGAAAGAGTTTATTTAAGGCCAGAACTGACCCAAACAGAGCGGGTCACCCAGCACCAGGACCGTTAGCATAGACATTAGCTACGCTAACGCTAATGTGCTACGCCACAGTGTTTAGCAGAAGCTAATGCTGAAGCGCTAACGTCCATCCAGCACCAGGCTAACATCAGGATCAGACGTTTATTGTGTTTCTGCTGTTTGTTCTGTAGAACCTGAGTGTTGTGGATCCTGTCTTTTCCTCCATCTCTTTTAGCCTCTTCTATCTGCTTACACTCACATGCTGCAGCTTACATAACCATGTTTTTATGTGTCTGCCGACAGTTATACATAAACAGCCTGAAACTGATTAGACTGGGAACAAACTGAGGAGAATAAAAGCTAAACTCTCCAGTCTTTTCCTCACCTGGTTCTGACCAGCAGGTGAGCTCAGTGTTTCCCGGCGCTGGACGGTGAATGTAACTCTGGTTCTGATCCGTTTCAATGACATGTGTGGCTTATAACACTTGATCATTTTCCAGCATGAAAGCTGTTTTTATAGAACAGCTGATCCGTCGTCCCGGTTCTGGAGGGAAGCCATGATTTCCTGCTGCAGCCGCTCCATGTGACCCAGTTTATAAAGGAGGAAACCTCTGATGCTTCACCAGATCTCGCCAAACTGGAGCTTTCTTACATTTTTTAAACTTTAAATTTAAAGTTACATTTTTTACCAGTAAATGTAACTTTACTGCTAAAGTTACATTTTACTGCTAACTTTGTCTAAAAGTTAGTTACTTTATCCACAAAGTTTAATTTCATCACACTGAGACTGAAAAATTAACCTTTTTATTATTTATAGTGAGAAACGGCTACAAAACACCTGATCATACTGTAATTATATTATATTATTACATTATTATATTATACTATATAATATTATATTATATTACACTATATTATATTACATTATATTATATTACACTATATTATATTATATTATATTATATTACATTATATTATATTATATTACATTATATTATATGCAGTGCTAGAATGATGAAGAAACTCTGTCAGGTCTTCGTTTAGTTTATTGAAATATGAATTAACTGGTTTTAATTTTTAAACAAACTAAACTATTTTATTATGAGAAGGAATATTAGAGGCAGGTGGAGTTTCAGGATGTGAGGATATAAAATTATATTAATTATAATAGAACAGGTGAGACTGATGTCAGGTTGATTTCTTTCAACGTTTCAATATTTTGTCATTATTTCCACACTATAAGGTTATTGGTTAGGAGACGATAAGAAAAGAGTTTGAGGTTTAAAAATAAATGAGTGAAAGTTTTGCTATCAGAAACAATTTAAACAGTAAATAGAGTTGAGATGTATAATAATGTTTCCATCTGAATATTGTTAAGTTGTTTAAATTCTCATTCTGTTTGATAAAAACATATTATTTTATCTTTAGTTAATTCATATTCTGATGCTGTTCATCACTGCAGTGTCTGTTGTGAATCCATGAATCCATGAATCCATGAATCCATGAATCCATGCAGGAGCATCAGGCTGCAGAGGCAGAAACACAATCAGTGGATATTTTAGTTTAATGTTTGTGGCTGAAAATGACAGGAGAGAAAAACATTTAGTGTTTTTATGGCTCATGGTTGGTAAGTTACTGAATGCAGAGAGACGGAGTTAGTAGTTAGTAGTTAGTAGTTAGGAGCTAAATGTCTGTTAGACTTAATTATTTTGTAGATCAAACTGTTAAACTGTTTGTTCAAGAACAAAACTTGTTTTTTAGATTTTATTTTTGTTGCTCAAACTGCTGTATTGAGTTTAAAACTGTCCTTTTTTACTGGCTGTTTTTTATTTCGGTTTTAGAAAGAGGCAGAACCTGTTTAATTGCAAACCCAGACCTGATTCTTGGTTCTTTAGCTCGGTTTTGTCAGACCTCTGCTAGGAACCTTGGTTTTACTTTTTGTCAGGTTCAAACACCTATTGAGAGATTTAACAAACACAAGAAACACAAGAGTGTTAGATTCTTTTGTCCTCGCCAGGAGAACAGCCAGAGATGTTTTCAGTCTCACATCTCTTCGTTCTGAAAACATAACGAAGAGATGTTTTCCCTTTTTAAACGTTCTCCCTTTTTATTGCTGTTAGGATCCCTGAGCGTCTCAAAGGGGCGGGGGAAACACTTCAGTCACATGATTGCAACGCAAATGCTAGTCACTAACAAAACACATGGTATCTACACACTAGATTATTCTGTTCCAGACACAGGATAACACAGAGCAAGTTGTACGTCTTCACAGCGATGGTTTTATATCTAGCAGGTCAGGATGCAGAGGTTCCTGCTGAGCGATAATTGAAAACGGTTCTCTGCTCTTCCTTCTTCTGAGAAAGGAATCACAGTAATTCAACAACACAGAAACTTTCTTTATGCTAAGATGAAACAAATAAAGGCATATAAGACAAGAACATTATAAAGGCACATGAAACAACAAATATTTGATAATAATATATACAATTTACCTAACACTTTTGATAGCTGTTTAAAGCTAGATAAACAAGTTAGCTCTGTCGTTAAATCAAGTTTTTATCACCTGCGGATTTTAGCAAAAGTTAAATCTTATTTTTGTTTGAAGGACTTATCCAGCCTTCATTACATCTCGTTTGGATTATTGCAATTACATAGAGGCCTGGATAAATCACAGATGCAGCGACTTCAAATCATCCAGAACGCAGCAGCACGACTTCTTACAGGAACCAGGAAGCCTGACCATATAAGGCCCATACTGGCCTCTTTACACTGGCTGCCTGTTTTTTATCGAATAGATTTTAAGATTCTTTTATTAACTTATAAAGTTTTAAATGGATTAGCTCCCCCTTATCTTTGGGACCTTTTAAAATTCCAGTCTGTGTCCAGAACCCTACGATCAAATAATCAGCTGTTACTGACCGTTTCTCGGACCCGACTTAGGAGGAAAGGAGATCGGGCTTTTTCTGTTGTAGTTGGTCCTCTTCTATGGAACAATCTTCCTTTCCAAATTAGATCTGCCCACAGCCTGGATCATTTTAAATCGCTTCTTAAAACTCATTTTTATTCCTTGGCATTTAATTGAACTAGTTTTTGATTCTCTGTTTTTATTCATTTGTGTTATTGTCATTCTTGTACAGAACTTTGGTTCAGTTTATGCCTGTTTTAAAGTGCTATATAAATACATTAACATTGCCAGTCAACTTATATCAATGCTTTTTGACCAATAAAACACATCAGAATCTGGTAGCCTGTTTATCTTGCTGAGGTAAATGATCAAGTTTAGTGTTCAGTCCTGGAATAACAGTCATTTTGCTACATGGATAAATAACTTTTATCTGATTATTAGATTGTAAATAGCAATGTGTGAAATTATTTGTTACTGAAACAAGGAGCCAGATTAGAGTAACGAGTTACTGACGTGTTGATGACATCATTGTTTCTGACATTTCTGCTATTTCCTGATCTGTCAGCTTCCCGTCCACCCGACAGACTCGTTCTGCGCTGCTTAGCAACTTCTACTTCCTGTTTACTAGCATCAGCACGTGGTTCTGCGTAGCCCGGTTGGTTCAGTCCAACCAGACAGAAATATGACTTATTCACTTTGTGTTTTTTGTGTCATTTAAAAATTTCGCTCAAAATCCGTTTGACAGCTGGACGGAAAAAAAGCTAGCAAGAACAGGGCAGAGTTCTGGTCAGAACCTACCTGGTTCCGGTCCGAAACCCAACATGGCGGCTCATACTCCAGGTGATCTGCTGGTAGTTTTAAATTCGGAGATTCCGACCAGGATCAGGGTCAGGCTGTGGTGTTGATGAAAAGCTCGGTAGAACCTTTCAGAACCCCCGGAGTCCGGTGGAAATCCCTGCTGCTTCTTCTTCTGTGGTTTTATTTCCCATCAGGCAGCAGCACCTGTTGCCATTAGAAACACTGCTACAGGACTGGCGACCCGCAGAGATCGCCAGTCCGTTTGGACCGGATCGGAACCGCAGAGGAGAAAGGACGAGTCTGGGAGTTCAGTTTGCAGAAATGATTCCTCTCTAATGAACTGAACCGTCTCTGTGGTTCTTAATGTTTTTTATTTTAAAACTTTAATTCCTGGTTTAAAATCTGAAATGATGAGATGATCCATTCTCTGTCTTTACTTCAGTTTTATTTGTGAAAACACAATAAAACTGAATTGTGTTTTTTATTTCCGGCTTCATGAGCAACAGCTTCCTCTGCTCTGAAACGGAAAAAGATTTAAGTTTGTTCAATCTCAGCGAACTGGAAGCCAGAATAATCACCAGGAAGTGAGTTACTCTGCTGCTCAGAGCATCGCAGGTGAAAACATTAAAGGTTAATAGAGGAGCCATGTTGGGCGGAGCTTCAGGAACAGCAGGAGCTTCTTAAAGAGACAGAGGCCCAATATCGTCCACTAAGTCAGGAAGCCAAATTATTTTTAAGTCATTTTGAATGTAAAAAGCATTTTTATAACAACTGAAGCAGCGTTCAGCAGCTTTGTTCAGCATACAGATGAGGCGTGTCCGTCCGTCTGTCTGTCAGAACCGAGCCGTCTCCTCCAGAACAAAAGCCGCTCCAGGTTTTGTTTCCTCTGAATGAACCGAATCCTGTGAAGCTCTGAGGTTGACAGCATGTTAGTGTGTTTCCACCTGAACGTAGCTCTGTGTGTCCAGCTTTATTCAACCTGCTGACAGGTTGTTGGACTCAGACATGGTCAGGAGTCCGAAACAGCCTGGAGACACGCAGAGACGCCGAGGGACAACAGGGACCTGACAGGAAGTAGCAGGACGGGCTGAGCAGAACCAGAACCGTGATTCCTGCAGCGGCACACATGAATCTAGAAAACAATCATGTAGATGCAAAAGACTCTCATCAACATGTCTAATAAACCAACTCTTCATGTTCTGCAGATATTATTTATGAGATTACACAAAAATGATCAACAGCAATACGAGTTATCAGAAAAACATTTATTCAAATCTCACAGCTTCAGACTAAATGTTTAGTTAGAAACATCATTTTTTAATTAGCAATTGAAATATTTACTTCCAACCTAAATATTTAGCTCTAAGCTAGCTAAATATTTAGTTTATGAACTAAATAGCTAGCTGAGAGTAAAACATTTAATATGCAAATCCACTTGTCAATAAGTGGAAGTGTACTATCAAAATAAAAGCTGCTGGAGATCCATCAGTTCAAGTGGCTGGAACTGCTCAGTGTCAGGTTTCCTCTCTCACATCTGGACATAATTAACACAGATTTCTGCTTTCACAAAGTGTTGTTTCCATGGAAACCGACCAAATCACCACAGAAGTCACCAGTTTCAGGTGAAAGTTCCCATTTATAACAGGCTGCTGCAGCGCTGGCTCCTGATTGGCCGATCCTCATTAACCTCCCCATCAGAGCCAAGCATCACCTGCGCTCATCAGCAGAGGCGATTAAAGACCCGCTGAACAGCGTTAATTAGGCTGCTCGGGGTCAGCTGGAGGGCCAGGCTTTAATCAGCAGACAGGAAGTTCTGCTGAATCACTCCAACATGGAGGAAGATCAACAACTTCCAGGTTCCTCAGGGTTTCTGTTTACGCCGATGAGACTGTGATTCATGCTGGGCTCCATGTATCAGTCTGTCTCAGGTAAGGAGTCTAAATACTGCAAAAACTAATAACAATAAATCCAGACAAACTTTCAACTAGAAACTGAAATGGTAGAAGAGCTGCAGGTAAACAGGAAGTTCCATCCATCCATCATCCATCCATCATCCATCCATCCATTCATCCATCATCCATCCATCCATCCATCATCCATCCATCCATCCATCATCCATCCATCCATCCATCCATCCATCATCCATCCATCCATCCATTCATCCATCATCCATCATCCATCCATCATCCATCCATCATCCATCCATCCATCCATCCATCCATCCATCCATCCATCATCCATCCATCCATCCATCATCCATCCATCCATCCATCCATCAGAAGCGAGGCCCAGTCTTCCCTCCCCAGCCTCTTGTTCCAGATCCTCCAGGGGAATCCCGAGGCGTTCCCAGGCCAGCCGAGAGACATCGTCCCTCCAGCGTGTCCTGGGTTTTCCCCTCCTCCTGGTGGGACCTGAACTCCTCACCAGGGAGGCGTCCAGGAGGCATCCTGACCAGATGCTCCTCAACTGGCTCCTCTCGATGTGAAGGAGCAGCGGCTCTACTCTGAGTCCCTCCTGGATGACTGAGCTTCTCTCTCTAAGGGAGAGCCCAGCCACCCTACGGAGAAAACCCATTTCGGCCGCTTGTATCCGCGATCTCGTTCTTTCGGTCATGACCCAAAGCTCATGACCATAGATGAGGGTGGGAACGTAGATCGACCGGTAAATCGAGAGCTTCGCTTTTTGGCTCAGCTCTCTCTTCACCACGACGGACCGGTACAGCGCCCGCTTGACAGCAGACGCTGCGCCAATCCGCCTGTCGATCTCCCGCTCCCTTCTTCCCCCATTCGTGAACAAGATCCCGAGATACTTGAACTCCTCCACTTGGGGCAGGACACCCCCCCTGACCCGGAGAAGGCACTCTACCCTTTTCCGGCTCAAGGCCTCGGATTTGGAGGCACTGATCCTCATCCCGGCCGCTTCACACTCGGCTGCAAACCGCTCCAGCGAGAGCTGCAGATCACGATCTGATGAAGCCAACAGGACCACATCGTCTGCAAAAAGCAGAGATGAGATCCTAAGGCCACCAAATCGGATCCCCTCATCACCTTGGCTGGTCTAGAAATTCTGTCCATGAAAGTGATGAACAGAATCGGAAAACAGAAAGTGGAATTGGTTAAATCTGGTCATAATCATGATCAGTGGGTTGTATTTTCACAGCTAGATATGAGTTTGGACATATTAAAGTTTCTCACAAAAAATGGAGTCACTCAGTGACAGGAAAACTGAATGAAGAAGAAAGAACATGAACTGAAACTGATGAGGATGGAGAGATAATCTCTTCTGTTCGTTTAGCTCCAAACTATTTTTTTATTTATTTTTTTGTTAAATATGGCATTTTTGACATTTCATCAGCTGCTGAAAAAGGTTAATATTTCTACTAAGATTTTACTAGGAAGAATCCAGCTCCTCATCTCAAAATAACCAAATTCTAAAAGAAAACAAATGTAATTTTATTTATTAAATTGTAAATTTTCAGCATGTCATATGTACATTCTAATGTTTTGGGGGAGATTGGGATGATATTATGTCTGTTTTAGAATAGTGGCAGACTGATAAAAGATGAGACAGGAGGAAAATATTCTGATAAACTGAATGAATGAGGAAAACAGGAAAACTGACAAAGCTGGAGAGAAATGTGAAATATAAACATATTATTATTTAATTGTGTCTTATGTGTTGTATTTTAAGTGTTTCTCTTTACTATCTCCTGTGGTGTTTCTCAGTTTTTCCACATAATATTTCTGCTCTTATTCCATCCAGACCTCTATGATCATGTGGCTGATGGCTCTTCAGACCCAGGAGGGTTTGCAGATCCAGAGATGAGCTCATGTTGCTGGACTTCCTGACCAGAGTTCACTCATCTCAAACACACACAGTGTCCTTACAGATCAGCTACATAACCTTACACACACACCTCATGTATTTATGGACAGTTATGTGTCCATTCATGCACAACATTCACAGATGGACGAAGTTGTTGGTATCTTCTGTTAATGACTGAAAAACCCACAGTGGCACTGAAACAACTTGAAACTGACAAAAGTAATAAATGAAAATGTACTGAAAATGAACCAATAAAAATCAGACATTGTTCTTCATTGAGGTTCAACACAATAAGAAAATGACAGACCAAGATGACTACAGAAACTTCAAGTCCACAGGACTGGAGCCGATGTCTCTGGCTGCGGCTGCAGGAAGAAAATGGACAAATTCAAGAAAATTATGATACGAAAGGTTACTAAAGTCCAGAAAGTAAAGGTGAACTCCAAGGTCAAGCTGGACTTGATGTGAAATGACCAAGGAGGAAAACAAATCATAAAAAGTGAGGCTGAATTTACCACACAGGTTCTGGGAGAGACGAGACAAAATGAACATCAGACACAAACATGCTAATAAGTTTTAACTACCATCATTTTAATTGAGCCATAATTTAAAATCAGTGTCTGATTTTCATCAGTAAACAATTTTTTACTACTTTTGTTAGTTTCAAGTTACTTCTGTTACCATTGTGGCTTTTTGTTCATTAACAGAGGAACCAACTATGTTATTAATGTATATTACAAACTATGTACACAACTTCCAGTTTTAATCTTCTATTGCTGTTACTTTTATTATTATTAATAGTAATATTACCACAGTGTGGAGAGACACGTTCCTGCTTTTATATGTGATTTTTAATGTTTAAATGTTAATGAATATGTAAACTTATCTGTCCCGGTTTTTTCATTTTAGTTTGATAAATTTGCTTCTTCTTTATCACCGAGTGAGGAATGTCCCAGATTTAATCTTAGAAATCTGGTCACCTTACGCTATATGAGCTTTTATTTAATTATTTTACTGTGATTTTATCAGCAGATGTGTGGAACAGGAAGCTGAGCGGTTTTCTCCTGAAGGTCTGGATGTTTTTCTGATGTTAGCTTTTCTTCTTCGTCTCTTCCATCCGTTACGCCTCCAATCAGCCCAGCGCTGTGAACCCTGCTGCTGCTGGCTGGGAAACCCCGCAGGACGTCAGAGCGCAACCGGAAGCCAAACCAGAACCAGAACCGGAAGACTGTCTCTGCTTCAGCAGCCGTTAATGAACCACTCCCTCACTGCTGTGTGATGAAGGTTTTATTATCGTGTTTTTGTTTCGCAGGTTGACATGAAGAAGAGGCAGGTGACTCAGCGCCTGTCCTCCATCTTTGATTCCAGCGTCCAAAACAGAACAGAAAATAATCACTAACATGAAAAAGTACGAGAGAAAAACAACATTTCTGATCAGCAGATACAAGCTTTTAAAGTATTCACACCCTGACACTGACTCAGCGCTGCTTCACAAGAAGTATTCACACCCTGGCTGTTTCAACCTCTTATTGCTTTTCTGCATAAAGTTATGGTCAAAATCATTTTTAACAAGCATTTGCAAAAATATGGAGTCTGTGGGACGACATCTGGACACATGGGGGGCTTCCTCCATCCCCCCTAACTAAAGGAAAGTTAGTTTGACAGCCCTGTTTTAAATGATGTAGTCAAATGATAAAAATCTCATTTTTCAAAAACAGATCCATTAATAAATACAGATGAATAATGTAATGGAGTCACCAGGTCATCAATCAGTGGTCAGCACTCTGGCACTATTTTTGGGGGCTAAAAGTTGAAAAGTTTGTGAACCCCCGGCTTAGAAAGAGTCAATTTTCATGAACCGATGATGTAAATAAATGTGGGAATTTTTTGAGATAAAAAATGATCCAATCTGAACTTGTTTACCTTGTCCGTCCTCATGTCTCACTGAGACATGAGGACGGACAGAAGTGTTGTGGATCCTGTCTTTTCCTCCATCTCTTTTAGCCTCTTCTATCTGCTTACACTCACACGCTGCAGCTTACATAACCATGTCGATGTGTGACAGTCATAAACAGCCTGAAACTGATTAGACTGGGAACAAACTGAGGAGAATAAAAGCTAAACTCTCCAGTCTTTTCCTCACCTGGTCCTGACCAGCAGGTGAGCTCAGTGTTTCCACTCTGGTTCTGATCCGTTTGTACAACATGTGTGGCTTGTAACATTTGATCATTTTCCAGCATTAAAGCTGTTTTTATAGAACCAAATCTCATTATTTCTCAAGGTAATTTACACTGAGGTTCTGGAGCTGGTAAACGGACCTGGTAGAGCACAGAGACAGAATGAATGAAGTCCAACAGAAGGTTTCTGCAGAGATACTCAGTTTGTGCTTTTAAATCTACTCACATGCTGGAGAACAGAGGGCTCGTCACTGTAAACATCGTTATTACCTCATATTTACTCACTAGCAAGAAAACTACCAGGAAGCGCAGAGACCAGCAGGTCCTGCATGGACATCTGCATGCAAAACAACACGCCATGCATCTGCCTCAGTGTTTTAGAAAAGGGGAACAGTGGAGGATGCAAACGTCTCTGAAGGCAGCTCTTCATCTGCAAAATGCTTTGTAATATATGAACTTTACGAAAGTTTAGCAAAACATCAACACAGTCTTATAAAAACAGCAGGGAGAGTTGGGAAGGGTTCATACATTCCTTCATCGACTGCCTCCCTGCTCGGCATGCTGTCTGCAGGGAGGAGGCGCTTGCATTGGTCACGTTGTGTTTGTGTGCTTTTCTTCTGCTCTCAGCCGTCGTCGGCCCTGCATGCACAGCGGATGCTCAAGGTGCTGCACTTAGTATTTTTGCACACGACTAAAGTCTGACCCTGAACTGGGGCAGCATGACAAAAACCTCATGATGTTTCCTCCAAAATGTTCCTGCTACAGGAGGATGACAGCCACAACACACTGCTTGCATCCAACTTTTCAATGTCTGATCTGAGTTTTCCTGTCAGAAAGCCTCTGACTCGACGGCCGGTCTATGGACCACTAGACTGGTCAGATCGATTACTCAGACCAGAGTTTGAACAGGAAGTCTTGCCAACGTCAACACTAAGAAAGGTCAGAAAAGATCAGAGTTTCAGCTCCAAACATGCAGAAGCACGTTATGGTTTTTGATAGTAAAAGATTTTAGTTGGTATTTGTGTGGCTATTGTTTTGTACTCATGATGTTCCTGTCAAATTGCTAATTAGTTCCGACCAAAATAGTCCTGAGGTCTGACAGTTGAAGACCAAAACATCAGATCAGATGATGTACAGAGACACGTTAAAGATAACAGGGCTTCGCAGATCGCTAGCATTTCCCTGTGAGTGTATCTCCAAGTGCCTGACTAAGACCGATACTTACTCTGGCATGAATAATCGATCTTGCGAGTCCAGTTGTATCAGAGTGTAAAGAGTCAGATGCAAACGGTGTGTTTATCCTACAAGCTCTGGAATACTTGGACTGGTTCGGTCCAAAAAGCAAAAGTCACCAAGCTGACGGACCTCATGGAGCCCGTTGACCTGATGAGTCATTTGCAGAATCTCCAAAGGATGAAAACTGTGATGAGAACTTCCTGATTCACGCTGAGCTAATCCAGCTACACTGTGCAAATTACAGGGTGATTGAAGGTCCCTGGAAAAGCTCTACAGGTGAGATGTTTGGTGTTAAAGATCTGAAGAACCATAGAGAAGATCCAAAGGACTTGTTCTGTCCTTGTGGAGCCACAAGGACAGAACCGAGACAGGAAGTGAGGTCCTGGATGAGGAAGTGAGGACAGAGACACTGTGGTGAGGTGTGAGGTAGTGCCACACAGGTTCGGGTGGGATACATCAGGGATCTGCTCTGAGCTCCTTCTTTTGAAGGAGTTCAAGTCCTGAAGGTAGAGGAGGTCAACCAGCAACAGCAACAGGCAGTGATCTAGCAAGGTGAAGGCTGAATTTGGAGAAACCAGGAAGGAGAATCTGATGGAGCAGGTGAGACACAGTCACCTGTGAACCTCTAAAGGGAGCAGGAGGTTCTACCAGCTGGTGACTGCAAAGACTTTCTCAGCTGGTGAAGCCAGTATGAATGAATCTGGAAAGAGGTTCTGCAGCATCCGGTGCAGGTCCACCAGGTTCTGAAACAGCTTTTTCCCACTTGCCATCAGACTGTTGAACTCTTAACTGGACTGCACTTAAAATCTGGTCTCCACTTCATACCTTGCACATGTACAGAGCTAAATAACTTCTATTTTACTGTCAGTCCTGCACTTTATATTTTATATTTTATATTCATATTTTATACTGTATTTTATTTTATTCTGGAGTAACCTCACAACATTGAAAGCTCAAAACATTATCCTGAGCCGAATGCAACGAAATTTCGTTCTGTATTCACCCTGTGCATGAAAATGATAATAAAGTCAGTCTAAGTCTAAGTCTATGATCCTACATAGATTCATGTGAAGATGCCACAGAGGTTGTTTTCCACAGTTTCAGGACCGACATGGTGACGTCATACGAATTGTGGCGGAGCTTGACACCTGATGGTCAATAACTTCCTGTAGAAGTGGCATGTCCAGCTGGCTCAAAGGAAGTGGATGATGTCATGGCCTCCTGACCTTAGAAACAGTTCAACCATCCAACGATCCTGCAGACATGTCCTCTGAAAGTCCACTGATCCCAAGGTCCAGTGCTGATTCTGGTCAAATCCATCAGACAAGACGCTACAAGTACCCAACATGTCATTTCTGAAACCTCTGACCTCTCACAGCTTCTGCCATCAGCTTCCACCGGACCGGCATACTGAACAGAACCAACACCAACTTACAAAAAAACAACAAAACTCTGAGGAATGTGTTTGACTTTCTGGTCATCGTGGTTGTGATGACTTGTAAGTAAAGAAGAGCCAGGATTTCTCCAACTGTGCAGAGTCAGGGTTGGTCTGTAGACCAACCGGTAAATGGAAAGTCTTGCTTTTCGACTCAGCTCTGTCCTCACCGCAGTGGACCCGTGCAGAGTCCGCACTGCAGCTGCACTGATTTGTCTATCAATCTCCGTATCCATCCTCCCTTTACTGATGAACAAGACCACAAGATGGATGAACTCCTCCATTTGAGGGAGTAACGTCCCTCCAACCTGGAGAAGCCAAACTGATCCAACCATTGTCTCAGACTTCCAGCTGCCTCACACTTGGCTGTGAACCATCCCTGTGCATTCTGTAGCTCCAGGCCAGAAAGAGCCAGCAGAACCACATCATTCGTATAAAACAAGGAACAAAATCCACCGATTAACAAACTAGACCTTCCCAACACTCGGCTACGCCTACAAATCCTGTCCATACAAGTTATGGGCTCAATGTGAGGAATATGACAGCAACAGTAGCAAAAAGCCCAGGTGTACATGTCTACTTGTTTCCATTGTACAAATTTCTCTGGACGAGTGCAAGTGATTGTCACCTCATTGCGCAAGTTCCACAGGAAATAAATGGAGAAGGAGCGACGTCGCCTCCCACATGTCAAGCCCTTCATGAACAGGACTGGTGATAAATGGCAGCCACACCGGAGTTCAACATGCACCACAAACAGGTCTGGTTCAGTGTCAGTGATGCCTGTACAGAGAATCCCTAATAAAGGACCCTGGATTTTGTACTCGTGGGGGACCCCTACGGGTGCCCATGAGGGACACGGTTGAACCCCTTCTCCAGCTCAACGAAACAAATGTGGGCCAGTTGGGCAAACTCCCATAAGCCCTTGAGCTCCTGCGGAGGGTGTAGAGCTGGTCCAGTGTTCCCTGGCCAGGACGGAAGCCAAACTGCTCCTTCTGAAGGTTCAACTGCCTATTCTTTGTTCAACTATGTTCTTGGTTCTGGGATGTCAAAACCTCTTGCTGTCAATGCACTGAGGTTTCTTCTCAACAAGTAAATGATCAATGGAAATGTTGACTGAACCTTTCAGATGCCTATCTAGGGTGGACCAGATGGACTTTGGATCTACAGGTCTTATGATCTTCAGCAGTTACCAGGAGAACAGCAGCTCTCTGATCAACAATAAGGCCTGAAAAGCATCTCCACCTTCATCCAAAGAGGAAGACGAGTGTAGCTTAAGGGGGTTGCCGTTGGGAATTATTATTTGATATGAAAGGCAGCAAATGTTTCAGTTGATGACATCATTAAAAGTTCTAAACTAGCAGCAGCAAAAGCAGGAAACAAGGGGTTCCTAGATTTGGTCCCTCAGAACAAAACTGTGAAGGCCAACTGGTTCAAGGATAGATGGCCCCAATGCCTCATGGGTAAATACTGCGTGCATCATCTTTAGCATCCGCTTTGACAAAAAAACACAAGACAGTAAACATTTTGTGAGGTTGGTCTGCTGTGGTGCTGAGGTTCAGGGGCCGAACGGCCTGGAAGACTGGTATTCACTGGGCACTTTGGGCTTGATGCCCTTGCTGTTGTAGTAGTCAACCACCTGATTGGGCACTTCTGCTAAGACGCTCTTAGCCAGAGCAGCCGGAGAGGCCTGGAGAGGACACAAGAGGAAACAAAATGTTGTCTGATATGAACTCCTGGCACTAGTCAGTTTTCCAGAAACAAAACTTCTTCAGTCCAAAAGAACTGAAGAAGCCTTATTCAGTTCAGGCCTTATTGCTCAGGAACTGAGCAATAAGGCCTGAACTCAAAAAGAGTCTCAAAAAGAGTTTTTATGAATATCCTCTGGTTCTCTGAAACTCACATGTTTAAAGTTGCGAAAGGGGACAAACTGGACGATGTCCCGGAGGACGGGTTCTCCTTTGGGCGACCGCAGGATCCCGTCATCCCCATCCAGCATCTGCATGTCACCGAAGTCAGCGTTCCCTATCCCGACGATGATGATGGACATCGGAAGATGGGAGGCCTGGACGATGGCTTCCCTGGTGTCGGCCATGTCGGTGATGACGCCGTCAGTCAGGATCAGCAGAATGAAGTATTGCTGGAGCAGGAAGTTCAGGTCAGTTTAGATCGGAGGGAACTGAAGGTTCCTGAAGGTTCCTGAAGGCAGCGTCTCACCATGGCCTCTTTGGTGTGGACCTCCTGCGAGGCGGACTTGGCAACCTTCTGGATGATGGGGGCGATGTTGGTGGGGCCGTAGAGCTGCAGCTTGGGTAGGCAGGCTTGGTACGCCTCCACCACACCCTGGATACCTGAGCAGGTCCAAAAGGAACCGCTTACACTGAGCCAGTCAGTCCAATAACTTCAGATGTTAATACGCAAAAGAAACATATTTTAGAAGTGAACATTTATAATTTTACTTAAATATAACAGGAAATTTGAGAACTTTCTACACATAAAGAGAAAAATGCAACAAAACTTTTAAATAGTGAAGCTCATATTCCTTGTTGTTTGTGGCGCAGGATCAGCGGCAAAATTAAGACTAGTGTCCATCCAGTAGTGGCTACTTCCTAGTAGCGGGAGGCTATGTCCATTCTCCAGCTAGCTACTGATCTGAGTCAGGATTAATGACAGGCTGGCATTGGAAAATGAGAAGGAGGCTACTCACTAATGCTAGCATTAAATATGCTAACAGCTAGCATGTGTAAGCTGGTCACCCACTGGAAGTTTAGTTTAGCTTATCGCTTTATTTTGGTAAATTGTCCACATTAAACACAGGAAACAACAAAAGAAAAAAACAACAATAAATAGGCCTGGCGATAAATGATAAATCAATTAATCGTACGATAAATTAAAACTATCGACGTCATTTTAATTATCGTCTCTTCCGACCTTTTTCTCTTTCTGTTAATGACACCAAATGAAAAAAGGCTCAACTCCGGTGCTCTCCACTGACCCTCCCTTCCTCATTCCCTTAGTGTAAAGCCCAGTGCACACTACACGATCTTAGAGCTGTGCTGATTGTCGGCCCATTTTCAAAACCTGACAGACCACACATTAGCCGACAGAAATCCTAGGTATAACGGTTCGATCGGTTCGTTCCTGCCGTGTGGTGTCCAACAATGGGCACAAAATAATGGCTACAAGTTCAGTTAACTAATTTTAAAACCAGGCATTAATCAATGCTTTACTACAATCTACCTGCAATGCATGTGGCTAGTGTCAGCGTAAAGTCCTGACTGAATGAAAATCATTAGAACCTGTTTATGTCACGTTAACGAAGAACAGCTGAAAAGTTACCGGGTTTATCAACTGCGGTAGCAATTTAGCTCCAACTCCTCCTCTTGTCATTTCTATATTCTTTGCATGTTGAATAAACATTAATGTTGTTTCCACATATCATCTCCAATGTCCGCTGGACTTCGGGTTGCGCCGTGTCAGCTGTTTGGGATTCCCCTCCGTAATTTACCCTTAGAAAACACGGAGGAGAATCCGCGCTTTCTGATTGGCTACCTGTCACATTCAACAGGTGTCTTTAAAGATCCCAGTCGGGGAAAACCCTGATTTAGATCGGAGCGGCAATGACGATCTACCGTAACACACCACACAATCTTAGAAAGACCAGCGTTTTAAGATTGTTGTAAAGGGAAAAATAGGAGCAAAAAATCTGTAGTGTGAATTATTGCATCAGGTAGTCGATGTGCCCATCTTCTCTATTTAAATCTAATTATTACTGAAGGGCAACATAATATACAGACTTCATAATCTGCAGTCTTTTGGTTGAATGCAGTATTTATTTCCACTTTGGCTTTATGTTGTTTAGTTTTTTTTTTCCAAGTGAGATTTTTATTAATGGAGACTGAGAATCCATTTTGTTTTTGGTTGTTTTGTTTATTTTGTTTATCAGCTCCAGTGTTAAATATTCTTTTGAAAATAAAGTGTATCTATCTTTGGCAGGAAATCACATCATTATTACATCATTTCCATTAAATCAGTGTAAAAACGTCTTCAAACAATATTATCGTTTATCGCAATAATTTTTGAGACAATTAATCGCTCAGCAAAATTTGCTATCGTGACAGGCCTAACAATAAACAAACCCAGTTTACCGAAGCAAAGTTTATTCTTGCCTTCCCTGTTTTCATACCTTACAACCTACCAGCATATCTTCACAATACATATATAAATCTACATAACAGCCTAAGATTTTATCATTTTACATTTTAAAGCTCTTTTAAAGTTCACCAAGAAAGGACATAACTTACAATCATAATTCAATTCGTTCCTCAGTTTCACACCAATTACTGAAACACACCTAGATTTTATCTGGCTCTTCTCTTTTGCACATTCAAATATAAACAAACCTCGCAAATTATATTTACGTTACTTTTTTCTTTTTAAATTTCATTGTATTTCCTCTACGTGTCTTGTCGAGTGATCGCCGTTTCTATGCGACAGTATCCGCAGCGACAGAAACGTAAACAATGGAAGGAGGAGCGAGATGCACATTTTGTTGGTGGAAAAACAGGAACTATTTGGAGTTTCTGTTGCCAAGTCCGATTATTATAAACGGCTTTGGGCTTGTTTCTTTTTTAAAGTCTCTAGCAAATTTAACGAGTCGCGGGTTTCGCCTTTTTGGGCTGTTTTTGAACGTGAAGTTGCTCATTTGGGCTTGGAAATAAGCAGAGACACGATAAACCCCAGAATGTGTCCAACCTCCAGGTAGTTTTAGTCAGGCTCTCCCTGTCCATCATTTCCCAGATGATCCGTCCCGCTGTGTCTTTGTTAATGTCAAGTTAATATATGACCTGTGAATGACGTCGAGCTCCATGTTGCGCTCCAGAAAACTGCAAACATGGAGACTAATATGAACAGAGCAAGAAACGTGAAAACAGCCACGAATGAACGAGTCCATAAAGTTGTGCAACTAAACGCCATTCTAATTATTAATATTAAGATACGTGTCACTAATCTGTGCAGCCAGCTGAGCTGCAGGAGGAGCTCTGTGTGACACCAAACACAGGGCCGTAACGCACAACCTGGAGGCTGAGGGCAGACGGGGGGCTTTAAAATCCTATTTATAGTTTTCTAGACAATAGAAACACAAAAACAAACAAAATTACTAAAGTTTTTTTGTACTGTTGTAACCATTAAACAATCTCCCCTTCAGTTCAACCTTATCAGTGGAGACACATTGTTGATGTTACATTATAAAATAGCTAACAATTAAGTTTTGGCAAAGATCAATGTCATTTTCACAGGAGGCAAAGTGTTGTTGGCAGCTGCTGATGGTAACTAAAAAAGTAGCTTTTAATGTAACTTAGTTACTTTACAAATCAAGTACTGTCCGTTATCCTGCAATAGCTAGCCCCGCCCACTTCATCACAACACTCCGGGGCTGACTACTGACCAGTTCTCTGTCTAACAGGTCCGGAAAATCTCTAAGACCTGGGTATTACCCTAAATGAGATCTATAAGAGATAATCTATTCAAACTGGTGTCGAAAGCGATTCGTCTAGCTCTAACTACCTCCAATCCAGAAGTTACGACCCTTTTCAGTTAAGAAACAGTCAGCTGAGTAGCCCTCACAGCTGCATAATTCCAATAACCACTTCTGTTAACGGTAGCTCGCTTTCTAAAATATAACCTGCTCTTGGAACCGGCTAGACTAAATTTAGTGACTTGGATGTAAGTCCCTGGGTCATTATTTTACTCTCGCCAAAGGAAATTATGAAGCCTCCTCTTTACTAGAACCATGTACATTAGTTTTACCTTTATTAAAAGAACTGGAAAATGATTAAACGACTCAATTAATCCCAATGTCCACCAACCTCATTAGAATTTTAGGGTATGAATTTTATTAAGCAAGCTTAAGCAGGAATATGTGACATACAAATCAATAATCAATTGTATATATATTTGAGAACACTATAATAAGGTCCACATGTATAACTATACCATGCTGTCTCCTTTCCCTAACCTATGTCACTGTTTCTGAGATGGAATTTTATGGAGCAGAGGCAACTCACACCCCGTTGATGGTGAATCTTGGCAGCAGAGACATCCAGATTCCTTGGACAGAGTCTTTATCCTTGTGCGGAAAAATCCTCCTTAGAATAGTAGCAAAGTAGAACGGGTTTAAATCTTTCAAAAACCCAGCTCTTTATCCCTCCGGGAACTTTGTCTTTTCTCCAAGTCTGTTGCAATATATTCGGGGTGGAGGCCAGACCGATGGCCAAATCAGGAAATCGGGCTTGGGCGTCCGGAACTTGTCCCTCCTTGGCGGCGCTGAGTATCAAGTCTCCCGTGGTTCCAGGGTGCGGTCCTTGCTGTTTCCTCTGCTTCTCCATTTCGACTCCTTCAGCGCCGCGGACAAAGAACAAGAACTTCTCCTTTTTCGTCTGCATTTATACGTTTCTCTGCCATGCATGTGTATGGGGAGTTTAGTTTACGTGGGCCCCTCCTGTCTGCTGACTGAGGTGGAAAGTCCCGTCCTTCCCTTGGCGTGTTGATCTTAGCCAACCATACCGCCCCACCCATCCTGTGCGTCTGGCCATCTGTTCAGAACTGCTTGCGACAGCAGGAACTCACAAGTTCCCCTTCTCTTTCCGTGTTTAATAATTAATCAGAGAAAAGGGTGAGTAAATATTAAAACTACAGTCAAATATTAAAAACTATGTGCTGATTTCCATTAAGCATTAATCATAAGCATTAATCACCCCTTTCACTTATTATAAATCATCAAACCTAATTATTTCATTGTTGTTATATCATTACAGATCATGATTCGTACACTTCAGAATCATTCAGTGATTACTTATACACAGTCATTTTACCAATTGTACTCATACATGTCCAACTTAATCATTATAAATCAAAACACAAGATTGCTTTATTTCTTTCAGGCCTTCATGCACCTTTTTCTGCGTGTACCTGGATAGATCTCAAACCCCATACCAGTTTCCTTGACAGTACTCAGTTATCCAAGTTACTTTTTCTAGGAATAATCAGTAATCCGATTAAAGTTACTTTTTCAAAGTAACTATTCCATCACTGCTGATTAGGCTTTTGTCTTAGATAAAGTTTCCTTTAAAGAACAAAGTTAGAGTCACGGTTGACCAGCCTAGCAGGCTAGTTGCTGGTTTATCCAATGCTAATGCTAGCCCATCCTTTCTAGAGCGTTGTAGTTCTTACAGGTTACCGTTTCAGTTTGCCTCGGTCAGGTTAGAGAAGGAGGAGGTTCCTGCTAACCCCGGAGCGTTTGGTTTGTTTTAACTCAGATACGATCACGCTGCAGCTCGTGTTTGCTGCCTGAGATTAAAATGACGCAGACGGAGAAGAAACTTCATGCTGGAAGTCAGCAGACAGCAGGAGGATCAATCAGCGGATCAAAGCCACCGCTGATCAATCTGATCAATAGTCAGTGAGGAGAGGAAGGACCGGGTCACTCTTCTTCTTCTGCTCTTTCTGGAATACTCACTTCAGTTAAGAGCATGTTGTCATGGAAACAGAAATTTGAATGAATGAAGAATCAGGTCAGAATTTTGTTTTAAAAACAGGACTTTAATTTGTGGGCAATTATTTAGTTTTTGGGCAGGATTTAGTTTAGTCAGAGAGCAGAACCGTTCCTCTCTGCCGTTTGGACCAATCGGAGAGCAGAACCGTTCCTCTCTGCCGTTTGGACCAATCGGAGAGCAGAACCGTTCCTCTCTGCCGTTTGGACCAATCGGAGAGCAGAACCATTCCTCTCTGCCGTTTGGACCAATCGGAGAGCAGAACCTACCAGCACACTCCGGGTTGTCCTTGTTGAAATTCACAGCGAAGTCGTGGGAAACCTGCAGGAAACAGGAAGCTGCGTTTGATCTTTGATTGAACAAGAGAGGAAGATGAGAGCTCACTTTCTTCATCATCATCGGCTGTGGGTTTATTGGTTCTGATCATTCAGATCTGAAGTAATGGCCTGGACCAAAAGCGGAGCAGATCAGTTTCCTGCTGATCAGAATGCATCATGGGAAGGGAAATGAGGTCAGCAGGGGGCGCTGCTAGACATGCAGCAGCAACCTCTCTGAGCAGAGTGCATGCTGGGATGGCCCGGCGGGTCGTTACCTTGAAGTCTGGAGGGATCCGGGCTCCGAAGCCAAACGCTGGGAACATTTTATCACTGAAGAGAGAGGAGACAGAGAAACACTCTGATTGGCTGAGGGGAGGCTACTTCCTGTTCAGGAACAGACTCTGATTGGCTGAGGGGAGGCTACTTCCTGTTCAGGACAAAAGCCCATCAGAATCTGATTTAGTCACATTTCTGTTTCCAACATCTGGAATTTCTTCTCAAGTTTCTGAGGATAAATGAAAATGAATGAAGTCAAATAATTTCCAAACTATAATAATATGAGGTCAACATCAAAGTCATTTATAGTTTTTAATCTTCAGATTCTTCACAGATTGGAGCAAAGTTCATCTTTCCAGAGTTTCTCTGATCATTCATGGAGCTTCTTTAGAAATCTGGACTGTGGATGTTAACATTAGCATTAGCAGCTACATGTTAGCGTTGAGATGCTACTTTAGGTTAGCATATCTTCGGTGATATGCTAAGTCCTTTTAGCACAACAGTCTTCACCTGGCTTTTGCTGAAATGAATTTTTAAGCTTGTAGAAATGACAGAATCTGGAATTGAAACCATCAGATTATTTTCATGATGTTATAATCTCAGTGAACTGTCCAGAGGGGATTCTGAGAGCCCAGCCCGACGGTCTGAGACTGTAGCGGGTCGAGCGGCACCGCCGGTTCTGACCCACCTGTCGTAGTCCTGGCAGATCTCGCCCACGGCCACCAGCGCCTTCAGATACTCGTTGGGCTGGAAGGGGTGGATGTAGTGCAGGGAGCAGCTGTTCCGCGGGTCACCGTTAGACGCCGTGAAGTCGATGGCCACCTGCAGAGGAAACGGCCAATCAGAGGCTACCAACCGGGAAGACGTTTCCATGACGATCACAAAGGAAGCGTCAGTCACAGAAGCTGAGAAAATCAGGAAGTTTCCTCTGAAGACGACAGGAAGCTGCTGCCACATAAAACAGCTGGTTCTGGTTCTGATCTTGGTCCTGGTTCCAGTTCCAGATTCCAGTACTGGTTTTGGTTCCAGTTCCAGTACTGGATTCCGGTCCTGGTCCTTAGCCGCCGCTTGTAAAGTTACAAAGTTATCAGTTATGTAGCGTGAGCTTCACTTTGTTCACCATGTTATTCATCCATTCATAAACATCATGCTTCAAACTAAAGACTAAGCTAGCCAGCTAAATATTCAGCTCCAAATTAAGCTAACACAGGAACTATTTAATGTTTAACTTGATAACTATTTAGCTGTGAGCCGGTGTGGAGAATCGTCCGTTCTCCATGCCGAGTTCTTGATGTATAAGTTTGAAGAGTCAGTGAGTTGAATTCATGACCAAAAACCAAAATACAGCTGGTCCATCTGACATGCTACCGCTGGGAGCTAACAGAGCAAAATGGCGCCAAACTGCAGTTTGTAATTCTCTTTGTTAGCCTCAATTGAAGCTGCGCCCTAAAGAGGGCGTTTCTATGTGAATACAAGCATGCAACGAGCTGAAACAGACAGAAGAAAACACACAATTATTTATTCTCAACACCAGCTGCATATTACGCTTCCAACTCAATATTTAGTTACGTAAATTCTGTTGCCAATAAGCAGAAATAGACTATCAAAATTAAAGCTGGGTCTTGTGTGTGACATTTGCTGATGTTAAACGTCTGTTAGCCTTAAAACGGATCATTTTTTATTTTAAGCTGAAAGTTCAACAAAAGAAACGAAGATGAAGATGTTTGAAATTAGGAGTTTGGAAAGACATTTAGAAGGTCAAGCTTTTATTTTGGTAATCCACTTCCACAAGCGAATTAACATTAGCTAAATATTTAGCCTTATATTTAACTTGCTAACTAAACATTTAGTTTGAAATGGTTACATTTACAGATGAACGAATAAAACTGTGAAAATGTGACGTTGAAACATGAACTCTGTGTTTTTCTGTAATGACAGGCTGAATAACCCAAACGATTTCTGTTGGTTTCTGTAGCCTTACAGGCAGCGGCCCGAACGCCCGACCGCCCAATGACCCAAACGCCCGACTGCCCAATGACCCGACTGCCCAATGACCCGACTGCCCAATGACCCGACCGCCCAATGACCCGAACGCCCAATGACCCGAACGCCTGACTGCCCAATGACCCGAACGCCCAATGACCCGACTGCCCAATGACCCGAACGCCCAATGACCCGACTGCCCAATGACCCGAACGCCCAATGACCCGACTGCCCAATGACCCGAACGCCCAATGACCCGACCGCCCAATGACCCGAACGCCCAATGACCGTCTGATCAGAGCCAGACGAGTCATACTGGACCCAGCCTGTCTGCTTCTGGCTCCACTGGTTCCACTGCAGCAGTTAGAGCCAGTAAAGCTCTAACTGGGACACGGAGGCTGCCAGTGCAGTTGTCCTGGTTACTGTTGCCATGGCAACGTCAGGCAGACCCAGACAGCAATGAGAAGCGGGACACTGATCCGGATCTGACCTTTGTGAAATTCTGAGATCTCTGGAGAAAATTTTCTGGGTCTTGACGTCTGCAGAGGGGAGTGTGTGTGTGTGTGTGTGTGTGTGGGAGGGGGGGGGGATGTAGATGTGTGTGTGTGGGGGGGTGTGTGTAGATGTGTGTGTGTGGGGGGGTAGATGTGTGTGTGTGTGTGTGTGGGGGGGGTGTAGAAGTGTGTGTGCTCTTACAGTGAACTGTATCTGACAGCCGCCCATGATGTAATCCAGGAAGGAATGCATCTTGATGATCTGAGACAGAAAACAGAAACTCCGTCGTGAATCACTGAAGCTTCGCCGTCAGCTGATCAGACAGCAGCCAATCAGAGCAGGCGCTGCAGGAGAAGAGTTTCTAATCAGGATGAAGACAGTCAGAAAAATAAAGACTGAATAATTAAAAGAGCAGAAGAAGAGTTCAGACCTGGAAACAGCAAAACTAAAAATAATTTTTGTTCAGAACCAGAAATATGATCTGAAACCGATACCAGAACGACCAAAGGTTTTGGACTGGACATCGGTTCTGATCCAAACTAACAAAATAAATTCAGAGGTTTCAGTCTGGAAGAGAACAGAACTCCTCTGGGATCTGTTCGGTTCTGTTCTGTTGGTTCTGCTCGGTTCTGTTCTGCTCTGTTTGGGTCAGCAGGCGGAGCGGCTCCGGCCCGGTGTGCTGTGACAGAACCGGACCTCTGGAGCAGAATTCACCTTGCACTGGTTCAGGATGACGATCCCAGAGTTCTTGTAGTTCTTCTTCTTGGTTCTGTATTTGGGATTCATGCACGGCCACTGGACCTGGAACACAAACAGGAAACAGGAAACAGAAGCGTCACTCAGACCTCTGGAAGGTTCTGCTCTGGATCTTTGACCCGTTTTATTTCAGTGACTCGACGTCAGCACGGATCCATCTGAACGAACGATTCATGCTTTCATTGGCGAACAGTTCAGATGTTTGACTGTGTTCACATCATTTATCCAATAAGTTCAGTCAGTAAAGTATTCACACCCCTAGAACCACTGACCCACAAGCTTCATGTCGTTTTACTGTGAATTCATGGTACATGAGGAAGCGTCGCCCCCATCCAGCAGCGGTTACCGCCCTGAGGTCGCCGCCAGCTGCCCAGCCCGGCACTTAGCCTGCGGCTCTATCTGAGTCAGGAGGATTAGGAGCTGGAATCGTAAACCAGCTTCAGCTTCGTTCCGGCACAGAGGAACGGGTCGGGGGATTTGTAGTTCAGAGTCGAACGGCCAGCTGACAGAAAGCAGGTAAATCCCAGCGGCGGCGCGGCGGCTCCTCTGGCAGTCGCCCCGTCACCCACTGCCTCCCTAGAGGTTCGGCAGTCAGGACTCTGCCAGCCCACTTCAGGGTTCATTAATCTGAAGAGGTCCGGTAAGGAGCCGGGTCGTTCTCCTGCTCAGGGATCCTGTCGTGTTTCCAAGGAAACCAGCGGCAGAGCGCCTGCAAGCTGGCAGGACCGGGTCCGGTCCAGAGCTCAGCGGAGGAAACATCCAGAAGAATCTGGACTCTGTTTCTGAATGATTGGTCGGATCTCTTCCTGCTGTAATAATGACATAAATCCAGATTTACAGCCGACCCTCACAGAGCAGATCCATGTGAACACACCGTGTGTGTCACGGTGTGTGTGTGTTACGGTGTGTGTCACGGTGTGTGTGTGGCACGGTGTGTGTGTGGCACGGTGTGTGTGTCACGGTGTGTGTGTGGCACGGTGTGTGTGTGGCACGGTGTGTGTTACAGCATTTGGGTCGTGGTGTCACTCAGTGTGACACTCAGTTGGTAAATTGATCGTGTTGCTGAAGGAGAAACAGCAGAAAGTACACACACACACACAGAGACACACACACAACCACACACACAGAGACACACACACAACCACACACACAGAGACACACACACACACTGGGCTTCAAGCTGGAGTTTGTTCATCTAGACCAGTGGTGCCCAGAGTGGGTCCTGGAGGCCCGGCATCCTGCACGTTTTATTCTCTCCCTGGTACCAACGACCTTCTCAGCAGGTCAATGTTCTTCTTAGTCTCTAATGATCCATCATTGGATCCAGGTGCGTTAAAGCAGGGAGAGACTAAAGCATGCAGGATGTCGGCCCTCAGGGACCCACTTTGGGCTCCACTGATCTACATGTTTCTGTGTTTTTCTGAGCTCCAGCAGCAGATGACCTCTGACCTGGACCTGGCGGTCTCACCTGTCTGCCGTCGATGGCGCCTCTCATCTCCTTGAAAGATGCCTCGAACTCTCCGATGTAATCGTGTTTCCCGTTGGAGTCCCAGTCCCACACGGTGCACTGGAACCAGAACACAGAGCAGACTGGAGACCCGGCCTGGTTCCGATACCGGGTCAGAAACCGGGCCAAGTGGTTCTGACCCAAATCAGAATCACTTGGCCCGGTTTCTGTAAAAACAGCTTCTAAGATTAAATTCAAATAGTTGTGGTTTTATCACTGGGGCACAGAACCAAACGGTTTGGAGGTACAGCTTTTGTCTGGTTGTCTCTGAAAATCCGTCACCATGGTAACGTTGCTCAACAACTGTTAGATTTTTTAGAGTTTTTCCTTCCACTCGACTTTCCATGATCTCTCTGCAATGCAGCGCTGTGTGAACAGCTCTGAGGCGACTCAGTTTAGTTCTACTGTTCATAACTAAACCTTTATGAATGAATAAATGACACGGTGAAAATAAAAACAAACCTCCATTTTGTTCCTAAATAACCACCGCTGTTCGTTTCTGATGATGTAAATCAGTGGGGCCCAAAGTGGGTCCCTGAGGGCCGACATCCTGCATGCTTTAGTCTCTCCCTGCTTTAACGCACCTGGATCCAATGATGGATCATTAGAGACTAAGAAGAACATTGACCTGCTGAGAAGGTCGTTGGTACCAGGGAGAGAATAAAACGTGCAGGATGCCGGGCCTCCAGGACCCACTCTGGGCACCACTGATGTAAAGGCACTGATGGCACCCCATACATCCCTTCCTGGTCAGTTCTTGTTCAGCATGCCACCTGCCCTGCAGGGAAGCGCATGTGCATAGCTGGAAATCAGCTAGCTTAGCGAGCTAATGCGGCTGGCTAGCAGTTGCTATCAACAATTAGCTTGCCAGCTACATTAGCTCACCAGGCTAGCTGCTCGAGGAAATTCCCAGTAATCTGTTTTCACAGCTAAAACTCCCAGTTACTTTATGGTCCAGAGTTTCATCGGAACACCCTTGAGATTGACCTCTGACCCCTGACCTCTGGGTTAAAAAAAACATATGAGGCTCCAGACAAACTGACAGAGGAAGATGAAGGCTTTCCTGTCACTGTTAGCTAAAGTGCTACCGTGACATCATCAGCTGACATCATCATCTGAGGGACGTGCGGCGTCTTACCTGCAGCTTCCTGTCGTGGTCTCCGCTGCAGAGCGAGTTCAGAGACACTTTGAAGGTTTTCCAAACCGGATTCAGATTATTCATGACCGTCTGAGGAGGACAGAGACAGAGACGTTAGACTGAACCAGATTAACTCAAACTGAACCAGATTAACTCAAACTGAACCAGAACCGACTGAACCAGATTAACTGGAAATGAAACATTTTCTGAAATGCAGAAATTGATGAATATTAATGTTGATGTTGTAAACATGAGGTATTTTTGGATTTTGTTGTGGATCTGCTACCTCCGTCCTGTAGACGAGCTGCATGGTGGCGTCGTCGTTCACTCTGTAGATCTCCAGGAACGGATCCGATTTACTGAAAAAGTCCTGGGAAACATCCAGAAACACTCAGATCAGCAGAGAGAGATTTTGCTGCAGAGAAACGTTTCCTCCATTTCTCTCCAGCAGGAAACACCTTCTGAATCACAACAGAACCTCTATGTTAGCGCTTTTGCTAACTTTGAAAACATTTAGCACACTTAGCTTCCCCTACATTAGTTTTACCAGATAAAGTTTTGTAAACTTTCATCTGAATAAAGTTTGACCTCTGCGTTGAGGTTTGAAAATTCACATGTATGGATTGTTTTGAGCTCCTCCTCAACACATGTGGTGTCAACATGGCTGAATTTAGGACTATAGCATTAGCTTCCATCAAATACTGCTCTGGCTTGGTGCTTTAGTGTTAGCTTAGCTGAGTTAGCATAGCGCTTTAGCATTAGCCAAGCTAATGTTTATTTATGATTAGTGCAGCTAACGTCTTAGCTAGCTGTGTCCACCGCTGGTTTTAGCTAGCTTAGCCTTCAGGGGAAACAGATCTGAGACTGAAGCTGCTACCTTGTCGTCCAGCTTCCTGGCACTGAAGGAGAGCTCGATGTAGTCATCGTTCCCCGTCAGCTCTTCTGCTGTGATCTGAACACACACACGCACGCACACACACACACACACACACACACATCCCTTTGATCTGAGGCTGATTACGAGGCGAGGACACCGTCATTAAGTCAAAAACAAACACTGAATATTCAGATCAGGAAGATCTAAGGGACCAGCAGCAGTCAGTAACACAGGGCCCAAAGGAGCAGGTTCAGGTGACTGAAAGCAGAACCGGATCTGAACCGGATCCCAGCTGAAACGGATCCAGCACTCGGCACTCGGACTCACCGTGATGATGGTTTTCCCCACGGTTCCTCCAGGTCGGAGCAGAGCTTTGGTCAGGTTCCTCTGAGAGACGATCTGCACACACACAGGTTCACACCACGATTATTATGGGATGTTCCAACCCTCCCACCAGCTCAGCCCTATCGGCCCCTGCCTTTATGCTTATGAGCAAATTTTAACATTTTCCTTTCAATCTGTTTAATTCTGCAAATGCCTCAGTGCTTCCCTCTGAGGGCTGAACAGTGGTACTGCAGGCGAATTTTCCTATTGGTTCCAGTTTTATTGACGTCTATCTCTGTCTGGTTCAGGTATAAAACTACTCAGAGGCGCCCCCTGGTGGCTAGCATTGATTGATAGCGTTGATCAATAGTGTTGATGTAATTGTGTCTCTAGTTGCTTGTTTGAGTAAAAAGTAAATTTGAACCGCCTCACTCCTCCACACCTGGCCACGCCCCTCTTGGCTCCGCCCACTTCACTTCCTCAACACCTTCTGGAGTATGTGGCCCATTCAGAAAGTGTTGCAACAAGTGTTGCTATGGTTACTAGGGATAGTTGACAGAACCAATGACATCACCATCCAACACTTTAACCCTTAGAAACATCATCAATACCAGAACCCGGTCTGGTTCTGGTTCTGGACCAGTCAACCGTCACCATGGAAACGACATGTTTCTTTAGTGGTACTCAATTTTTCACACACTAGATTATTTTTTCCTGGTTATAAATGCTCTTGATAAGAAAACAATCTTTACACAAACACACACGCACACACACACACACACGCCGTCTCCAGACTTTCCGCTCCTGTTTTCTCTGGTCTCTGCAGGAAATGAAATCATCCTGGTGGAAAATGAAACTGCAGGAGTCGAATCTTTTCCAAATCAAAGATCTTCCTTTAACATCTGGTTGAGTTTTTATTTAATGGAATCTGCAGAGCAGCTTCAGACTGACAGAAACCTCTGCTGGATGACAGGGGGCGCTGTTGGCAAAGTTACAGACAAAAGATAACTAATAATTAGTCCCAGCTGGACTCACCTGTCCCAGCGTACACTCCACTGAGCCCAGGAAGTCGGCCTCCTTCGGCCCGTTGTGGCTGTTGATGTCGAACAGCTCGAAGCGCAGCCGCTGCACCTCTTCAAAATAAAAGTCCAAGGTGAAGACCTTGGAGTAGGTGGGGTTGACGCAGCTGCGGATCACCTCCGTCCGGTCCACCTGTGGACGCACAGTGAGGTAAACCTGTGAGAACCATCAGAACCGGGTGAGGTTCTGATGGTTCTGGAGCTGGACCAGCAACACTTAGATGGTGCTGAGGCATCAGAACCAGAACAGAGTGATGTTCTGGTTCTGCAGGATGTAACGTCAGAGTTTCATCAGACTCTGTTTAAGTAAATTTTTTTCTTCTGGTGAATTTTCTCCTGAACTCAAAATTTTCTCATAACAAATCAACACAGAAACAAAGATGGCGGCACGTCAGGAGGACGACCTCGGCCCATCGACGTGATGGGGTGCTGGTTGTCATGGCGACCTACCTCCATCCACCGGCCATGGGACTGCATGTTGAGCACGACGCAGGGGTCGGGCCTGGAGAGCGCGTCCCGGTCCGAGACGCCCTTACAAGTGAGGCGCAACTCCACCTTGGTGAGGCAGGAGCTGCTGAACAGACCCAGAGAGCCGGCCGCCGACTCCAAGATGTCACTCATGGCGGAGGCGGGACAGGAAGTCTGCAGGCGCAGGCAGGAAGTGGGTCAGAACCTCCTGTTTCAGAAATGAGGTCAAATCATCTGGAAAACGGAGCAAGATGTTGAAAAGCAGAACGAGATGACCTCCGACCTTCACATTACCATGTCGACCCTGTTGGTCGCCACTGACCTCCGACCTTCACAGGAAAACACAGGACAGGGCTGCAGCCAGCGATCAGGTCAGTAATCGATTAGTCCGTCATTCACCGATTGTTTTAACAATTAATCAGTTTCCTCCGAGCGCGGATGATCCGGTGAACTTGTTGGAGCTGAACACAAACGCAGCATTTTGATTTCATTTTCAAGTAAATTAATGGAAACTTAAGAAAAGAATTAAATCGTTTTTCCAAAATAAAATGTCTTTTGTCATATTTTAATGTCCAGGCTTCTCAAGTTGTTCTTTTACGGCCAGATCATATAATTTTGGAAAATTCTATATTTATGTTTTTATTTTTATTTTTTAAACTCTAAAAAAATAAGATCAAACGTAAAATCCAAGATTATTTGGACATTTTTTATTTCCAAAGTGACAGATCTTTTTTTTACTTGAAGTCTAAAAAGAGTTAAACTCATAATTTTATAAATGTTCCATAAATGTTTCACTGTGACAATGTTCCGAATCGTTCAGTAAAGATGTGAAGTGTTTTATTGGCTCAGAGGCAGCAGAAGCAGAGCTGAATCCATCTGGATCAGAACCGAACCATCATCTGATTAACCGAGCCGCCTGCAGGAAATGTCAGGTTTCCTCCTCTTCCTCCGCCAGGCCCCGGCTCAGATAACAGGATGAAGAGCAGATACATCTCAGAACCAGACCAGGCGTGTTCGGCTGTCCAGGATCCGGTTTCAGTCAGAACCGCTGTAACAGGCCGTTAATAAAGCTACACTGTCAGAAATAAACAGCAATAATCTGGATTATTTAGTCTGTTACAGGAGGAAAAAAATGGAGGTTCATTTTTAAAAGTCATATTTTCACCACATTATTCATTCACTGATAAATGCCACAGTTTCAAACTAAATATTAAGCTTAAAAGTAAAAGTTTAGCTAACATTTAGCTCCAAACTACATACTTCATCAGCAAGCAGCTTGCTAACAAAATGTTTAGCTACATATTTCTAAATATTTAATTTGAGCTAAATAAATAGTTTGAAGACAAATAGTTACCAAGCTAAAGATTTTGTTAGCAAGCTAAATATTTAGCTAAGATCAAAATACTATACTATACAGATACAAATGCACTTGCCTATAACTGGAAGTGGACTACCAAAATAAAAGCAGAAGACTGGAGGAGTCAGTCTCACTAGCAGAAGTTTGTGTACTGGTTATCAGAGTCAGCTTTTATTTTGGTAGTCCACTTACACTCATCAACAAGTGAATTTGCATACTAGCTAAATATTTAACTCTGAGCTAGCTAAATATTCACTTGGTAAAGAGAATATTTTGCTAGAGCTAGTTCTTAGCTCACTGTATATATTTAGCTATAGGTAAATAGCTAAATATGTAGCTTGCTAATTAAGTATTTAGCTTGGAACTAATTATTTAGTTAGCCAGTTAAATATTTATTATTGCTGCTAATTTTGGACTGTAACTTTACAAATGGCACCAAATAAACGTGACGAGCATCTGAGTCCGGCTGCCGCCTGTTTAAAGCCGCCATCAGACCTTCCAGATCAGAATTATTCATACACCTGACAGGTTTAACGCTTCAGTCACACAGGAAGTTGTTTCTGCCAGGAAGTGACATTTATGAATAAATTAAATCCAATAAAAGGAGGGTTGATTTTAAAAATACAACATGAAGCGGAACATAAAAACTCAGGAAACTCTAAAAAGCTCAACACACACCATGGACTACAGCTCCCATCGGCCTCAGCAGCTGTTGCTATGGAAACAGACTCATCCAGAGCCAAGAGATCCGAAATATCTGCAGCTGTTATCATGATCCAACTGTTCGTCCAACCATCCATCCATCCAACTATCCATCCATCCATCATCCATCCATCCAACATCCATCCATCCAACCATCATCCATCCATCCATCCATTCAACCATCATCCATCCATCCATCCATCCATCCAACCATCCATCCAACTATCCATCCATCCATCCATCCAACCATCCATCCAACATCCAACCATCCATCCAACTATCCATCCATCCATCCATCCATCCAACCATCCATCCAACATCCAACCATCCATCCAACTATCCATCCATCCATCCAACCATCCATCCAACATCCAACTGTCCATCCAATTATCCATCCATCCATCATCCATCCATCCAACATCCAACCATCCATCCATCCATCCATCCATCCATCCAACTATCCATCCAACCATCCATCTAATCATCCATCCAACCATCATCCATCCATCCAACCATCCATCAGAGGAACTCTCATCATTAAACCAAACTTTTTTCTGTTGAACTAAAATCACCAGAACAACCAACAGATCGACACATAAAGAAACTAAAGTTAATTGGTTCATAAATGTTTTTCTCTTCAAAGTTTTCCGTCTGTGATTTGATCCAGTTCTTGGTTTTTTCTGACCTTTGGACATTTTCCTTCTGTCCGTCTACAGACTGCTAGCTGTGATTTTGCTTTATGTGAAGAGTTTGGGTTGTTTCACCATCATCACCATCATCACCATCATCATCATCATCATCATCATCAGCTGAGGATCACCAGGAGAGGATCATCAGATCCACCAGGACAGAAACCAGCTGAGGATTCTCCATAAGAACTAACCTGCATCAGGAGGAAACTAACCAGAAACAGAACCTGTGACCGGCAGAGAGCAGACAGAACCCGGATCAGCTCAGGATTTCTGACCCAAACCTCAGCAGCATCACACTCTTCCTCAGCAGCATCACACTCTTCCTCTCTTTTACCTGCTCGGTTGAGGAAAAGCTTCAGAAAAACATGCGGAAGTTTCCAGTTTCAGCTCAGCGGCTCCGAACTGAGATCAGCTCCGCTTCTTCACCCTCATCCTCCTCTTCTTCCTCCTCTGGCTGCTGGAGAGCATCTCCGCTCCGCAGCCGCTCCTCCCGCATTTATACCCGGGGAAACCCGGAGAGGA
This sequence comes from Xiphophorus couchianus, assembly GCF_001444195.1. Taxonomy (NCBI): domain Eukaryota; kingdom Metazoa; phylum Chordata; class Actinopteri; order Cyprinodontiformes; family Poeciliidae; genus Xiphophorus; species Xiphophorus couchianus. The sequence continues at coordinate 563,031 of NC_040230.1, read as the reverse complement.
GCGGGCCGCGGCGCCCCCTGCAGGCCGAGTCAGGAAGCGCACCGTGAAGAGCAACTTCAGCTTCTTACGGCGGAAACAAAATCAGCTTTTATTCATGACACATCCTCCAGATCAGAGCTGAAGCATCCTGAGGTGTGAGGACGTTCCAGAAGTATCCATACTGGTTGAACTGAGCAACACACGCCAGAAAACAGTGCAATGATCTGAAAAGGCAGATCGCATTCGGATGGATGGAAGCCAGAGAATCTCTGAACATCAAGCTTCCTGACATGGATTCTCAGCTGGACTTTGACTAGGTCATTCCAGTGTGTTCACAGCTGCTGCCCTGCAGGAAGTGAGGTGAGTTTATTTATTTATTTATTGCACAAAAATCAAATCAGAAACAGGACAATAATAAAACCTAAAGTGGATGTTGTGCAGGAAATGTTTCAATGACCTAAAAAATTGTTTTTTAGGTCATTGAAACCTGCTCTAACAGAGTACTATTTGTTCTGGAGCAAAATGGGGGGACGGTGAACTCTGGATGACCTACAAAATCATTTTTAATATCTCAGAAACTAAACCCGCACAAACAAAAATGTTAACGGCACAAACCTGCACTAACGGAGCACAAACCACTCGGACTATTTGCTGGATTTTTTGACGTGGGTGTCAGCTTCTCTCAGACTTTCTACGCCTTGGATCTGGGAAAACTCCCGTTTTAGAAAGTTTTATTAGATTTCAAGACACTTAGACATCTGTTCCTGTTTCTTTAGTTGATCAAATGTTGAACTTTATAATCTTTCAGTGCAGCACTAATCAGTTAATAATGTAAGTTTTCTCTTCTGTTGTATTTCAGTTACAAAAAAAATCACTTATAAAAGATCTTCGGAAAACAATCTTTTATTAGTTGTTCGGTGACTGTCTAACTGCACACAGTTCCAAACTAAATATTTAATTTAGTAAATATTATATTTATTATATTTCAAACTATTATTTTTAGGTTGGAAATTAAATGTTTAGTTTGGATGCTAAACATTTAGTTGAGAACAAAGCATATAGTTTGCCAACTAAATATTTAGTTTACAAGTTAAGTATTTCGGTTGTAGATTAAATATTTAGTTTGGAACTATGACACTTATAAATGTTTGAGTTACACGGTGAAAATATAACTGTAAACCGTTACATATTTCATCTGGTTTTGGGAGAAATAGGAAGATTTTGGGATGTTTTTTGTAAAGTTACATAGTCAGAAAGGTTTTGGTTTAATCCTTTTATAGGAAAAAAAAAAAGAGTTATTTTTCAAGCCGTTTGTTCCGTCTGTTTTCCACCACTAGATGTCGGTGTTAAAAACCAGGTTTCTTTTCTCATCATAAATCAAACTTAAACATCTTAGTCACTTTCTTTCGACTCTTTGACCTTTATTGTGGATGAAAAGTGCTGATTCTTGTGTTTAGGGTCGGACTTTTATACCAAAAGTACCTCAAAGGTAAACTGTAATTGTTTTAGACTTTACAATAAAGCGACGTCGAAAACTTCCGGTAGATACCGGAAGTTAAGTTTTGCGTTACGTCGCAGCTTTATAAAATTCTGAAACGCGGAAGTGGCTCACAAACAAAGCCCAGAGGTGACGGAGTTAGATTTAAACGGTAAAGTTCATCTTTCCTGCGAACTGGGAGACAACACAGCCGTGAGTTTTATACATTTAACGTCACGTATTTTTTAAATTCTCATTTCCTCATCTTTTGGTTCAAAAAGATAAAAGTTAATCACGTTTAGGCCGCTGAAGTTGATGCCGAACGTCTTCAAATTCATTGTTTGACATGGAATTAAAAGTTTAAAAGTACATTTTTTCTTAGTTCTGATAATCTCAGTTGTGTTTTAAAAAATCTGTCTTCATCTATTGAGTTTAATCCCGTTCTCCTCTCTGAAAAAGTCCACATCCGCTCGGATCACTCCCATTCCTTCCCTTGGCTTTGGAACCAGATCCAGCTGCTGGACCCATTAAAACAAAACTTTTGTCGGATAAAATTCGGGCCGAACTTCCTGCAGGACTCCTTACTTTACAGACAATTCATAAATCCTCTTTTTAAATGTTTAGTTTGGTGTCTACCAAAGTTTTAATTTAAATTGTCAGGTTTTACAGATGGAGTTTGGTGGAGATTAAGTTTCCGATTTTCCCAGAAAGTTCTGTTCAGGTTAAATGTTTAAGATCTGCTCTGATTCGTTCCTGTGAGATAAAAAAAAAAGTTTTGTTCTTATATTTCTGAATCACGTTTGGTGTTTTAAACCCGAGATGATGGGAAAGTTTGAAATTGAAAACATGGTTGCTGTTTTTCACTTTCACTTGCAGCGAAAACAGAAATCCCCTCCAAATGTTTGCTTTTGGTTTTATCTGGAAAATCAAAGCTAAACTCTGGTTTTCATCTGAATGTTGATGCTCGCATAAAACCCCAAGCAGAGGTCAGACATTTCCCTGCAGCTTCATTTAGTTCTACATGTAGAGCTCCATGATATTAGGAATAAATGGCATTAAAATGTTGAATATTGTTATAATTATTGCAGTAAAGTTTGCCCAGGCAGGATGCAGACGTTCAGTCTGCAGTCCTGTCGCAGCAACATGCAGCATTATTCTAATAAATATGACCCAAAACATGCATTAATACTGATGTTGTGAAAATCCAGTCGTCCTACAGATGTTTTTATTTAGAAATCTGTGTCTCATTTGATCTTCAGTTTGGTTTTTCTGATATTTTCTGTTTTATTTATAGATAGAATTGAAGCAAAAAAGAGTCATTTGTGTCTCAGAACCGGTTTTGGGTCATAAGATCCTCAAACTTTCTGGTTCTGGATCAGAAACTTTCACATTTTTACTTTAGTCCCAATGTACTTGGTCCAACTGTTCAGCTGCTGTTTCTGATCTGGACCAGAACAGGGTCATGCTTCAGCCTGTGGTGCGTTCAGTGCCTGTTGGGAACATTTAGCTCCAGAATTTTACCAGTTTCAGCGGTGCGCCCAGTCGTTAGAGGAAAAACAGAAGTCTAACGTGGGCGTCGCTCTCCCGCCCCCCGGGGGGTAACGTGGGCATTTTAAGACAAACGGTTTCTGTGAGAAAAACTGGGCTTCCTGCTGCTCATAATTTGTGATATTTGTGCATTAATACTGATGTTGGCGCGTATTTCTGTGTGAACGAAGAATAATTTGTTTAAAACGCTCATCATGTTGAAGCTTCGCTCTGACTCTTCGGGCTCAACCTGATGTCTGCGTTCACAGCTTTACGAAGTTTATTCAAACGAATCACTCATAACCCCTGCAGCTATTCTTCATGAGAAAAATGGTTTTAACGTAGAGAAACATTTCACTCATCATTTAGATTTTCTTCTGTTTTATCATGTATTTATTTTGACTTTGAAGTTTAAATTTCATTTCATTGAAACTCTGTGAAGACATTTTCAGGAGGTTACACGTCTCTTCTGCTTCACATACAGAACTTTGTTAATTAATGGTGCAGTGTTGGTGAGCGTTGGCTCCAACAGAAAGTGGTCATAGATCTGGACTCTGATGCGTCTTCCTGTTCTGTCTCCAGCTCCATCATGGCCAACGAAGTTTACGCAGCGACGACGGTTTCTAACCCAAAAGCGCCGTTCTGGCTCGGCCCGGCGTCGGAGCATCTGAACATGCCGCGCTTCGCCCTGAAGATCCTGGAAGTGGTGAGGTCAAAGTTCACTGAGCTGTGATTAACGCTGTCTGGACAGAACCTGCCGGGTCCTCTGGTTCTGATCAGGCTACCTTGGTTACCGTGCTGCTGGGGCCGAGGTCCAGATGTATAAACACAGCTGGATCAGAACCAGAACCACTGAGCTGAGTTGGGTACTGTTCAGTTCACTGGTTCAGTTCATCGGTTCAGTTCACTGGTTCGGTTCATCGGTTCAGTTCACTGGTTCGGTTCATCGGTTCGGTTCACTGGTTCAGTTCGTTGGTTCAGTTCACTGGTTCGGTTCACTGGTTCAGTTCATCGGTTCAGTTCACTGGTTCAGTTCATCGGTTCAGTTCACTGGTTCGGTTCATCGGTTTGGTTCACTGGTTCAGTTCGTTGGTTCGGTTCACTGGTTCGGTTCATCGGTTCAGTTCATCGGTTCAGTTCACTGGTTCGGTTCACTGGTTCGGTTCACTGGTTCGGTTCACTGGTTCGGTTCACTGGTTCAGTTCATCGGTTCGGTTCACTGGTTCAGTTGTGCTTTGTGAGTCTGTTTTCTTTCAGTTCTTTTCTGTTGTCTGGAGAAACTTTGCAGAACCAATTGATCCAATTCTGTCAGAAATAAAATCATAATCAGATTAAATCAAAACCTTTTAGTTTCAATCTGAATGTAAAATAATCCAGTCTGGATGGTTCCAGTGAAAGGTTTTGTGCATGTTCCCAGTACTGGACCAGTTCCCCAGTCTGCGTCTGGTTCGCTGGTTTCCTGTTGTTCACTCCACGATGCTCTGAACCCGTTGCCGTGGTTTCCGAGGTCGGCGCTCCCTGAATCACACTTCCTGCCACTTCTTCTTTTTCTTCTTCTCTGAATCCTCAGTTGTTGTCACAGGAAGTTGCCGTTCAGCGGTTCGTTTCACGCGTTGCCGCCTCTCCCAGTTGGCAACAAGTTGCTGAAACTGTCGGCTCAGAGTGACGCTGAGGCCAGAAGTTTACATACCGCCAGTTAAAGACGCAGGCGGCCATGTTTTATTGGTTCTGGTTCGGCTCGGGATCGTTTCTATAAAGCTCAGAACATTCTGGTCCTTAAACGCCGCTCAGCGAGGAAGACGGATCAGCGCCACAGAACCACGGGTTGCCTTCCATACATCTGCTGTGAAAACAGGCGGTGGCAGCATGATGCTGCGGGAGTCAAGAGGAAAAAACATTGGAGCAGAGCAGAGCAGACTTTTCACCTAGTGGGCCAGAAATCATTTTAAAAACTAAAAATATCCTTTCATAGAATCCTGGTCCTAGATCCAGAACTTCTGATGGTTCTGATCCAGTTTTTTTGTTCTGGGCTCATCTGAAGCAAAATGTTTAATTTCTTCTTCGAAATAAAAGCAGAATCTGGGTCAAAGTTTTGGTTTCCTCTGTGGTTACCATGGCCACAGAGGAAACCAGTTTGATTTTTAAGTAAATTCAAGTTACAAGTCAAAGTTCTGGCCGTTAAAGTTCAGGTCCGGTTCTGGTTCTGTTCTTCAGCAGGAAGCTGCAGACGGAGAAGTGAAAGTTCTGCAGGACCCGTTTGTCTGCAGTCAGCAGAACTGCTGGCTGTCGCAACGGCGCCTGGGAGGGCATCCGGGCCGAACAGAACCGGCTGCAGAAACAAGATGTACAGAGCTTTGGACCTCCATCTGACCGGTTCTGGTTCTGTAGGATGGGTCCATCCAGAACCTTCCTCTGGTTCTGTGTTTGGTGACCTGACCCGGTTCTAGCGGCTCTGCAGCGCCTCACACTGGACCCGTATCAGAACCGGACATCTGACTGAGTCAGGAAGGGATCAGAATAAACGGATCAAATCTGCAGAGTCAGCACTTCCTGCTGCAACCTTTCACAATAAAATCCTTCCTCTTTCCTCACATCCTGGGTCCAGAGGCTTCAGGGGGAAAGAAGGGCAGGTTCTGGAGGTTCTGGAGGTTCTGGAGGTTCTGGAGGTTTATTACAGAAGAAACTCTGCAGACAAAATCAACAGAAAATCAACCAAACAATAAAGGCTGCAGGAAATAGAAACTAATGTAGCAAAAGCAGCAGCAAGTCTGAAACTGGACCCGGTTCTGACAGTGAGAGGACATGAAGGACCTGGAAGACATGGAGGACGTGTCTCTAGCTCAGCTGGTCATGTGACGTGACGAGGCAGGACGAAGGTTCTGCTCCAGACCGGTTCTGCAGCTTCTAACCCAACACAGAGCAGAGGCTCCGCCCCCTTCAGGTGGAGGACATAGATATATATACAATAGATTTATTTTGAGGCAGCCTCTGGATGTTGTCTGGCTGTAATGTTTTAGTTTCTGCTGCCGCCTTTCGTTAGTAACTCCATTAAAACCAGTTTAATCTCACTGGTTTCAAACCAAACTCACTATGAACTCAGGAAGGATAATCAATCGTTTCCGTTAGCGGCTACATGCTAGCCTCACTGCAGAACCAGGAGAGGCTTCAGCTCCAGGTGACCAGATTCACATCATCCATTTTCTTCTTGTCCCTGGTGGGTCAGGAGGAGCTGCTGCCTGTCCAGCAAATGTTTCGGGACGTTTAGAGCATTATGTAGGTCTCAAAGGCACAGTCTTAGTGTGGCTTAGGTCGTATTTGACGGATAGGTCTTTCTGTGTTGACATAGATGATTTTAGATCATCGTCTGCTCCTTTATTGTGTGGAGTACCGCAGGGCTCGATACTTGGACCTCTTTTGTTTTCTTTATATTTGCTTCCCCTTGGGTCAATATTTAGGAAACATAATATTGCTTTTCATTGCTATGCGGATGATACACAAATTTATGTGCCTCTCAATCGTAAGGGAGTCAATACAGTACCAATTTTAATGGAGTGCCTTGATGACATAAAAACTTGGATGGCTCTGAATTTTTTGAATTTTAATGAAAGAAAGACGGAAGTTATTATTTTTGACCCTGGTACTACCTGCAAGTCCACTCCTGTGGATTTGGGTCCGCTATCACATTACGTAAAGCCATTTGTTACAAATTTGGGCTTTGTAATGGACGCAAATTTTAAGTTGGATAAACAAATCAGTGCCGTTGTGAAAACGAGCTTTTTCCATTTGAGGCGGCTTGCTAAGATTAGGAATATTGTACCAGTGGATTATTTTGAAATATGAATCCATGCTTTTATCACAACACGACTGGATTACTGTAACTCCTTATATGTGGGTGTCAGCCAGTCTTCTTTGTCCCGTCTTCAGCTGGTCCAGAATGCGGCTGCTCGGCTCTTAACTGGATCGCGGAAGAGAGAACATGTTACCCCGATTTTATATTCTCTGCACTGGCTGCCGGTACATTTCAGAGTGCATTTTAAGATTCTTTTATTTGTATTTAAATCTTTAAATGGCCTTGCTCCCTCCTATCTCTCTGAGCTGCTACATATACACTGTCCTCCTCGAGCTCTTAGATCAGCGAGCCAAATGAACCTGGAGGTGCCGAGGACTTCCAGGAGGCAGAGAGGAGACAGGGCGTTTGCTGTTGCAGCTCCCAAACTTTGGAATTCTTTACCTATGTTGGTAAAACAGGCCCCCTCTTTAGCAATTTTTAAATCTGCTCTTAAGACTTACCTTTTTCGGTTGGCCTTTGATTCGGTTTGAGATGCTGCTTTTCTGTATTTATCTGGGTATGTTTATGTATTATATAGAGTGTTTTACGTCACTGCATTGTTGGTTTTGATGTGTTTTAATTTTGATTTTTATTTGTTTAATCTTGTGATTGTACAGCACTTTGGTCAGTGGTACTGTTTTAAAGTGCTATATAAATAAACTTGCCTTGCCTTGCCTTGCCTTACCTGTCCAGGTCAAAGGGCAACACAGAGACAGACAGGACAAACAACCACACACACACTCCTAGGGAGAATTTAGAGAAACCAATTAACCTGACAGTCATGTTTTTGGACGGGGAGGAACCCGGAAGGAACAGAAAGACCCGGGTCGGGAATCGAACCCAGGACCTTCTTGCTACCAGCGGCGCCACTGTGCAGCCACCAGATTCACCTGCGTAACGTAAAATTTTCACCTGAACCCGTTTCTGGACTGAAACGCCTCAAAAGCCCAGTTTGAACCAGAACCGGGTCCAGATTAGAACGAACTCTGTCCCTGTCGCTCTCCGCCATGACACTTCCTCTTCCTGTCTGTTTGGATGCCGGCTGATGATGTCATCAACTGGCATCACCATGGTTAGCTGGTAGTTTACAGATCAAGATGGCCGCCCTTACTGGGCCGGATACATCACATAACTGTGGTTCTGGTTCTGATGGTTCCGTTGTGTCCCCAGCTGCTGTCCCTGGTGGCCTTCGTCCTGGAGGAGACGGTGTTCACCTGCCTGAACTGCTCTCCTCTTTACTTCTTTGAGTTTGTGAGCTGCACAGCCTTCCTCTTCACGGCGCTGCTCCTCTTCCTCCTCTCCACCACGCTGCACAGCAGGGTGGGCATCAGCTGCTGGCCCAAAGTGGTAAGGTTCTGCTCTGGTTCTGGTTCTGTCCGTCCCTGTTGTCTTACTACAGAAGTGATGATGTTTCTGTCCTGCAGGACTTCCTGTACACGCTCCTCATCGCCGTCTTCTTCTTCATCGCCTCCATCGTGTTTGCAGCCAACAACGGCAAAACGACGGTGGAGGCCGTTGCCGTGGTGAGACAGCGTCCCCTGTGTCCCCCATCGTCCCCATCGTCCCCCTGTGTCCCCCATCGTCCCCATCGTCCCCCTGTATCCCCCATCGTCCCCCTGTGTCCCCATCGTCCCCCTGTGTCCCCATCGTCCCCCTGTGTCCCCATCGTCCCCCTGTGTCCCCCTGTGTCCCCCATCGTCCCCCTGTGTCCCCATCGTCCCCCTGTGTCCCCATCGTCCCCCTGTGTCCCCCTGTGTCCCCCATCGTCCCCCTGTGTCCCCCATCGTCCCCCTGTGTCCCCATCGTCCCCCTGTGTCCCCATCGTCCCCCTGTGTCCCCCTGTGTCCCCCATCGTCCCCCTGTGTCCCCATCGTCCCCCTGTGTCCCCATCGTCCCCCTGTGTCCCCCTGTGTCCCCCATCGTCCCCCTGTGTCCCCCATCGTCCCCCTGTGTCCCCATCGTCCCCCTGTGTCCCCATCGTCCCCCTGTGTCCCCCATCGTCCCCCTGTGTCCCCATCGTCCCCCTGTGTCCCCATCGTCCCCCTGTGTCCCCCTGTCCTCGCCAGTCCTTCCTGTCTTCGGTCCACCAGATTGTCAGGAATTATTTTCTTCATTATGAGTGTAAAGTTGTAAAATGTTAAAAGATTTTTCTGGAATAAAATAATAATAATAATGATGATGATGATGATGACCCTCAGACGACCTTGAAATCGTTTCTGTTTCGTTTAGAAACTCTCTGACTGCTTTTTCTGATCTGAAGTTTTTTTAAATGAAATTCAGTTTTTTATTTTTGTAATTTTCTGACTTTATTTTTTTTTTTCTTGCCATTTATTTGTCTCTCTGTCTGCAGGTTTTCGGCTTCCTGGCCATGGCGGCGTTCATCCTCGACTTCATTGTCTTCCTGAAGGTCAAAGGTCATCCCTTCCAGGGCGCTCAGGCCCCGCCCACCACCAACGGCGCCGTTCCTCCACCTGAAGCCGAGAAGCTGAACGGAGACGCCAATGGAAAGGCGTAGGACGCGGCGCCGCCTGCAGGGGGCGCTCCGCCAGCCAATCAGAGCCGCCTGAGACACAAACTGGTTTTTATTCCTGTAGATTCAGAACCAGCAGACACTAAACCAACCAAACCACTAAACTTTGCTCCACTGGGAATCACACGCCTTACTGGTTCTGACTGGTTTTTACTGGTTCTGACTGGTTTTTACTGGTTCTGACTGGTTTTCTCTCACTCTGCCAGCTTTGCTTTTTAATAGTTGCCTTAAAATTCAGGATATCTTGTAGAAACGATTTAAGCTCCTTATTAACTTGCCACCGTTTCTGGATGTTGTTTTGTTTTGTTTCTTTTTTTTTTATTGAATTTTTCTGTAAATTTTCAGATTTTTGTATATTTGTTTAGGAAGATTATTTTATTCCCTGAAGGAAGATGAATGTTTATTTTTCTAAATGAATCAGACAGAAAGTGTTCAGCTGCACATTTATGTCCAAATGAAATATTTCTTATCAATCATCTGCAGATTTCACTGAAATCAGGAGGAACCTGAAGTGAACCGCCTGTCGCTGTCCAGCAGGGGGAGCTCTAGTCTGATTTTAGTCGTTTTCCATCATTTTCCCTGAAATCAGTTACTTCTGATCTGAAACATGAAACGGTTGAACCTGTAATGTTCCTGCAGCCGATGGGATTTTTCTCCATCCTGCTGGCAGCAGCTTCATGTTTCTAAATGTTTCTGCTGCTTACACAGAAACTGATCATATCAGATCTTCGGTTTGGGTCCGGGTTCAACGTTTGTCCTGCTGTTACACTTTCAATCGTCTTAAAGGAAACTACTTCCTGTCAGGCTGAGGGAACCACTTCCTGTTTTTATTTAGTAGAAAACAACAGTTTCAGTCTTCAGGTTGATCTTCAGCTTTTTCTGCCGTTTTGTAAATGTTCAGTAATCCCTCAGATTAAACCGTTTATGCTAATATTTTTGGTTTTTTTATCTATATTTTTGTTTTTTTCTCCATATTTTTGGTTTTTTTCTCCATATTTTTGGTTTTTTCTCCATATTTTTGGTTTTTTCTCCATATTTTTGGTTTTATGCCGTAGACTGGAGAGGACTGCAAGTGAAAGGAGAGCGGTTGTTTCTCCTCCTGGTTTAGTTTCTTCCTGATCGACCTGAACATGTTTGAATCTGTTTTATTGACAATAATCTGTGTGACAATCATGTAAACATACAAATACTAGCGGTTTTTCTGTCAGACGATCCTGTTTGTGTCGGCGTGTCGCTCTTCAGAGCCAAATCAAATGTTTTCTATGATTTATATGACCTGTAACTTCCTGTTTCTCTGTTTGCTGCATTTTAATAAACGTTTTAACTTCATTCATGTTTTGCTTCCTGTTCAAACATCAAAACCACTTCAGCTCTGCAACAACTGCCAGGCTCTTAATTTGAAAAGCTGTATTTTGTGAATTACTACTTCCTCTAACTGGTTTAAAGGGCCAGTGTCATGTAAATTTTTCCCTCATCAAAACAAACCTGGAATGTTGCCTTGATTTAACAAATCCTTTGATCTCCATGGCAACCTGCTTAACGCCTGGATGGACCTAGCCCCGCCCCCGGGACGCAGCTCCTCCCCCACACAGCTCCTTCAGACTAGCCAGCAGCAATTAGCAAACAGCAGCTGAGCTCATTATAGGAGCTGCTGCTCAGAACGACGCTGGTAGAAACTTTAAAGGGTTAATGGAGGAGCCATGTTGGGATGACTTGCTGGAGGCGGAGCTTCAGGAAGAGCAGGAGCTTCTTAAAGAGACAGGCCCAATTTCAAGGTGTTAAATTAGGAAGTCAAATTTCTTTAGTAATTTTTGATATATGCATTATTTTCTCACTTCTGAAGGTAACATAGTTACGGTGTTATAAAATGTCACTATTTGCCTCTTTAATTGTGGTTTCATGACTCACGTTTTTTTTTTTTTTACCCCTCCAGGGTCTTTTGTGCCTCTAGTGTCCCTTATATGACAGCAGGCTGACAGGAAACGGGGGAAGACATGCGGCAAATGTCGTCGGGTCCAGGAGTCGAACCCGGGACGGCCACGTCGAGGACTGAAGGCCTCCAAATACGGGTCGCGCTAACCGCTACGCCACCACGGCACGCCCTATGACTCACGTTTTTTAACGCAGCCTGGATTCAGTGATCAGTTCGTTTTGATCCTCTGAGGAGGATTGGGTTTTCTGTCGTCTGGCATCAGCCAATCATAGCCCAGATTAGACCTGTTGTTTTATCTCAGGAAGTTAGCTCCGCCCATAGCCACGCCCCTCTACTTTAGTTTGACAGATAAATTCAAAGCGACGCTGCAGGAACACATTTAATTATCCATATCGGCTCTTTTCAGTTTGCATTTTAATGATCTGATGACATATTTAAGAAATTAACGGTCTACATAAGATATTAAACATTTCTTTATTTCATGTAATAATTTAAGGAAGACCTTTGTCCCTTTTGGCACTCCGTAGCAGAGCTCCAAATGTTTGTTCATCTTCTCTGGATTCAACCGAGTCCAGCTGATTCACTCAACACTTGGGAAGTCTGCCCAGTTCTCCCAGTTCACCCAGTTCACTCAGTTCTCCCAGCTGCCTGACAGACACACTGCGCCGGTTTGTCCAGCAGGTGGCAGTAAACGGCTTCACCAGAACTTCAACATTTGACAAATCAAGGAGAATAAAGACACAACAAGCGTGATTCAGGAGGACCGGCTGGGTTCTGGTTCTGGTTCTGGTTGTGTTGAAGGGACAGTATTCTGTGTTTTCCATTCACATATTTCCATTTTACAGTCCAGTTATTTTGTCACATTCAGTTGTTATAAAATACTGAATATATCAAATATGACTAATAAATTTCAGTTCCTGATTTAACATCTTGAAATTGGGCCTCTGTCTCTTTAAGAAGCTTCTGCTCTTCCTGAAGCTCCGCCTCCAGGAAGTCATCTCAACATGGCTCCTCTATTAACCCTTTAGCGTTTTTACCAGCGCCACTCTGAGCAGCAGCTCCTATAATGAGCTCAGCTGCTGGTTGCTAATTGTTGCTGGCTAGTCTGAAGGAGCTCAGTGGGGGAGGAGCTGCGCCTCGGAGGCGGGGCTAGGCCCACCCAGGCGTTTTGCCTGAAAGAATGAAGGCAACACTCCTGGGAAAAACATGAACTTGTGGTTCCCAAAGATTTTCTCCTGGGCCCCATGGATTACAATAAAATTCCCTCTAAAATCTAAAATTTTAGTTCTATACTGTAGCAGAGTATTATTTGCTGTCAGTGTTACTTCAAACATATTTCTTTTTTTTATTTGTAACAATATTCAACTTTGCTATCATCAATGCATTTAAAAAAAGCTTCTGTGCAAAATGGGGTAAAAACATAAAACTCCCTGAGAGTTTTCTTTTTGTTTTCATCGCCCCCCTGCAATGGCACTGCGCCCCCTAGAGGCAGCGCCCCACACTTTGGGAACCACTGCATTAAAACATGATGGAACAATTTTAAAACATCGATTTTACACGATACCGGCCCTTTAAATTGTAACTCATCTAGAGCCTGGAGGGCCACAGAAGCGGCCGAGGTGAGCCGGGTTCGGCCCGCGGGCCTTCACTTTGACACGGTTCTATGGCTGCTGAAAGTTTCACTGAATAATAACAGGGTTGAATCTGTTGTGTGTTTTAGAGTTAAAATCTGATTCAAAGTATTTTAGAAATGGAGTGTCTTCTAGTCTGAGGTTTAATGTTGACCTTTGACCCAGTTGACCTCGTAGGCACACTAATGATCAGACTTCCAGCCTTTCGACCTTCAGGAGGTTTTACTGGCTGTGAGCTGAACTTTATTTCCTCTTTTAAAAGTTCAGATGGAAATATTTTGGTTTAAAGGTTTCATGGGAACCTGGAAGTGGACCAGCAGAGTTAATATTAATCCTCAGATCTGACCGAAGGTCCAACATTTAAACATGTCAGTTTCTGACCCGATGACCGACCCGACAGGCGACTCGCTGCCGTCTCTGATCCAGCTGCTTCTGCTCCGTGTCTGCAGGGAGAAACATGAACTCTGTCACTTCAGAGTCAGAGGCGTCCAAGGAAAACGTCACTTCGACCTTCCAGCATTTCCTGCTGAAATGTGAGGTTTCTCTGCTGAGGCCTCGTTGTTTCCATAAAAGGAAGTGGAAGCCGCTCTCTGCTCAAACAGCCTTTATTCTTCTGAGAGGAAAGACAGCGCATCGATAACTGCAGCCGTAAATAACTGCAGCCTGAGACCCACAGCTCCATGAGACCCAAACGCAACCTGCTGAAATTCAGACCAAACTCCTGAAAAGACGAGTTTCTGTTCTTCTTGTTTCCTGCAGAGTTTCTTCATCCCACACAGAAGACTGCAGGATCATGGACCTGAAAATGGCAACTGTTTATGTTTTATGTGACGCTGTCTTTTGTTTTTGTGTCTATGATGTCTGCTGCAGATTCATTTCACTTCAGCACAATAATAAAAACGGACCTGGAGAACCTTGAGAAAGCCAGACTTCATTTAAAACCCCTTCGACAGGAAAATGCCCTGAACTCCATAAACCCGGACGCCTCCGTGGACCTCAGCACTAACGCTCCGCTCTCCTCTCCACAGAGAGCAGCTCCGTCAAAAAATAACAGCAATACTTCAGGTTATCTACCTAAATATTTAGCCTGCTAACTTAACATTTAGCGAGTAAGCTAAATATTTAGTTTGAGGTCAAATATTTAGCTTTATGAGCTAAATATTTAGCTACAGACACAGAAGCTCGATAATTAGCTTGCTAGCTAAATATGTAGTCCACAAACTATATATATTAACTAAAAAAGTCCATTTTAACTAAAGTAAATCCAGGTGGACAAGTTCAGAATTTGTTTCTGTTTGTTCTCCTTGTAGGTCTGAACGTTTCCCTCCTTATTGAACCTTCAGAATATATTTTTCATGTGGATTTCTGCGCCTCCCACTTCGTGACAGATTCATGAGTTTTAACAATAATAAAGTAAAAAGGCTTCAGATTCCTCCCTCTGAGTTTAATAAGCTTATTCCTTTAATGTTTCATATAATTTCTGAAACAAATGAAGTGTTTTTTTCTAACTGTAAAATAGATCTTTCTCTGTTTTGGATTATTAGAGAATATAGTTTCCAGATTCCTGTCTCTTCCATCATGACTTCATAAATGTGTATTAAAAATGTGATCAGATCCAGGTTTCTGTGGTCAGCCATCATTCTCACATGAAAACATCAAATCTAAATGTTATCTTCATATTTCCAGATAAACAACAAAAGTCTCTGATTTAATCTTTGCAGCATCAGAACAGAAACAACCTCAGAACAAAGGAGCCTGGATTTAAAGGGACTCAGTGTTTCACCACTTTTTCAGTTTTCTGGGAGTTTGTTCCAGATCTGTGGTGCATAGACGCTGAATGCTGCTTCTCCATGTTTGGCTCTGGTTCTGAATGCAGAACAGAACCAGAGCCAGAACACTACAAATGTTTGTCTTTATTCTGCTAATGTCCCAAAAATACAATACCACAGTTAAATAAGAAATTACGTTCAAATCACACGTGAATACGCTTGTTCACGCGGTAAGTCAGTCCAAAAAAAAAAAAAAGGAAACAAAAACATCCATCAACCTCCTGCTACTTCCGGTCGATTCTTCTTCTGTTGAGCACATGACTCGTGTTTCCGCACGGCTGAAAAACCTCCTCACCCGGCGTAAATACTTTTATCAAAACACGTGAGTCATTACGCTAATTTATTTTTGTAATTTCAATTTGCTGAACTCTATGGTTAACGGAAACGCAGGTGCTGCTGCGGTAAAAATGCGACTGACAGTAAACACCTGGATGTTTCTTTAGAAATGTCCAGGATTTCAACATTGTTTGTGTTATTTCTTGCAGTTTAAATATGATTTTTCAGGACTACTTTGGGAATATTTGGAAGGTGATATTTTCCTCCCAAAATCTCTATATATAGAAGAAAAATGACAGTTTTGTTCCTGCCACATGGACATGAATACTAGAGAGGCCTGCGTTACGTCGCCGCCATCTTGAAAAGCGGCAGTAGCGGTCGGTCCACAATTCATGTGATGCGGTTTGTTTCAGCTGTTTTACGGTACAAACTGGACCCATTAGCTAAGAATGCTAAGATTTTCAGTTAAGAATGAAAGAAAATAACAACGCAATTACACTAGCAGAATTTTGTGACAACATTTTCTATGTAACTAACTTGGCCTAAAGTAACTTCTCTGGTTTGAATTTTCTAGGCTAAGCTAGCTTGTTTCATACTGTAGGTTTTCTAATGCGAGAGAGCTACCGCTAACGAGAAACGGCTCATTAAAGACCGCAGGATCACAGTGGAGTGTTTTCATCCCGTCTGATGTTTCCCAGCTCAGCTTGTCCATGTTGGGCAAACCCTGACCCTAAACCTGACCCTAAACCCTATACCTGACCCTGACCCTAAACCTGACCCTAAACCTGACCCTAAACCCTAAACCTGACCCTAAACCCTAAACCTGACCCTTTAACTGTAAAGATGCTACAAGCTGAAGCCTCGACCAGCTGGAAATGTTGATCTGAATATGAAGGAATCAGAGATACATTTTTTATTCTTAGATCTTTTGTCCTGTGTTTCCCAGGATGCCTCCCAGTCACTGGGCTGCTCCCAGTTTGACCAGCAGACTGAACCCTGCCTGTGCCCAGTGTTCCCAGTATAAATAAATCTGTATTTTAATGTACACTTTTTTCTTTCACTTTCTAGTGACTATTTGTCCAAAACCAAAAATAAAGAAACTTAAGACTTCAAGGTGATCAAAGCAAAAGTGAATTAAACTCAAATAGCTGCTTGATGTACCGCAGGTCTCTGGCTAACCGCTCCAAACAGGGTCAAAGGTCAGAAATGCAGTTCTTTGTTGCAGGTAAAACATGCTACAAACTTCACAGGAGTCTTGTGGTTCGGCTACCTGATTGTCTGACCTGTGGGCTGAATGACTGGCTGTCAGAGTAACTGGTAACAAACCAGTTACCGTGTGACCTCCACCTACATAAAGTCCCCATGACACCCACATCCCAAACTGAAATTAATTACCAGCCAAGAAAAACTATTCTAAATCAAATTAAACAAAAATTCTAATTCTAAATTAACGAGAAAGTAAGTAAATACAAATAAATTGATAATCAAAATTCTAAGATTTAACTGAAAATAGAGAAATGGCTCCTACACACTGTTTGTGTATTTTCAAATTAAGTATCTCAGTCTGAATTATTAGGTTATTAACAGTTTGTGTAATGAAATAAAAATAATTTAGTCAGATTTTTTTCACACAGAGTTGACATATTACAGTGGAATAATATTTTCCTGACTCTAGATCAGTGGTTCTTAACCTGGGTTCGATCGAACCCCAGGGGTTCGGTGAGTCGGTCTCAGGGGTTCAGCGGAGCCTCTGCCGCGGAGGTCAAGACACACCTGACTCATTATGTAAATTCATGATGACACGCCCGCTTGGCCATCACTTGATGCAGATGATCACGTTACATTAATTGGCCAATCAGCGCTGCAGGGACTTTAGTGTGCTCAGTAGTCACCGTGTGACTGTCGTAGTCGTACGTTGTTTGGTTTCTTTCTTAATATTTTAATCCATACTAACTACGTTAAGCAAAAAAAGAAAGTGGTTGGACGAATATGTACAACATGGATTCACATGTAACAGAACGTGATGGGAGTCAGCATCCTATGTCAAGCAATGTCAAGTTGAGCAACTCTAGTCTCACACCAGCAAAACTGAAGGAAGACTTCTTGAAGCTGCATGGAGATGAGGAACACAAGAACACAACGCTCGCTGAATTCAAGGTGAGAAGAGCCAGATTCCATGAATCTGCCTGCTCTTGGATTTGTACCCATGAACAAACCGATCCTCAGCACATCGTACGAAGTTGCTCACCTGATCGCAAAGCAGGGCAAGCCGCACACCATCGGAGAAACACTCATAAAACCAGCGGCGTTAAAGATGGCAAATCTGATAAACATATTCCTATGTCTTGAATTTGGAAAAAATCATATTTGATTTATGACTACAGAAGGGTTCAGTGAATGTGCAAATGAAACTGGTGGGTTCGGAACCTCAAACAAGGTTAAGAACCACTGATCCAGATTGTTCAAAGATAATAAGTTCAGTTTCTGATCAGCTGGAGAACGTTTTGGCTCTTCCACACATTTATCAATGTCTGCACTGTAAAAAATGTTGGCAGCTGTGAAAATGACAGATGTGAAGTAATTAACCTGCTAAGAAAATCCCAGTTGAATTACAGTGATAATCTGTGAAATTTACAAACATTAATTTTGCAGAAAGGTTGTAAAAAGTTCAGCATAAAGTCACTAATATGTTTTGCATTTTCAGAAACTTAAAATTCTTTTTTTTTCCTGTATTTGAATGTCGAATTCACAGAGTGACTATTCCAATATTTTTCAGGGTTTTTTCCACCATTTGTATTTTTTATTTGCTTATCAGTAGATTATAAATTCATTGACATTACATACATTTAGCAAAACTTACATAACTTCTCAGATTTTTTTTGATTTTTTTTATAAATTTTATTTTAAGTTTTCAAGGTTTAGAACATACAGATAGGCAAACAGACAAAACCCAGATGCGCAGGTCATTTATGAAACAATCCAGTTGACAAATGGTGTATACACATAACAAATGTGTACAAAGTCACATACATGCGAATACATACATCCATTAAGGGGAGGCAGAGGGGAGAGTCCATGGAAAAGTTTGTTCAACTCAGTCTAGTCTGTGAAAAGTGTTCCAGGAATGGATTCCAATAGTATGAAAAAGTGTCTTTAGAGCCTTTACGAAGCCTTTCCATCTGTATTATGGACATCATGTCCGTCACCCAAAGGCGAAATGAAGGGGGAGCAGAGGACTTCCAGTCCCTAAGGATTAGTCTCTTGGCAACAATCAGTCCCAGTTCTAACGGTTGCCGCATTGTAGCAGGTATAGTCCCCTGCACCCGAGGGCATCCAAAAATTATAAGTCCTGGTTCAGGTTGTATGGGAGTCTTATATGCCTTGGAGTACCAATCAAACACTTTGGACCAAAGACCCGTTAATGAAGAACAAGACCAAAAGGCATGAGACAGTGTGCCTTCAGAAATGTTACACCTGTCACACATTGGGGAGACAGAGGGATAAATATTATGCAATCTCACCTTTGAATAGTGTAACCGATGCGTGATTTTAAACTGAATTAGCTGGTGCCTGCTGTTTATTGAACACGAGTGAATTTTGGAAAGGCATCTGTTCCATAAAGGTTCAGGGATTGTTATCCCTAGCTCACTTCCCCAGGCCTCCCTGATTTTTGTGGTGTGTGTCACAATGTGGTCACCAAGTAGATGTACAATTCTTGTGACGAGATGTCTAGAGTCAGGGGGACTCCCAAGGATGTCAAAAATGCCTATTTCCCGTGGAAGAGTGTCGAAGTTCTCAATTTTTGACTTAATGTAATGCCTGACCTGCAAATATCGAAAGAAGTGTGAATGAGGCAGATTGTATTTTTCTTTCAATAGGCTGAATGATGCAAACTTATTGTCAATATACATGTCCTTAATCGACACCAATCCCCTTTCCCTCCAATCATGATAAGCTTTGTCCTGCCAAGGAGGCAAAAAACTGTGATTAAAGCACAACGGCGTCTGTGCTGATGTATTTGGCAGTGCAAGGAAAGTCCTGATCTGATTTAGAATTCTCACTTCATGCTTTAACACGAAGCTCAAGTTTCGATAGGCTTCTGGCTTTTCAAGCCGGGCAAACAGCATAGCTGGTAGGGAGGAATTATTTGCCAGATTGGATTCCATCTTGAGCCACAGAGGGATATTAGTTATTGGGTTACCTGGGGAGCCCTGTTGCCAAGACATTAATGCTCTGATGTTGGCAGCCCAATAATAGTGTTTAAATACAGGTAGGCCCAGACCTCCCTCCGCCCTCGGCCTCTGTAAATGCACTTTAGAAATCCTAGCATTTTTCCCATTCCATATGTAGGATTGAATGATCGAATCTAAGTCCTTGTAGAAAGCTGCTGTAAGATAAATAGGAAGATTTTGGCATAAGTACAAGAATCTAGGCAGGGAGATCGTTTTGATTGAATTAATGCGTCCAATCATTGACAGAGGCAAAGTCTTCCAGTACTCGATATTGTGCTTTAATCCCGATATAAATTCTGCAAAGTTTAGTTTGAATATAAGTTTGGGGTCTTTGGGTATAGCAAGACCGAGATAGGTAAGATGGCTCTCAACCACCTTGAACGGGACATTTTGTAAGAATCCAGATGGGAACGTATTGGAGAGAGGCATCAACTCACTCTTTGACCAATTGATCGTATATCCGGAAATTTTACTGAAAGATGTAATCAGGCTGAGAAGGAAGGGGACAGATTTCTCAGTGTCGTCCAAATATAATATCACATCATCAGCGTATAAACTAATGAGTGTTTCAACACCGCTGACTCGAAGACCTTCAATGCTCGGGTGTGCCCTTATTGCCACAGCAAGTGGTTCCAATGCTATAGCAAAAAGTGCTGGTGACAGCGGGCAGCCCTGCTGAACTGAGCGCTGCAGGCGAAATGGAGCTGACCGATCATTGTTTGTCAGGATGGAGCACATGGGTTCTTGATACATCAGTTTCACCCAGGAAATGAAAGTCTCGCCGAATCCAAACCTACGCAATGATTCAAACATAAACGGCCATTCTACCTGGTCAAAGGCTTTGTGTGCATCAAGGGCCAGAATAGAGGCATTAGTATTTTTATGGTCGAAGTATACAGTGTTAAGTAATCGTCTTACCAGTGGCGGCTGGCCAGTAGGGGGCGCTTGGGCGCCGCCCCCTTTAAATTGTTTAGATAATAAATGATTTCTATTCTGAACTGCAAAATACTTAGAAATGTATTTATTCATACTGTGTGTCCAATAGACATGTTAGAATTTATTAAAATAGTAAATACATAATTCTAATTGCTCACATTGTGCACACTTCCTATGTGCAGGGCGCCGTCCTAATGAGTGTGTATGTAGGCGCATCAACTTTTGGCAAGCAGGTGATCTGAGGCTGACTTTTAATTGGTTGTTTAAGGTTTTCCACAGGGCGCAGCGCTCTGCGTCCCGGACACACCCATTTTGTTGTGTCATTACTGGTAGAGCGTCAGTACTGGCTCATTTTTTTAAAAACATTGTGTGATTGGACAATCCCCGATTCGACTCATTAGCGCAGCTGCAGTTCGTTAGGTCGATTCACGGTTACGTTTGCATTAAGCAATGCATTTTACTGCTTTCCGTGTTTGCTATTTCAAAGTTCTGGCACGGAGGCAATGTGGACAACAACTGGGGTAAGAGACTTAAAACATCTTTCAGAAAAATGCAAACGGCACGAAAACAGCCGCAGCCACCTAGACAATGCAATGAAGCTAAGTTTTTGGGGGAAACTTAGCATAGCTGAAAGGTGCTTTTCAACTCTGAAAAGAATCAAGACTTTTCTGAGAAACTCAATGACTCAGGACAGGCTGAATGCATTGGCCATGTTGTCAATGGAGAAAAGACTAGTCACAGAGATGACTGACTTTAACAAGAATGTAATTGAGAAATTTGCAGGGCAGAAGGAAAGGAGGGCAAAATTCATGTTCAAATAGTGCTATTTTTTAAGATTTGTTTTGTTTGTTTTTCATTTGTTTGTTTGTGTGCGCCCCCCTCAGTTTTTTTAGCACCAGCCGCTACTGCGTCTTACATTAAAAAAAGATAATCTACCAGGGATAAATCCTGTTTGATCCGGATGAATGATAGATGTTAAACATTTATTCAGTCTAGTGGCCAAAATTTTTGTGATTATCTTGCGATCCACGTTTTGCAGTGCAATTGGCCTAAAGCTGGCCGGGTCGGTTTTGTCACTCCCCTCTTTAGGAAAAAGAGAAATGTTGGCCTCATAGAGAGTTCTGGGCAGTTTTCCGTCCTTTTTTGAAGCAGACATCATTCTAAACAGGAGTGGTGCAAGAAGGTCACAAAATTTCTTATAGAAATCCGAGCCAAAGCCGTCAGGCCCGGCTACTTTGCCAGATGGGAGGGATTTTATAGCTTCTGTGACCTCTTGAAGCGTCAAGTCGGATTCCAGATAGTCCCTGTCAGACTTATTTAGTTTGGGCAACGGGAGGGAATCAAAAAAATCATTAAAATCAGATTGTGTTGCATTATTCTCGGAGGAATACAGGTTGGCGTAGAACTCTCTAAATCTACAATTTATGTCAGCAGGGTTGGTTAAGAGCACGCCGGATTTTGACTTAATGCTATAAATTGATCTTGTGGCTTGGGCACCCTTGAGCTGTAGTGCCAGCAATTTTCCAGGCTTATCACCAAGCTCAAAATTCTTTTGTCGTATTTTCCAAAGCAAGTTACTAACATGGCTGCTCATAATTTCGTTATATTCATATCTAAGTTTAAGTATTTCTTTATAGTCGTCAGGTGATTCAGAGATTTGGTACTTTCTTTCCAGGTTGGAGAGGGCACAATTAATTTCAAATAGACGTTTATCTCTTTCTTTTTTAAGGGCTGAAGTGTAGGAAATTATTTCACCACGCATAACGGTCTTTAATGCTTCCCACAAGATGGGATCAGAGACTTCACCATTATCGTTTATTTCTATAAAGTCCTTTAATTTAGAGGTTATGTTTTTAACAAAGTTATCATCGTTAAGAAGATTTGCATTAAGATGCCAGGAATAAGCCTGTCTGGGGAGGGACAGATTTAGTGAGATAGCTAGGGGGCAATGGTCAGAGATCAGTATATTATGGTATCTAGAGTCAGCCATTTGAGAAATAAGATTGTTACTTATTAGAAAATAATCAATCCTGCTGTAGGATTTATGCACATGTGAGTAAAATGAGTACTCTCTACTCGTGGAATGTTGAGCCCTCCAAATATCAACCATATTCCTTGCTTTGAGAAGATTATTTAGAAGTTTGGTAGACGCCGCTTCAGGTGCTGGTCGTTTAGATGATCTGTCAAGAAAGGGGTCAATATAACAGTTTAAATCCCCTGCTATTATTACATTTGAATGGCTATCATCAGGAAGCAGATCAAAAACTTTTCTAAAAAAATTAGGATCATCTGAATTTGGGCCGTAAACATTAAGGAGAATTAATGGTTTCGAGTTTAAGGTGCCAATTACCAACACGTATCTGCCCATAGGGTCATTGACCACAGATGATGCCTGAAATGGGATATTCTTTCTCAATAATATGGCCACACCACGAGCGTGTGAGGTAAATGATGACTGGTATATTTGAGACACCCAGCTACACTGTAGTCTATCTTGTGCGTCTTTTCTAATATGGGTCTCTTGTAGGAAAACAATGTCTGCAGCTAGGGACTTCAGGTGTTTAAAAACTTTCCCCCTCTTCCTTACACTACCAAGACCTTTTACATTCCATGAGATCAGTTACAGATTTCTCCCCTTCATCCGCCCCCCACCAGGAGCATCAGTCATTGAACACATATATTGTCAGAAGTGCTAGATTTGATGCTGTGTGATACAAACAAATACCATATGCGCATCTGGGTAGAACAAAACAGACAAATAACATCCCCCCACCCCACCCGAACTCCCCCCCTCCCACATTCCAGCGTCTAAGGAACACGACGCACATCCCTCCCCCCCCAAAAGCAAGACAGGGGCTGCCGGACAGAAAGCGAACCGATCCCAGTCAAGTCGCAACATCCTCCACCACAACAACCCTTAGACTGGCAAAGAAATTAAACAACTCTACCAAATAATCTCAAAATATATTTCCTACAAGAACAGGCCCGGGTTATTCAGCATGTGCTCAGGGCGTCTGTACATTATTAAAGATATAGTTCGACAGATAAACCACTGCATGGTGCAGGTGGCTAACCACAGGGAGTCAGCACACCTTAAAGCAGAAAAGAGGAAAAAGGAAGAGAGAATGCCACCTGGCCCACTATTCCTTTTCAGTCGCGCTGCTCTTCTTTCGTAGGCGAGCCGCCTCCGCCAGATCCGGATCGTTGAATACGTCAGGGGGATTTCCGTCCAGCCATTGCACCTGCAGCCGGGCCGGGTACCGCAGCTGGAACTTGATTCCGTCCCCTCTCAAGGCTTGCATCACGTTTCGAAATGCGCGGCGCTGGCTCATCACTTCGCTGGTATAATCAGGAAAAATCAAAACTTTGTTCCCCTTATATTCCAACGGCTGCGTCCTGGCCAGGCGTGGAATTTGCTCTTTCATCTGAAAGTGATGTATTCGGGCGATGATGGTACGCGGTTTCTCACCGGCCGCCGGTTGGGCCACAGAGAGCCGTGTGCGCGGTCGACCTTCAGTGGATGCGGGAAATGTTGTTTGCCCAGCAATTCGGGAATGAGCTTAGAGACAAACTCAGTTGGTCTCCCTTCTTCTGAGTTTTCTTTTACGCCAACGATTTTGATGTTGTGCCTTCGGGAACGAGCCTCCAAGTCCAGCAACTTAGTTTGCTGCCGAGTAACAAGCTTTGCGAGCTCCGCACATTTCGTTTCAAGTTCCCCCAGACGCTCCTCGTGTGCGTTGATTGCTGATTCTTGGCCGACCATGCGGTTCTGTAGGTCAGTCTGTGCAGCTAGAACGGACTGGAGCCTGGCCTCAAAGGCGTCGAAACGCTCGTCAAGTTTCTCCAATATTGAGGCTGACATATTTTTACATATTTCCAGGCACATTACCAGCATCTGGGCCTTGTCGCCAGAAGCGCAGTCCCCAATTTCGTTCGCAGCTCCGCTGGCGAGGCCACTGCTAGCATTAGCCTCGTTAGCATTAGCACCGCCGATGTATCCGTCCATGGTCTTATTTTTCCCGGAGTTTGTGGCTTTTTTCGGCGGCGGCATGATGCCCGGTTACTAGTCGGAGGTGCAGAGTCAACGATGCCTGCTCCTAGATGTTTTTATCGTGGTATTTAGATATTTGTTTAGAGTTGTGGTGGAGAGCGCAAACCAACACGTCTACATCCTACAGCCGCGCACTAGCGCCCCCCCTTCTCAGATTTTTTTAACTGATAAATTGGATTCTGTTCACACATTGTTGCTGTAAAAACAACATAAACATTTTTGTTTTCCACCTTATGATATTGTTCTGTTGTGATTTTAAGTAGTTTTAATGTAAATTCCACGGCGGTTTTTTGCAGTGATTGGTCGCTGCGGCGCCCAGGGCTCCCAGCAGGGGGCGGAGCCTCCGGCCGGAGCCGTTTCCTCCTTGCATGGCTGTGGGACTGGGCGCCTGGGTTCTGGAGGGAGCGGACGCGGAGCGGCTCGTCTGTAAGTAACGCTGCATCTCTTTGTTCCCGACTTGCTGTAGGTCTGCACAACTCAACCTGAAGTTAGTGCATTAAAACCAAATATGCATCACTTTATCTGCAGATTGTTGCAGCTTTCTCTTCTTTTATAGCATGTAAAGGTTTTATTTTTATGCAGCTTAAGGAGAATCACAGTTTTCTCTTGACGTTTGTAGATAAACCTGAGAAATGTTTGCAAATGTTGGAGCTTTTTACACAATTAACTTGCAGATTGATGCTGAGATTTGATCAAATCTGAAAAGTTTCATACATTATTATTATAATTTCCAAAGCAGCTCTGAATATTAGTCTGATTTTCCATCTTATTCTTCTGATCTGTTTATGTTCAGAAATATTCATAACTTCAGTTTCTGAGAGTTTCGTCTTTATTTTGCTGCTTCATGTAGGTTTGAAAGCCAGAAATTATTCACCGCACCGTGATGGCCGAGCGCCGGTATGCCGCTCGGCTTTAATCTCTGATGTTTCTCTATAATCTGTTCTAACCCCCACCCCACCTACACCTGCCCCTCAAATGCCCCCCCACCACTCTTTTGCCCCCCAGGGGCGAGGCAAATGTTCTCTCTGATTTCCGTTCATTCAGTTTCATTCAGTGTCTGCGATGCATTCGGGTGCCTACAATATATATATATATATATATATATATATATATATATTTTTTTTTTAAATTTATTTTATTTATTTATTTTTTTTTCTTAAAAGAAACAAGCAACACTCAGCCTGGTGGGGGGCCAGCAGAGCATGGCGGCTGCCAGGCTTATAAAACACCGGGGAAACCCTGTAGTGTTAGCCGCTACGTCACACAGATCAGCTGAGGAGTGATGAAGCATCTGGAGCTGACATGTTGGTGTCAGGGGCCCAGATGAGATCCGGTCCCGGGCCCCAAACAGCCGGGCCCTGAGGCAGAAGCTTCGCCTCAATAAGTCGCATTAAAACGTTCTGAGCTTCCAAGTCCTGCATCGTTTACATTTTTGCTGCCATTGTATGCAACTGTGTGTGTGTGTGTGTGTGTGTGTGTGTGTGTGTGTGCGTGTGTGTGTGTGTGTGTGTGTGTGTGTGCCTCCTGCAGACCTTGTTTGGTCAGAGTTTACGTTTCCAGCCTCTCATTAGCTCGGAGTCGGCGGCGCCAGGAACCAATCAGATTAGGATCAGCAGGATGAAGGTTCCTCCCTTCATCATCTTCAAATCTTTCTGCTCCAGTTTCCACTGCAAGAAAAAAACCTGAAACTGTTCAGTAACTAAATCCATCAGAAAGTTTAGATCAGAGAAATGTTGGAGCGAAACGAGCAGAGGCGCAGGGGGCCCTGCGTAGTTATTTAAAATAATCTTTAATTTATCGGTTGGTTTATTTTGGTGGTTTCACACCGACTCTCCTCCTGGCCTGGTTCTGATGTCAGAACCGGACCGGACCTGGAGCGTTTCTCTTCAACACCTTGAATCTGTTTCTGTTGGTCTGGTCTGAACTCTTTCCTCTGTTAGGTGCGACAGCAGAGGTCAGAGGTCACGCTCATGTTTATGGCTCCTCCAGACCTGATGAGTGTTTTCCTGTTTATGCTGCCAGGTCCCAGTTCTTCATGCTGCTTACTGGGAGCTCTGGTCCAGCTGCTCACATTCCAGTCTGAGAATGATTCAGAAAATCGAGCTGCACCTTGTGGACGGGTTGATCCCTCCAGCTTCAGTCTGGACCCAGCGCGCCGGGCCGCTTCCTGAACAAAGCTCGCCTTACTTCACCCGTTTCTTCACTCGACCTCACTGACCGCCATCTTGTTTCTGTGAAAAAGATTTTACACCTTTATCTGCGTCTGATCAACGATTCCTCTATTTATCTCTTTCTCTGCCTCGCTCTCGTTCCTTCTGTGTTTCCATCTTTTGTCACTGTTCATAAAGAAGCATCTGATCATTTCACAGGTGGATGAGAAAAAGAAAACTGGACAGTAAAATAGAAACATTATAATCCCTGATCTGCACCTGAAAGGGAATATTTCAGAAATCTCTGCTGTTAAACATTTCCGTGCGGTTCTGATCCGACGGTTTGGATCTCGTGTGTTCACTGCTGCTTTATGGTTTTGCAGGACGGTTGGAGGCTCCCGCTGTGCTGCTGAAGGGCTTTTGAGCCAGGCGCTGAACCTGCACCAGGTACCGGTTTCATTCCCGTCACCTGCAGTGACAGCATGGCTGACGCTATCGATCAATGCTAACCACGCTAGCTCTTCCACCTGCTCGCCACCAGGGGGCGCCTCTGAGTCAGATGCGCTAACAACCGAAGCGCTAAAGATGGACCTTCAGAACCAACAGGAAAACTCAACTGCAGTACCGTTATTCAACCTGAAGAGAGCAGCACTGAGGCGGCTTCAGGCAAAATATTGCTAAATCATATTTGAACAAAATCTTAAAATGTGCACAGAAACATTGAAATATCAGCTGCAGTATATAAAAAAATATGATTTTTACATATCTGTTAATATTATTATTATAATCTGTGGGAAAAATGAGCTCCTCTGCTTCTCCCAGTACTCCCAGTATTAACTACAAAAATTCACCAGAGTCAGAAACAACCAATCAGAGCCAGGAGGAGGATCTTAGTGCTGTCAATCACCCTCATGCTCACTGCTCCGGCTACGAATACTAATGTTAGTTGATCTGGAAGTTAGCGCCTCTTTGTATCAGGACTGTAAACCAACTGACCTCCATGTTTAACCCGAACCTCCAGGTTGTGTGTGTGTGTGTGGCTGTGGGTGTGTGTGTGTGTGTGTGTGTGTGCGCTCAGATCTGATGCGTTGAATCAAACATCACCTCCGGTTCCATGTGCTGCTTGGAGGACATGGAGATTCATCCAGAACAAACTTCCTTCCTGCTACAGCGTGCAAAGATCTCCTCTTCCTCTTCCTCCTCCTCTCCTCTTCCTCTTTACCCAGCAGCTGCTCCATCACAACCATCTCTCGGTTCCCTGACCAGTTAAAATATTTTTCCCGGGTTCCCGGTTGGTTCAGGTTCTGATCCGAAGCCTTAAACCTCC
Source organism: Xiphophorus couchianus (assembly GCF_001444195.1). NCBI lineage: Eukaryota > Metazoa > Chordata > Actinopteri > Cyprinodontiformes > Poeciliidae > Xiphophorus > Xiphophorus couchianus. The sequence goes on along the minus strand of NC_040230.1, from coordinate 535,324 downwards.
TGATGGTTCTGAACGGAGTGGTGGGAAGTTCTCACAGATCCAGATGTTCCAGCTGTCAGAAACAAGGAGCTGCTGCTGGTTTGGATTAGAACAGCTACTGCTTTGGACCGGAACCGAAGAGCCTCAGCTGTAGCATAGGGCAAGCTGTTTTATATTTAATACCACCTTGTTCATCCTGGAGGAGCTTCATGTTGTTAGCTCTGAAAACCGAAAGGCTCCTCTGTGGTCGGAAAAACAGTTTTATAAAGTCCGTCTAAAATGAATCACGATAATTTGGGTCAAAATGAAAAATGAAATTAAATATTTAGTTGAATATTAAGCTGGCAAACTAAGTTTTTAAATTACAAACAAATTATCCAGCTTCCAAATTAGATATTTAATTTATCTAGCAAGCTAAATGCTAACATGTTGAATATGAGTTTGACAAATGAACTCATGTTTTGCTCTTATTGCAGATTAAATTATCTAAATTACTTCCCTTAATTTTCGACTGTAACGTTCATAATTTATGGCTAATAAATTTGTAAACATCTTGCCGTACTGGTCCCGGTTCAGCAGAACCGGCGGAACCGGAGCGGTTCTGTTCAGATCTGTTTGTTCGTCAGGCAGATAGATCTTCGGTGCGATAACTCTCCCTGGTTCTGGTCCAACCAAGACCCACAGCATCATCAGAACCGGTTCTGTGGTCAAAGTGGACCGAGCCAAGCCGGCGTGGCAGCAGCAGTCCTGCTTCCTTCAGAGATTATTTTTTTATTCTTCTGACTCATTTTTGTTCTTCATGGGATACAAATCCAAAACCCTACAGTACCAGAACCAACATACTTTTTCTCTCTGAGTCCAGAACAAACACAGCGACTCACAAGGAGCCGCTGTGGATCCTGGTTCCGAGACTTTAATTGGTCCGCTCCATCATCTCTGACAGCAAAAGCAGAGTAAAAACCAAAAACATCTCTGAGCCATCAGAACCTCCTCCAGAACCCAACCAGAAACCCGGAGGGCCTCCTGGTGTCGTCGGAGGAAACGCTGCAGCGCTGCGATCGGACGGAAACAGCCGAGCGCCAGATGTTCCCTCCTCCTTTCATGTCTTTCCAAAGGTTTTCCTGAAGTTTCCATGGAAACTCTGAGAATCATCATGAAAAAACAAACAACTTTTCTGCAGGACTCGTCCGAGCTGCAGGAACAAACGCTGCTTCGATAAACATGTTCTCTGCTCCTTCCTAACCCCTAACCCTAACCCCTAACCCTAACCCCAGGGGAAGAAACGCCGCAAACGCATCAATCATGCAGGAAAGTTATACACAACAGAAACGCTGCAGATTAATCACCTGGATATCAATTAATCACCAGAAGAATCATCAGAATAATCGTCACAATAATTGATTACTAAAATAACGATTGGCAGTGAAATGCAGCCACTCAACGCGCGTCCTCCCGACCACCAGGGGGAGTCTGGAGTCGCTGATATTTCCTATGTAAATATGCTGCTGTCTGATAACACAAAGCTTAAATCTCGTCTGTGGAAAATGGAATCCAGTCGGCGCTTTTTGTAGCTCGTTTCCTGCTGGACACCAGGGGGCGGTGTGGCGCACAAACCCCCACGCAGCATCTTTAGATGCTTGTTAGCATCAACATGGCTCCTCCTGTGAGCCTGGTGTTCTTACTGGATGGGATCCATCTGTTTGTGAACCTCCAGCAGGGGGCGCTCTTTAACGTCCGCCATGTTTTTCTGAACTACTGTCCACAAAGTTTCACAACATCAGAGGCGCATCAATCATAAATCCGGCTGAACGCAACTTTTCTTTCTTCCTCCACCTTCACTGAGGTTCTGGTCAAATACGGTTTTCTTGGACGGCTCCCCCGGTGGCCAGGAGGACTTCGCTGCTGTTTTTGCTGTTTGTGGCATTTTTCCTTTTGTTTCTTTTCATGGTTGCTGCATTTTCTTTGCTTTTGTTTTGTTGTTGGTCGTTTTTGCTCCTACTTCCTGTGATGTCATCAGTTTTTGTTTGCAGCGTTTTTCTGTTGATTTTAGTTTTTGTGTTATTAAAGTTCATGTTTGCTGCGTTTGCTGCTTGCTGTGTGTTTGTCAGCCACTGTAGATAAATGCTACATTCATGTCCAAAGTAGAGAAACGTGTAAAAAGCGACTCCCCCTGGTGGCCGGGAGGACTTCTGCTTGGTGGAAGGTTTTATACTTGCTGCTCATATTTTTGACATTTTTGCTTCCTGGGCATGACATCGCTGTGATGTCATCGGGACCGTCCGATGGTTCTATTGGACCTCAGGGCTCAGATGTAAACCACATCCTGACAGCAGTTTACTCTCGGCCGGCCCGGCCCGTATACCTTCCATACGACGTGTTTGGATTATCCAGAGAACAAACATCTGGCGATGCAACGGGCCAACCAGAGGCCGCCGTGCTCCAGATGTTACAGAACCTCCAGGTTCTGGTTCTGGACCGCTCCTTCCCTTCAGAGTGGGCGGCATCTGTTTCCATAGCAACGGGCGGCAGGGTTCTCTCCTTGTCATCAGAACCATGACCATGTCTGGACCGGACCAGAACAAAACCGACCCAGAGGTCCGTTGGGTTCTTCCTCCCTCCCTCTCTCCCTTCCATACTTCCTTCCTCCCTCCCTCCCTTCCTTCCTTCTTTCCTTCCTTCCTTCCTTCTTTCTTACCTTCCTTCCCTTCTGATTCACTCCCGATCCGATCGGATCTGAACAGAACCAGGAGGAGTAATGAGGCTGTAACGAGGAACATCTGCAGGCCGGCCTCAGATTGGACCAGAACCAGAGCACCTCGTTCTGGGCCCGGCCAGCATCAGAACCGCCTGACGTCCTTCAGATTCTCGGAGCGGGACTCCAACAGAGATCAAATGGGGAGGCGGTGCCGACGCACACTCGGGTCCAAACTGTAAACATGGCGGGCCGCCAGAGGTTCTGGAGTTTCTGGTAAACAGAGCTGATGGGTAAACAACACCGGGACCCACAGGGGCCCCAACGGCCCGCAGGCCTCTGATTGGCTGCAGATGGACCCCCTGAAAGGGGCCCGGGACTAAACAGGCTGAGGAAACACACAGCCAGAACCGGACCGGAACTGTGGGTTTGGGTGAACTGGGACAGACTGGGCCCAGTTCACCCAGCCCAGTCTAGGTGAACTGGGCCCAGTGTGGGCGTAGCGGCCGGTCTGAGAGCAGCTGGTGAACCAGCAGCAGTTTCTCCATGAAGTTGACTCTCAGGAAGGATTTTCTGCTCATCCTGGCCGTAGCGAGACGCCGCCTGCTGCCCTCAGGTCACAGGAAGTGGAGCCGCTCGGCGGTAAATGCAGCCAGATGCCGAGGCTCAGCTCTCACCATGGAGAAACCATTAAGGCTCATTAAGCTGTCGGAGCCACAGAGTTCCCCGCTCTCACCAGCAGGAACCCAAGTTGGGCCCACAGCAGTCTGGAGTCGTTAAACGGCTGGTTCCTCTTGATCGGTAAACACCACGAGTCAAATTCACCAAGAGTCTGATTCCCTCATAGATCTCCCCTCATAGATCTCCCCTCATAGATCTATTATTGAAGCTTCAGAGAGGTTCAGTTATTTGCTGAGAGGTGATGACAGAAAATACCAACTTAGTGAGGAGTTGACCCTGTTTCTAGATGTGGTTGACCCCATGGTTAGGCATGGTCAATCCCGGACGAGCCCCCACTTCTGTTTCACCTGTCAGGCTGTAACATAACATACAAAAGGAGCAGGTCAGTAACCAAAAAAAACTCAACTGTCAATTATTTATTTTTCCAGTTTTTTCTCTGGCTTACAATAACAGAGTGAAGCGACTTTGGGGCTTCAAATAAAAATATAAAAAATTACAGCTCAAAAACAAACTACAATTACTGAACTCGCTTTACCCCGTTGCTAGGCGTGGTTGAACCCAGTAAACCCAGTAAAGAAATTAACCTAAGCTGGATTCATGACGGTGAAACTAAACGAAATGATCCAGCTGCTGCTTCTGTCTCCTTCCTGTCCGTCTGTCCTCCATCTTCCTGCTTCAGCTGAAAAGTCTCATTTAAACATTTTCAAGCTTCTGGAAAACCTGCAGCGACTGTTTGGAACAGATTCAGGAATCTAAATGTAATCTGTAAATATGTCACCTTTTGTCCAACTTATGGGCAGCGGAGCACAGAGTAATAATCAGATGCAGCTTCTCTGCAGGCGTCGCTCAGGAATATTCGCCCAAATAAAAACTAAGCTGACTGACGGACCGGCACCTCCGGCGATGTGTGACCCACATCACTTCCTGTGGTTGTGAACTGATTCCTGCGACTACAGCAGATTTACGGTTGTATCTGTGAGCTGCGGTTCCTGCATGGCGTCACTCTGACCTCTGACCTGAGAGGAGGAAACGCTGCTGGGAAACGGGATGAAGCAACCAGGAGACGCGGCTCTAAAACGGTTCAGTCTGACTTTAATTAACATCTGTGGCTAATGAGATCATCGACTCATTTCATGAAAAATTATGTCAGTGTCATAAAATAAATCTAGATCCTGGTGTCATTCACATCATAGTTATAGTTTTTCAACCACAAACCAAAGATAAATCACTGAAAATGAATCAATGTGGAAATTTTCTTCATAATTATAAACAATATAATCAGTATAATATTAAAATGCCTTTTTTAAAGCAGGATTTTCTTATTTTGCTCTAATTAAGAAAGATTTACTGAGGCAACAACTGGGTTAAAGTTTCTGTCTGTTAAACCATTGGGTGTGTTTATATTTTCTTCGTCGTTGGGCTTCATGTTCTGTATGCTGTTCAACCCCACATGCTCATCGCTGTTTAAATGGTGTTGCCATTTGTGTGTTTGGGTTTAGTTTTCTTTATCTGTGTTGTTTTTGTCTCCATGTTTCTTCTGTGTTGATTAGTTTCCTTCCTGTTCCTCTGCTCTGCTCACCGCTAATGGCAAAGCTAGCTGCGCTTACCTAAACACTGAGCATAAACATTGGCCATGTGAAAACTAAGGCATTATACCAACATACTGTTTAGTGGTAGCTAATGCTAAAGCGCTAAAGCAACATAGTAACAGGTATCTCTGGTTAACGGGTCTGTCTTGACAGTATGAAGAGATTTTCCTGTATAAAGGATTAATAATGATACCTGGTAGAAGCTAATGCTAGTATGCTAACTTCAACCATGTTACCCACCTTGTGTCGATGACACACGTGTTACATCGCCCTCTGGAGGATCAAAGTTTACAAAAGTAAATCTGTGCACTAGACCTGTTTTGGAAAAATTAGCTTAGGGGAAGCTAATGGCACTAAATGTTTTCAAAGTTAGCAAAAACATTGCAGCACTAAACAACAATTAGCAACACTATTAGCACATTAGTGGCTTAGCGCCCACCACTGTTACTTACCTTCTTGACTGTCACTGCATTTCCTGGTCCCATTGTGACGACTTGGAGGTTTTTGGATTGTTTTCTTCATTAAAACGCCTGATTTACATCCTGCCTTCATTTGGGTCAAACAAAAGCGAACATGCTAGGAAAGGAGGCAGCAGGATGATGGGACTCATGGTTTGGGCTTGGATCGTCTCAGCAGTGATGCAGCGAAGGTCTGCTGAGGAAGAGGAGGGAACCTGCTGGGCCGACTGGTTCCCAGCAGGAAGAAGAACCAGGAATGGGACAAAGACGACGTGTTTCCACCCACAGTTCTTCCTGGATTGGAGCACTCACAGCGAGAGTATGAATACTTGTGACCCTTTGAGTCTTTGTGCGTTACGCCTAGAGTGTCGTGTTGGGAAGCTTTACTGAGGGAAAGCCTCAAATATTTCTGCTTCATATTCGTCATCTTTTATTTCTGAGCTCTTGTTGCTTGAGGGCTGAGGAGACAATGGAAGACATTTCAATGTCTGGTTCTGGTTCTGGTTCTGGTTCCCCACCGCCCAGCTGTGGTTGGACCTCCCACCTCCAGATGTTGAGCAGACTGCTCCTCTTCATCTACAACTTGTCTGTTTGTTCCAGGAAGAGAAGAACTTGAGGACAGATCCATCATGGAGGGGGGCCGGAGTCTGCTGCTGTGCCTCATCGTGGCGGTGTGTTTCCATGGCAACGGCGCCCAGACGACAGGTGGGTGCGATGATGCTGCTCTGCTTCACGTGCAGACACTCCCACGCTTCACTCGTAACATCTGTAGGAGAGATGAACTCAGCATGAGCTGCATGTCTCTGCTCCACCCTCACGCTGCACTGCAACACAGCCGGGCTTCACCTTCAGCTGCAGGACACCAACCGGGGTTAGCCAGTGTAGCGCTGAGCAGTCAGTGTGTACAGGCCAGCTCATGGCAGAGGAAACTACCTGAAATGTTGGGATTTGAGCCACAGACGGTTCTGCTTTGCATCTGCTTGGTTCTTCAGTGAGCCGTCGCCTTTTCACGGTTCAGGATTTACAGAGAACGTCACTCCGCATGGATACTGCCACAGAGCATATCGAAAATACGATATGGTCTATTGCTAAATGCTAAATTCATGATGCTGAGTTTTGCTAACTGTTGCTGATTTAGCCTAACCTAGCGGTGTGGCTTCTGTCAGAAAGCAGTGGGACATCAGAAGATTTAAAACTGGATCACAGGTGGAGAACGTGAAGACAGGAAACAACTGCTGCGTAAACAGACTTCAAAATAAAAGCATGAGTACCTTAATTTAACTGAAAATTTACAAAACAGGCAAGTAAATTAACACTTTAGCATTTATGTGTAAAAATAAATTTAGGGGAAGCTAAGCATGCTAAATGTTTTCAAAGTTAGCAAAAACATTTAACAAATAATTAGCTCTGCTAATAGCACATTAGCCTACTAGCGGATTAGAGTGTACAGCCAATCCAGATTGTAGATCATGAAGACTGTGTACATTAGTTTTTGAGGTGGCGCTAAGCCAATTTCCACGATGCGTATTAATGAATATGAAGGCGTAAGCGTTTTAGAGGAGCTCTCCAGTATTGGCGGACGGCTGTGATCCCTATCCACGCTGCTGGCGTCCAGAAACCTTCCAGAACCGCACCGAATCAGGAATCACGCTACTTATTTTCCTCCAGTTTTCACTCAACACGATCAGCTCACCACCTCTATCCTGAAATCACGCTACGCTTCCTCACCTGCGGCCAGAGGTCCAGTCCGGTAGTCCGGTCCGGCTCTGTTAGATTCTGTCAGCGCTCTCCTTGACCTCCACCCTCCCTCAGTCTGCACCCAAGAGGCCGTAGCTGACCTGGTCTTCCTGGTGGACGGCTCATGGAGCATCGGCACCGAGAACTTCGATCAGATCCGTCAGTTTCTCTACACGCTGGTCAACAGCTTCGACGTCAGTCCCGATCACGTCCGGGTCGGCCTGGTCCAGTACAGCTTCACGCCGCGTACCGAGTTCCAGCTCAACACCTTCCAGGACAAGAAGGAGATCCTGGAGTACATCGAGAGCCTACCGTACTCGGGGGGCGGAACCAACACCGGGAAGGGCCTGGACTTCGTACTGAACAAGCACTTTGTGGAGTCAGCTGGGAGCCGCGCGGCGCAGAGTGTTCCGCAGATCGCCGTGGTCATCACCGACGGCAAATCGCAGGACGAGGTGGAGCTCCATGCAGAGAGGCTGAGGAACAAGGGGATCATTCTGTACGCCATTGGCATCAAGGACGCAGACGCAGATGAGCTGAAGCAGATAGCAAACCGGCCGTACGGTCAGCACGTCCACAGCGTGTCGGACTTCTCCGCTCTGCAGGGCATTTCCCAGAACATCGTCCAGACGCTCTGCACCACCGTGGAGGAGGCCAAGAGACAAGTCCAGCAGATGTCTCAAGGTAAAGACCGGTCTGGTCGCGCATCCAGAGCGCTGATCTGTGATTGGTCCATTTTCTCTAGGATAAACTCAGTTTGGCCCTGGGGGCCACAAGCTGATTGTCGAGGTCCTGAGGTCCTAATCAAAGCTCTGGGAAGATATTCCCTAAAAAGAGACAGATTTAATCACTCTTGCTTTGAGCAAGTACAGGGTGAGAGTGGAGAGGAACAAACCCTTTATCAAGAAGAAAACGTCAGGAGAACCAAAGACGATATAGGCAACAATCTATCGTGACTTTTTTCCAGACTAACAGAATCATTGAGCCAGGAGTTTCTACAGAAAGTAGGTAGACTGTTTTAATGTCAGTAAGAACAGAAAACTCCAGAGATGTTTCAGAAAAACTTTATTTAGTCTAACTGTCAGAGGAAAGTTTTGGCCCTAATCCAGAAAGTATCCAGGGTGTCTGCCTGAGTAAAGTAGGAGCTGGAAAACTAAAGTATCTGCCTCCGTGAACCCTGCTGAGTAACATTTTACTGATGAATAGAAGGTCATCGAATGGTGAGTTCTGCAACTCAGCTCTGGGAAACGCCTGATTAAATAATCTCTCTTCAGAACAGAAACGTCTGAGGTTTGTAGGGTGTTTCTCTTCCAAACACTCGGAGCACAAAAACACTCGGATCAGAAACACTCGGTGATCAGAAACACTCGGATCAGGACCAGTTTTGCAGTGTTTGACTTTCTTCTTCTTCTTTGCAGAATGTGCCGTAGCCAACATGGCCGACATCGTCTTTCTGGTCGATGGCTCTTCCAGCATTGGCATCCCCAGCTTTAAGCAAGTTCGGTTATTTCTCCAAAGCATCGTCTCCGGTCTTGACATCGGCCCAGACAAAGTCCGGGTCGGCCTGGCTCAGTACAGTACCAACCCTCACAAAGAGTTCCTGTTGAAGGAGCACCTGGACGCTCCGTCTCTGATGACTGCAATACAGAAATTTCCCTACCGGACCGGAGGCACGAATACCGGCAAGGCCATAAACTTCCTGATTTCAGAGTACTTCACGGAGGAGGCGGGCAGCCGAGCGAGTCAGAGAGTGCCTCAGATCGCCGTGGTCATCACTGACGGAGACTCGTCAGACAACGTGACGGAGCCTGCTCGGCGACTGCGAGAACAGGGGGTCATCGTCTTCGCCATCGGGGTGGGAAAGGCCAATCTGGAGGAGCTGGAGAACATCGCTAACCAGCCGTCACAGCGCTTCCTGTTCACCATCGACAGCTACGAGGCTCTCCAGAGGCTGACGGGGGGTCTGCTGCAAACCGTCTGTGTCTCCATGGAGGACCAAAGACAAGGTGAGGCAGAGAGCTGCAGGGCCTCTAAAGTCTCAGTAAGTCTTCCCATGGTGCTTTTGGATTTAAAGCAGACGTCAGTATCAGATTTGTTTGCTGTTCTTGCAGTCTCGTGTTTCACATTGTAACTGGTCTTAGCGGCAGGATGTGCTGAGTTCTGCTTCCTGTGATGCTCGAGGTCAACGTTTGGTCTCAAGAACAGCATTAGCTTAGAGACTTTCTTATTTCCAGTCTAGAGTTGGTTGTTGGTTGAGTTGGACCTTACCAGTTCAACACGTCTGACCTCCAGAACTCATTCAGTGTTGTTCCTTCTTTCAGCTTTGGCAGAGAAGTTTGCAGACATCTTCTTCCTGGTGGACGGCGGTATGACACAAGTTCAGTTCCAGCAGGTCAGAACGATCCTCACCCGACTGGCCAATCAGGTTAACTTTGGAGCTTCTGCCTATCGCCTGGGCTTGGCCCAGTACAGTGAACAAGTGAAGGTGGAGTTTCTCCTCAACCAGCATCAAACCAGAGAGCAGATCCAGGCTGCAGTGAAGAGCTTCCAATATCTCCGGCTTCCACCTGCTGCAAAACGAAACCTGGGCGCCGCCTTGACCTACGCCAGCGCCAACTTTTTCACCAAGGAGGCGGGAAGCCGAGCAGATCAAGGCTACAGACAGTTCCTGGTTGTTATGAGCGGGAATGACTCCAGTGATCGTGTGTTTTTTGGATCCCGTCAAGTCCAGTCAGAAGCCATCACTGTGGTGGGGATGAGCCTCGGCGCGTCCATGGAGGAGCTACGCGTGGTCGCCACTGGACAGCATGTCTACCAGGTCAACACCACTACTGTTCCTCTGCTCAAACGGATCTTTGAGACCGAGGAACCCGAGACGTCTCTGACTCAAGGTTAGTTACACTTAACTTTTTTTTTTTCCTTTTTTTTCTCCGAAGAGTTTTTGCGGCGCTAGCGGCTCGTATTTTTTCTACAGTAGGCAGACAGAGGAGAGGGGGGAAGACATGCGGCAAAGGTCGTCGGGACCGGGAGTCGAACCCGCAACATCCGCGTCGAGGACTAAGGCCTCCAAACGTGGGGCATGCTAACCCGCTGCGCCACCACAGCACGCCCCAGTTACACTTGACTTTAATTGTAACCTGACTACCTGCTGCTGTAGCTCATCCGTTTAAGATTTAAGATGATGCCTGGTGTCTGCTCTGACGTTAGAATCAGTAAATCTGATCATCGAATTTACAAATGATCTGCTTTATAAGCACTTAAAGAATACTTTAAGCACATCATGCCAAGCTGGGTGTTTGACATTATTTATTTATTTATTTTTTTCTCCGAAGAGTTTTTGCGGCGCTAGCGGCTCGTCTTTTTTCCACAGTAGGCAGACAGGAAGGAGGGCCAGGAGAGGGGGGAAGACATGCGGTAAAGGTCGTCGGGACCGGGAGTCGAACCCGCGACGTCCGCGTCGAGGACTAAGGCCTCCAAACGTGTTTGACATTATTTCTGATTTTTCTGCAGATTGCAGAGCTGCGAAACTGGCCGATATCGTGTTCATCGTGGATGAGTCGGGAAGCATCACTGTCGAAAACTTCCAGCTGGTGCGTTCCTTCCTGTACTCGATCATCAGCGGCCTGGAGATCAATCCAAACAGAGTCCGAGTGGGGATCGTCTTGTACAACGAGCAACCCACAGCGCAGGTCTACCTCAACACATTCAAACAGAAAACCGAACTACTGAACTTCATCAAAATCCTGCCTTACCGTGGAGGTGGTACGAGCACAGGGGCTGCCCTGAACTTCACGCAGGAGAATGTCTTCATCACAGAGACAGGGAGCAGGAAGGATAAAGGTGTGGAGCAGGTGGCTGTAGTGATCACCGATGGAGAGTCTCAGGACAATGTGAGCCAGGCAGCAGCTGAGCTTCGGCGTGCCGGAGTCACCATTTACTCCGTGGGAGTCCAAAATGCCAATGAGGATGAGCTGAGACAGATAGCCTCCCACCCTCCACAGAAACATGTCTTCATAGTGGACAGCTTCGCCAGACTGAAATCGCTGGAAGAGTACCTGCAGAAAACTCTGTGCTACAACATCATCCGCCAGGCGGTGTCAGTCAGCGCAAGAAGATCTGGCATCAGAGAAGGTCCGCAACAGCGTCTCAGAAAATCTGCTGTTAGACTCCAAGCAAAAACAACCTAGAGATATTTGCACTTTGACCAGTTTTCACTAACTTAATGGGAACAAATGTGCTGTTTGTGTTTCCTTCACAGGCTGCGTCCAAACAGATGAAGCTGACATCTTCTTCCTCATCGACCACTCAGGAAGTATTTACCCGTCTGATTTTCAAGACATGAAGAAGTTCATCCTTGAGTTTATCAACATTTTCCGTATTGGACCACAACATATCCGCATAGGAGTCGCAAAATATGCAGATTTGCCAGAACTGGAATTTGATCTGACGACCTATTCGAATCAGGAGACGCTGAAGACAGCGGTGGAGGAAATCGGACAGGAGGGAGGCGGCACAAAGACTGGGAAAGCTCTGGAGTTCATGGGTCCGCTCTTTAAGAGAGCCACGGTGACCCGCGGTCACAAAGTTCCTGAGTACCTGGTGGTCATCACTGATGGAGAGTCTGCAGATAAGGTCAAGGCTCCTGCAGAGGCTCTGAGGGCGCAGGGCGTGATCACCTACGCCATCGGGGTGAAGGACGCTGTTGTGGGAGAACTGGAAGAGATTTCTGGCAACCCAAAGAGGATGTTCTTCGTTAACAATTTTGATGCTCTCAATCCAATCAAGGACGATATTATCACTGACATCTGTACCACAGACGGTAAGCTTACTGGTTTATTCAGGAGATTTGGTGGAAAGTAGACATCCTCCAAAAAAGTTTGGAGAATGTTTAGTAAAAGTTTGTAGGTGGATTTCAGAGGCATGATGAACATTTTTAAGGTTTCTCATCCCATGTCTGTGTCCATTTGTCCACAGTTTGTAAAGATGTACCAGGTGACCTGCTGTTCCTCATCGACAGCTCTGGAAGTATTCACCCAGACGACTACAACAAAATGAAGGACTTCATGAAATCTATCATCAGCACGTCTTTTGTTGGCAGGAATGAGGTTCACGTCGGTGTGATGCAGTTCAGCAGCCGCCAGAAGCCTGAGTTCTCCCTCATTGAGCACTTCACCAAAAATGACATGATGGTGGCCGTTGACGGCATGACACAGATGGGCGGAGGAACGAAGACCGGTGCAGCCATCTCAGCGGTGTCGCAGCTCTTCGATCCAGCCAGGGGAGGTCGCCCAGACCTGCCGCAGAGGCTGGTGGTGATTACTGATGGCGAGGCTCAAGACAACGTCAAAGCTCCTGCTGAGGAGCTGAGGGCCAAGAGAGTTCTGGTCTACGCCATTGGAGTGATGAAGGCCAACACCACCCAGCTGCTGGAGATCAGCGGCTCTGCAGAGAGGATGTATGCTGAGAGGGACTTCGATGCTCTGAAGGCTCTGGAGAGACAGCTGTCCCTGGATCTGTGTGATCCAGAGAGAGGTCAGAAAATATTATGTTTCCAGGCTATGAAAGGTGTTCATTTATTTGCTGTATTGTCCTTTCTGTCTCAAGTCGAGTGGACTTGAGGTTGAAGTCCTCTTTAACGGGCCAGTTCAGAACCTCAGCCTCGGCAGAGCCATCCGGCGGGTCATTGTCTTTCTACATCCTTCAGTGAGCTTAAGGTCACAGATGGTGGCCAGACAAGTCAAACTTTAGCCTGAGGCATCCCCAGACCATCATACTACCACCACCGTGTCTGACTGTAGCTATGTGATGTTCTGGTTTTGAGATGCTGTTAGTCTTGCACCAGAGCCCAACTATTGCCTCGTAAGTCCACAGAACATTTTAAGGATAGTGACAATAACTTTCTGAGGTTTTCTAGCCCAGTGGTCCCCAACCAATTGGTCCGCTCCGCGCAAGAAATAATGAACTACTTCCAGATCTTTTATTTTGAAAATCCTAAACCGGATTTTACCGGTTACTTGCGCGTCAAAATTGAGCCAACTTGCAGCAGAATGAGTAACAAAACAACATCAGAGTACAGTGAACCGTCGCTACATCACGGTTCACCTTTCACGGTCTCGCTGCTTCACAGATTTGCATCGTGCATTGTGTTCTGCATTCTGATTGGCTAAACAGTCTCTCCACTTCTTCTCTACCTGTGTGTCAACAACGTTGCAGTTTAATATGTACACTAGTGATGTTAGGTGATGTGCCGAGGCTTCGAGGCGTGTGTCGAGTAATGGAGGGGGCGTTTCCGTAAAGCGCGTATCGAGGCTTGCTTCATTTAGGGGAGGAGCCGAAAACGATGACGTCCGAAGCCTCGCTGCCCGGCTGTACCACGTGACTGCTTCGGGAAGTGGCTCAGATGTTGGCGCGGGTTTTGACAGCTTTAGAAACCCCACAGGCTCCATTCAAAATGTGGGTTGTTGTAGGCGAGTTGCGGTCAGTTGAGAGAGTGGATAGAGTTTTGATAGTTTGGATAGCAGAGTTTGGATAGTGGCTATTTAGTTTGAGACAGTTAGTTTGGTGTTGAGAGAGAGAGAGAGAGAGAGAGAGAGAGAGAGAGAGAGAGAGAGAGAGAGAGAGAGAGAGAGAGAGATAGATAGAGAGGAGTAGGATGGAGCCGGCGAGAAAGAGGAGGATTTCTCCTATGTGGGAACATTTTGATTTGATAAGCCCTAACAAGGTAAGGTGAACTGAACATTTGCAGATGCATTATGTTTGCTGTATTTTTCACTGTTTCTTATTTTCTGTAAAGGTGAGGTGTTTATTGTGCTCCAAGGAGTTGGGGTACAATAATAACACCTCATCCATGTAGTGTCAAAAAAGAGAAATCGTTTGAAACCAAAAACTGTGGAGAAATTGTTGTTTCTTAATAAAAATGCATGAAATCATCCAAGTTACACAAGCATTAGCCTATTCACTACCCCCTCCCTAGTTCCACAAGCACTTTCACTGTCCTCTGCCTGATTAAGCCCAGGCCATTTTTCTAGAGTCACAGAAAAACATTATTACACAATATGCCATATCACATGACACTACTATTTTGGGAATAATTACACACACAGAATGCATTCAAACAATTTATTATACACATATGTGTATACATAATTTATGTAGACAAATGATTTCTTCCTATGACGTCATTCCCAAGAGCCATAATAGACAAAAATTCAATGCATCACACGTGTTAAGATACAGCTGGCTGTGATTATACACCTGGCCAGTAGGTGGTTTCGTGTGCACATGAAGCCTCAAGAAATGAACCCTTTCTCGAACCAGTTGGCTCAAGTGGTTCAATGCCTCATGAGGCTTCATCTCACCATCACTACTCTCGAAGAAACCCACCTGCACCGCGGGCTTTAGAAGAAAAAACCGCTACAGAGCGCAGTCAGGATGCAGCGGCTCAGTCAGAAGAGCAGTGAAATACACGAGTCACTATTTGTCCTACTGTACTTTGTTTTGTTTTTTTTCATAATAATTTTTTATTTTCTCCCATTCTAATCCAATGACTCGGGTCGCGGTGGGGCGGCGCTGATCTCCGCAATTCGGGAAGGGAATCCGCCTTCAGTTCGTATTAAAATTATTATTTTACAGTACAGTAGTTATTTGTTAAAAAAATGTTTATACAGTACTTTTTATTTGTTAAACAAATGTTTGGGCCTGTAAAAAGGTTTTGTTCTTTGGTTTCAATGTATTATGGAGTATTTTATTGTATAATAATTGTAAAAAAATAAAGGTGCCTACTTCGCGGATTTCGCCTATCGCGGTTCTTTTTGGAACGTAACGCCGCGAAAAACGAGGGGGTTAGGCCTAACACCCCCGCCCCCGACTCAATTACTTACGACCCCCCCACCCCCACCCCCCACCCTGCTCCCGTCCGCAGCAAAATTGCGAAGGGCTGACCGGTCCGCGGAACTAAAAAGGTTGGGGACCGCTGGTCTAGCCTACTTCCTGTTGTCACAAAGGTTCTATTTAGGTGATTTCTGGGCATGACTTGTGAAACTCAGTCATAAAATGTGGTGATTCATGAGTCAAAAAGGGGGTGATTACTTTTTCAAATAGGACAAGATTGTTTTTCTTCATCTGACCAGCTTTCCTTTTTCCCTTCCAGACTGCAAGAAGACTGAACAGGCGGACATCATCTTCCTGGTGGACGGCTCCACCAGCATCACCCTGAACAAGTTCAGAAGCATGCAGAAGTTCATGCAGTCCATGGTGAACCAAACCACAGTGGGCAAAGACCTGACTCGCTTTGGCGTCATCCTCTACTCCACCTTCCCCAAATCTATCTTCACTCTGAGTCAGTACAGCACCAGACAAGAGGTTTTTAAGGCCATAACAGACCTGAGGCCCCCGTTTGGAGACACCTTCACTGGACGGGCCCTGACGTACTCGTTGCAGTTCTTCGGTGTTGAGCACGGGGGGCGGGCGGCGCTGAAGGTGCCTCAGATCCTCATGGTGATCACGGACGGAGATGCTACCGACCGATACAGCCTGGTTGAGCCGTCTGTGGCGCTCAGGAACGCAGGAGTCAACGTGTTCAGCATCGGGGTGGAAGGAGCCAACGTGACCCAGCTGGAGATCATGGCTGGTAATGATCAGTCTAAGGTTTTCTACGTGGACAACTTCAAAGCCCTGGAAACCCTTCACAAGAACATCAGCCAGGTGCTCTGCAACTCCACCAAGCCAGGTGAGACAGTTCCTTTCTCTGACGACTCATCCGACGTTACAGTAAGAACCTGAGCTGCAGCATCCTCCAGCTAATGTGCTAATAGCTCATTAGCTCAGCTTTTATTAAGTTTTTTTGCTAACTTTAGCGCACTTAGCTTCCCCTAAATTAATTTCACCCGATAAATTCTAGAGCACCAATGTACTTGGTCATTATGTAAACTTTATTCAGCTTCAGTTGAATGAAATGCGGCATCTTTGTTGAAGTTTTGGGTATCGATGGTCAAGAACTCAAGTAATTACACGTCTGTGCTTTTATTTTGAAGTCCTTTCAGTTCTGCTTCCTATCGATATACATTTACACAAATGATAGGATGGCAGGAGGATTACTGACATAAATACAGTAAAGAAGATGCAGAACTGCACAGTTAGTGTAATTGTACTTGTGACAGTACAATGACAATAAAGTTGAATTCTATTCTAATTGCACTTTTGACCCTGTTGGGGGCGATATACTCATGTTGTGTCATTGTGGATATTGAACAAAAATATAAAGCCCCGTGTCAAATATAAGAGTTTTATGAACATTTGGGTTAACAATATTAAGAAACTCAAACTACATTTTCAGTATTTACTGATCTTCATATCAGCATTGATGACGTCGTGGTTCAGCCGTTTGTAGCCAATCGACCTTTGGACATGATAGAGGCTGAGGAATCTGGTTCTGACCCAGTTGGCTTCCCGTAGGCGGTTACAGACAGTCTGAGGTTTGATGCGTCTGTTGTTCAGACCAATAGTCTCATCAGCTGAGTGTCGCTGGTCTGAGCCGATCCTCAGACGGACGAGCCGACGTGGCCGTCTGGTGCTGAGCGGTCAGACGAGGATGAGGAGGATCTGCAGTCTGTTGGAAACCAACTCTTAAAGGGCCAACGGTCCGATAACGGACCATTATCGGACCGTCGGTACGGCGTCCCTGCATCCAACATATCAACGGCTCCAACATAACATCTGAGGCTTTATGACTTCTGACATAATGTGACATTTTGGGGCCTTTTATTGTCCAGGCCAAGGATTGTCCAGCTGTTGCTCATTTTGTCTGACCAGCCAGTGGACATGTCCCACAATGCACTGAGTAAAACAACGCTTTCCTCATGCTATTTCCTGTTGTTGCTTCTGCAGTTTGTGAGAAGCAGGAGGCTGACCTGGTTTTCCTCATCGACCAGTCTGGCAGCATCAGCTCCAACGATTACTCCATCATGAAGAACTTCACCATTGAACTGGTGAACAGCTTTAAAGTCGGGGAGGATTTGGTTCGCGTTGGTCTCGCCCAGTTCAGTAGCGACTTCCAGCATGAGTTTTACCTCAACCAGTTCTACCAGGAGAAGGAGGTATCGGCCCACATCTTCAACATGACGAATAAGGGTGGAGGCACCAACATTGGACTGGCTCTGGACTCCATCACTGAATATTTTGAAGCTTCGAGTGGCTGCCGGAGATCTTCGGGAATCTCACAGAATCTGGTGCTGATCACGGACGGAGATTCACAGGATGAGGTGGAGCAGCCGGCCGATCGTCTCAGAGCTTTGGGGATTGAGATGTTCGCCATAGGCGTTGGCGACGTCCACGATCTGCAGCTGCTGCAGATCACCAAAGACCCCAGGAAGATGTTCACAGTGCAGAACTTTGGCAGCCTGGATGCAATCAAACAGAAGGTAGTGGACACCATCTGCAAGTCCAAACCTTCAACAGACCAACCTGGTGAGTTACAAGTTCAGTCTGAGGCTGTGTTTCATTCTCCATCAGAACCAAACATGAGCTTCGTCTTCCTGCAGACTGCTCCATCGACATCGCCATGGGCTTTGATATCTCTCGGCGAAGCGGCGAGACTTTGGTGAGCGGCCAGAGCAAACTCCAGGCCTTCCTGCCAGAGATCGCCAGCTACGTTTCCTCAGTGCCACGCCTGTGCTGCACCACCAGCTCCATCACCCCCAGCCTGGCCTACCGCCTGGTGGCCAGGGACGGGCGCATCCTGGACGACTTCAAATTTGAGGCCTACAGCGAGGACGTGGTGAGAAAGGTCATGACCTCCAGTCTGAGGGAGCCCACGTTCTTCAACGTGGCCCTGCTGCGGTCCTTCGAGGCGAAGTTCAGGGCCGAGTCCAGAACCGGCGTGAAGGTGAGTCGGAGGCGGCGAGTTTGGGGAAACGGACGCGGTTCTGCTTCAGAACCAGCGTTGGAATGAGATGTTGTGATGATAAAACTTCAGGATAGTCGAAGCTGGACTGGAACATCCAGGGATCAGTGAGGCAAGGCAGGTTTATTTATTTATCCAAACTGGAGGCAGGCTGAAATGAAGCACGTCAAAATATTCACAGCAGAGACTAACAGCATAAACCACGAATGCTATGTCAGAGCTAGTTCCCAGCTTAGCATTTAGCGTTTTTTCCTGATTTGAACTCTTAACTTCCTCTACGTTAAGTAAGAAGCGCTAATTTTCTAGACTGTTCTATAAACTGTCAGTCAAATAAAATTTGACATCTGTGTTGAAGTTTTCAATTCTTACTGTAGTTAGCCATTTCTTCCATGCTCTTATTTTGAAATGAATGTTTACACCACAGGTCTGTTTCCTTTTCTCACATTCTTTCTTTTATTTCTTCCTCAGTAACTTTATTTAAACACAAAACATACTGGAGCAAATGAAAAAAGCATCATAAACATTTAAATTAAATTTAAAATTTAAATTGTTGCTCGAGGGTTGAAGTCTTTAAGAGTAGATTTAATATGATTGGCTTTAGCATTTAAACTTTATTTTAAGGGTTTTACATAGAGCTCCAAATGACTGAAGATAAAAATATCTGGAAATTAAATTTTGGTTGCAGATGTTTAAGGTTTGAATATTATATTTACCATAAATAATAAAAATATTTGTTTCACTAAAGTCACGTTTCCATCCCAGATAAAACAGCCGAATATTCTTCCATAGCAACAATCCCGAAGCAGGAACTTCTCACGTTCTCCACCTGTGATGGGTAATGATGTTCATTCTCTACCCAGAATGCATTGCTGTAGTTCAACAATTAACAGTTAAAATCTCCTGATGTCCTGCTGCTTTCTGACCAAATCCTGTTGCTAATTACGATAAATTAGCAGCAGAGTTTGTAAAACGTAGCAACTTTAAAACTGAAGCTACAACAGAGACGTCGGTTCCAAAGAATCACTTCCTGAAGCAACAGGAAGTGGAGCAGTGACAAGTTTGATCTTTTCGAGGGTCATCAATATGTTCTAGCATGTCGTGTCATTGATGGCGTTAGCGCTTTAGCATAGCTAAAGCCAATATCAGTGGAGCTAATTAGCTTCATTAGTAGAATTGAAGTTTTCGGTTAGCGCTTTAGCGTTAGCTTCCACTAAGTGCCATGTTGGTGCTCTGCGTTGGTGGAGCTAATGTTATGGTTAGCGTTTTAGCGTTAGCTTCCACTAAGTGCCATGTTGGTGTTCTGCGTTGGTGGAGCTAATGTTATGGTTAGCGCTTTAGCGTTAGCTTCCACTAAGTGCCATGTTGGTGTTCTGCGTTGGTGGAGCTAATGTTATGGTTAGCGTTTTAGCGTTAGCTTCCACTAAGTGCCATGTTGGTGTTCTGCGTTGGTGGAGCTAATGTTATGGTTAGCGCTTTATGGTTATTGTAACCGGATTCCTAGTTAGCGCTTCCCAACATTTCATGATTCTATGTTAAAAGGAACCAACAGTTTCTGAACATGTCAGGTTTTCCTGCGGTTTGCTCTGGACCTCCGGGGCCGACATGGTTCCGACCGGACCGGCGGCGTTCCTGGTGAGGAATTCTGATCTAACCTGTGACCATTGTCTTCCACCAGGTGCTGGTGATCTTCTCAGATGGACTCGATGAAGACGTGATTACTCTGGAGAACGAATCTGAGAGGCTGCGGCAGTCGGGTAACACACTGACCAGGATCGACGCTGGCGTTGCCACGGTAACGCGTATCACACCGCAAGCGGGTAACCTGTGCGTACCTTTGCCGGCAGGGATCAGCGCGCTGCTCGTCGTGGCCCTGGAGGGCGTGCGCAACGCCGCCCAGCTGCAGATGGTGGAGTTCGGCCGAGGGTTCGGATACAAACTTCCTCTGACCATCGGAATGCCGAGCGTCGGGAGCGCCGTCCTCAAACAGATCGTAAGCCGTTTCTGTTTCAGAAAATTAGCATCCATGGAACAAACATCATCATTTAGCTTTCCTCTGATCCTGTGAAGTGTTTTTGGAGACGTTCATGTTCACAGGCTGCTCTGGGATTCACTCAACGCTTTCATCTGTTCTGGGAAAATGAGCCTCTGCTCCAGGCAGAATCTGATAAAGGAGAAATGTTGCTGTTGCTGTCGAACCTGACAGGCTAATCAACCTTCCTCTGTCGTTCCAGCCAACAGCTGCTACAGCTAATCCACAGGATTAGCAATCTGCATTATTCTGGCCTCTCATCCACACATGTTTCTAATTCATCAGCGTTACTCCAGCGGACCACAGCTGGATCTAACCTGGACAAATGTTTTCCTTTCTTAGGAAAACCCCCCAGAGACTCATTTACTGCTAAAACATGATGAAGGCTCACCAAGCATCTGCTGGCGGCCGCCCAGCAGCAGAGAGGCCAGTAAACAGAGGCGGCCTGGTGAGCAGAACCGCTCCACCTCTGCAGGGTCTGCAGGTGGAGGCGCCGAATACCAGGATGTGACTCATCAACCTGTCAGGAGGAGGAAGAAAAGGAGGAGGAGGAAGAGGAGGCTCTCTCCAGAGCAACACGAGGAGTCACAGAGGAGGGCAGAGAGCATTTCATCATCACTTCGCCTGAAGTAGCCCACGCTCTGCTCAGACCAGAACAGATGAGCGACGCGTCCTGATCAGCTGACTCTGGCTCATATGTATGGTGCACTATTAGGGCCACAATTAAGTCTGATCTCCAGCCAGCAGGGGGCGACATCCATTCTGAAGCTAGCTACTGATTTTAGATGTGGTGACATATCCAGTTTTTAGATGAGCCACAGGTACAAAACCCTGGAATGAAACGGTTTAATGACCTCCTCCTGGTGTGGATCGGTTCTCCAGAACCTTAATGACCTGATTATTCTGTTCAGGTGCTGCAGAGTCTCATCTAAAGGTTTCAGGACTGAGTTCCTCCAGGACTGGAGTTTGACACCCCTGAAATACATGATACTGCCTTTTTGAATACACTGACATTTTGACAGAATTTACTGTAATCCAGTGAGTCACCAATCATAAACTTGCTGGATTATACAGAGCTGAAGTTGGCTTCTGATTGAGCTAATAGCTAATAGCGAGCTCCGTATAATACAGCAAGTTTATGCTAGGTGTCATGTAGGATTACGGCAGCGCTTCTCAGGTCCGGTCCTCCTGCCTGCATGTTTCCCTGCTGCCACACCTGGATTGAATCTGTGGTGATTAACAGGCTGCAGTTCTTGATGGTATCATTTGGATCAGCGGTTCTGGAGCAGAGGCTCATCTAAAACATGCAGACTGGGGGCCTGAGGACTGGGAAGCACTGGATGATGGTAACCAATATCATACGTGTTGATTGGGCTACATTTGCTAACTGGTAGTCCAGTCCGGTTTAGTCCGGTCCGGTTCGGTCCAGACTGTTTGCTTCAGGAACGGTTTCCTCACAGACGTCAGAGTTCAGTGGCGTCCATCAGCTGCCTGGAGACGGTCGCCATGCAGTAACTGCTCTGCTGATGGGGGAAACCAGATGCTTCGTTGAGGAATGTGTGAGAAGAAAAACCAAACATCTGGAACGAATCCTCACACTTTCCTGAACATCACAACATCCATTAGAAGTTTCTGTGTCACATGAGAAACATTTCACGTTCTTTGATGTCATGAAATTAAATGAATGAAATGAGTAGAAACGTGCTTTTATTTTCACGGCTCGTTTGTTGCTTCCTGTCCCTTCTGCAGGACTCGGTGTCGAACAGGGAGTGCTGCAACGTCATGTGCAAATGTTCAGGACCAGAAGGAGTCCGAGGATCCCGGGGCCGCTTGGGGTCAAAGGTGACTGCGGCGCTGCCGTCTGAAGTGCAGGAACATAAAAGCAGAACCCTGCAGAGAAGCAGGACAGATTTCATGCATTCCAGAGAGACATGACTCAAACCTGCAGCTTCATAACAGCAGTTATGAATGTTTGTTTTGTCTTTAGAAGGACCAGGAGTTTAACATTAATTCAGATTAATTCACTTCAAAAATTTGAAGACAATCTTTTTTTTCCCATGCAAAATTCCTGAGAGGAACTTTTGTATTTGCGTTTCTGGTAGGTCTGTAAATCTGACGCACAGGTAGGCCTGTCACCGTAACTAATGCTGCTGGTCGATAAATCGTTCCTGATACACAATAATATTGTTTGGAGACCATTTTAAGCTAATTTAATAATAAATTAAATTATTAGCTAATTTATTTAATAATAAATTAGCTTAAAATGTAAGAACACATTCTCAGAGACCAATGAACTCAATTTATTGGTTATTGCGACAGGCTAACCCACAGCTACAGGCGCTACAGCAGCTTCTCTGGGTTAATTCCTGCTTCTGAACCATCTGATTGTTGTGTTCAAGTTGTGCTAAAAACAG
The DNA here is from genome assembly GCF_001444195.1 of Xiphophorus couchianus. Taxonomy (NCBI): domain Eukaryota; kingdom Metazoa; phylum Chordata; class Actinopteri; order Cyprinodontiformes; family Poeciliidae; genus Xiphophorus; species Xiphophorus couchianus. Next base: position 512,845 of record NC_040230.1, on the reverse strand, counting down.
TTAGCCTATCAGAAGCTATTCAAGCCTAAGTTAGCATCTCAATGCTAACATGTAGCAGCTAACGCTAATGTTAACATCCACAGTCTAGATTTCTAAAGAAGATCCATGAATGATCGAGAAACTCTGGAAAGATGAACTTTGCTCCACTCTGATGAAGAAGCTGAAAATTAAAAATCTTCAGTTTATTTTTAAGCTGAAAAATAAGCTTAAAAATTAAGCTTATTTAATAAGCTTAACAAAATCTTTGTTGTTGATGTTCATCTCAACAACAAAGATTTTGGTTATTTCTTCAATAATTTCACAGTAATTAAACTTTTATTGGCGTCTACTGATGGTCTTTACATTTTAAAATCGCAACCATCTGGTCTACGCAGCGGTAATGTCTAAAACCACCACCAGAGGGCAGGAGCCATCAGGTTATCAGGCAGTTTCTGGAGTGTCTGACAGCGAGGTGGAGGATCAGCAGAGCCGATTCTCTGGTCTCTGGTTTAGAACGGTTTTATCTGCAGGATAACAAGAGAGCGAGTGTTTGTCCTGAAGGACTATAATCTAGATTATCTGTCTGTAATCTGTGCTGTGTTTGTGCTGCAGGGCGTCCTGGGACAGAATGGTTTCCCAGGTTTCCCGGGAGACGAGGGCAGCGCCGTGAGTCCATCCTTTTTACTCTCACTTCCTGTTTAAGAAATTCTGTCTACTTCCTGTCCCGTTGTCTCCACTTCCTGTTCCGTCGTTTCCACTTCCTGTTCCGTTGTCTCCACTTCCTGTTCCGTTGTTTCCACTTCCTGTCCCGTTGTCTCCACTTCCTGTCCCGTTGTTTCCACTTCCTGTCCTGTTGTCTCCACTTCCTGTCCCGTTGTTTCCACTTCCTGTCCCTTTGTCTCTCTGTCTTTTCCTCGCATGTGACAGCAACGTTTTCCAAAGTGGGATTTAAAATTAAATGATCAATTTTAAATGTGTAATTTGTGTTTTTCTGTCATTATTATAAAATATGAATTAAAATAATTTCAGAAATATTTTTTTGTCTCAGAATAGAAAACCAGGAGAGCATTATTTGTCATGTTCATGTTACAGTTTTCTTATCAAAATAGAGGATATTGGTGGCAACACAGTGCTTCTCAAATAGTGGGGCGCGTCAGAAGCAGGACTTTATTTTATTTTTTTAACAGAACTCAATATATTATAAAGTATGCTATATTATAAAGAGTAGCTTTCAACAGTAAAACATTGGTATGAAAATCAAAAGAATATAGGGAAGATATTACAGACATGACAAATTAAAAATATTCAGAGATCTACAACATTCATATGTTTACAGCTTTTTTCTTCATACTCTTGGAAATAATTGTCTTTATTCGTGTTAACTGATAAACCAGCCTCCGGTCACTAGGTGGCAGCAGCGTTCAAACTAATCAACAGGCTCCTGTTCCAGCCAGTAGAAGCAGCTGCTCAGTCCTGCTGTAAACGGATTTACAGTCATAGAGAAGTTTGACAGTGAAAAGAGAAACAGCAGCAGAGCTCAGTAAAGACAGGCTAAAAATGTTATTTTTATATACAGGAATACAATCATAATACTACGACAGCCATGTCGTTTTAGCAGAGTAGTTTAAATATTGGCAGAATAAAGACGTTAAATTAAAAAGCTGAGTGATGTGCAACGTGACCCGCTCAGAGAGTCTGGTTCTTTCTGTTAAATAAAAAGTTGTTTAAACAATCGTTTCAAAGTCCTGCGGCTAAAACATTTAGTATTTACTCCTTTATTAAACCAGTACCAACTATAACCTTACAAGACTCTCAGTATTCCGCATTTTAGCTTAGTATGGTGAAAAGTTATAAAATTACGACTTTATTCTCGTCCAACTTTACTTGTATTTAAAACCCAAATGAAAAACTCAGAGCTCTTCTACTCCATCATGAACAAGTAACTGCAGAAAAAGGCCAGAACACAGACGAAACCTGTCTATTTATTGTTAATGCTAAACGTTAAACACTTTTCATCTCTTCTGATCTGACAAGCTGAAATATAAGCAACAGTGCTGCAAATGTTTCCACAATAAATGTTAAAAACTATTTAGTTGCAGGGTTTCAGCCCATCGGCGGTCCGCCAGGTTTTTGTATTAAAACATGTTAAGTTGGCAGGAAATGTAAAACTATTACTGGGTAATTACATGTTACAGTGAAACCATTTAAATCCACAGCTAGTCTTAAAAACAACAAATCAAAAAATACAATTGAGATGAATATCAATTATTTGCACTTCTGTTTAATCCAAATGAAGTCAGCGGCTCCATGAGGCCCCCAGGGCTTCAGGGGCCATAAATGCTGATATTTTAGCACAGATACATAAATGTAACATTTATTTATTGAGATGATCAAAGCTGCTAAATTTGATTTAATGGTCTCAGTATAAATTAAAAGATTTTAAATTGTTTAACATTTAAATTTAAGATTTTAAGGAGCTGGCAAGTTTACTTTGTAAAAGTCCAAAGAACAATATTCATCGTTGGATTGTTTTGTTACCATAGCAACAATCTGATACTGTGAGTTTAATCTATGAGTTTACGCCATTCATAAATAAATTTTAGTAAGCTACAATTACATTTGACTGCTCTGTCAATTAAACTGGACCCGCTATCCCAGACTTCACTAAATCCATCAGCATCAGAGGTGCTGATGGTTTTAGCAGCAAGAGGGGCCCCTAGGTCAGATTCTGCCCCAGGCCCCATGCAGCCTTGGACCGGCCCTGCAGGATGAGTTCAATCTGCTGCACTGATGATGAGCAACAAACTGAGATTTAATTTAATGCTAATGTGGCTTTAGTAGCTCTAACATTTTGTGTTCAGTTTTTAATAAGAGCCACAGAAACTGTTTTGGTTGCTGAAGTTTATGTTAAGAGTTTTTCAGATCTCTGCGCGCATTAACTCTGACTAAATATACAAATCATTAATATGGTTTGATGCTTCGTGTAACCGGAAAAATAATAATAAACTAATATAAAACCAGCGTGAAGCTCCTCACCGGCTGAACCTGCATGATGAGGTTAGCGCTGGTTCGTTAGCCGCTAACGCTCCGACCAACCGGGACACAGAAATGAACTTTACAGGGCAGACAGCGCCACACGCTGGGCAGCGAGTTGAGATGGAAACGCCCAACATCATTGTTTGTTCACAAATATAAATCATTCTCAGCGCTCCATCAACGTTCCTCTGAAAGCCACTAGAAGTTATTCCTGCGGTTCACATAGAGCTGCACAACTTACACTGGGGGAAACTCTGCGTTGAGGAAACTAAACTGAAGAAGCTGATAGTATCCAAAGCTTATACTTGTAAAACGTTTGACTATATTAAGACTAAAAATGTAAATCCCAGTGAATCATTTACACTTTTTTCCTTTTCAATCCGAGTCTTTATGAAATATTAGGGATTCACTTGATAAACTGATTTTGGAAATTATTTTGAGGCTTAGGACAATAAAACTGGTTTTGATAATAGAATGCTGGAGCCAGTGGTTTGTACAGATAAATTATGAAATATGAACAGGGTAGGGTTAGGGTAACCCTAAGGGCACGAAAAAATGATGATCCCAGGGGTGTGGCAGAGAATAGTTGAGAAACCAGAACAGATAAAAACTCATGACCAGCTAAAGTCAGAACTGATGACTCAGCGTTTACGCTAAATGAATTTAATCATTACAGAATAAAAGGATGTTTTTACATATTTAGTGGCTTCAGGTTGGTAAACGGTTTCCAGCCAGAAGCTGTTTGGGCCGGAAACGTTTTGGAACCCAAACATTCCTGCCAGCCCAGCAGGGACTGAACCCATCCAAAACCAGCAGAACCTCAGGGTTCTGCTGGTTCTGGAGGGCAGTCCATGCTGCCTGTTCTGACCCGTTCTGTCTCTGCAGGGCGAGCGCGGCGCTCCCGGACCCAGCGGACCTCCGGGCGTCCAGGGCTGCCCCGGACTCAGAGGACAGAAGGTAGAAGCCAGCTCTGACCCGGTCTCTGGGCTCTGACCCGGTCTCTGGGCTCTGACCCGGTCTCTGGGCTCTGACCCGGTCTCTGGGCTCTGACCCGGTCCGGTCTGTATGACTCCTTGCTGCCTGTGTTGCTCTAACGGCTGCGTGTGTTGCAGGGCGGGCGCGGCCTGCGCGGGAACCGGGTGAGTGACGCTCAGCCGCTGGACGGCGGGATGTTTGGACCGACGGTCCAGTCCGGTCAACGTTTGACTGTGATTCTCTGTGGCTGCAGGGGGAAGACGGAGAGGACGGGCTGAACGGGATCAATGGGGAACAGGTACCAGCACCCCGCAGCATCGGCGCCTCGGGTTCTGCGGTTCTGGTGGATCCTCAGAGCAGATCTGGTCCAATAGCAGTAGAGATCCTGGGACCAAAACCAGCATTTCTAAAGCTACACAGCTAGCTCTAAGCTAGCTAAATGTTTGCTAACCAGTTAGCTCGCTAGTTAAATATTTGGTGTGGAGCTAAATTAGTAGTTGCCTGAGTGAGCTACATATCTGCTAAATATTTAATGCAGTTATCTGGCTAGCTAAATGTGGCTAGCTAAATGTGGCTAGCTAAATGTTATGCAGCTACATTTTTCTCTGTGAGCTAGTTTAACATAAATATGTAGCTTGGAGCTAAATAGTTAGCTTGTTAGTTTAATATTCATCTTGTGAAGTAAATATTTATTTAGATATTGTGACATTAATGAATGAATTAAATAAATGTTACGAGGCGTGAAAGATCCCAGTCGGTTCCGCCCGCTGATCCCGGATCCGCTCGGGTTCTGTTCGGTTTCTGGAAATGATCTGGTAGCTGATTGGACGGATTTCTGTTTCCGTTTCCAGGGAGAAACGGGAAAAGATGGAGCTGGAGGAGAGAGAGGACATCCAGGAAACCCGGTACCTGAACCCATTCATTCATTCGTTCGTTCATTCATTCGTTCATGTTTGCTCATTCATGTATTCATTCGTTCATTGATTCACCTGTTGTTCATTCGTTCATTCTTCAGCTCCTCCAGGTTCAGATGTTTCAGTTTATTCACTTAGACTTCAGAAAGCAGGAAAACAGTTCTGGTTCTGGGTCTGACCCAGCCTGGACGCTCTGACCTTTGACCTTTTCATCCTCAGGGCATCCCTGGAATCAGAGGGGAGCGTGGGCCGGAAGGACAGCGAGGACTGAGAGGAGACCCGGTGAGTCCAGCAGAGGTTGCAAAGATCACGCTGCAGGTGACCTTTGACCTCCTCCTCAAACCCAACTCGGCTCCAAACATCCAATCAGAAGGCAGAGGAGGCGATGATGCCAGAGCAGGTCCAGGATGATGATTCCTCTAAATGTGAAACAGAAACATCAGGATAAACTCACCTGGATAGAAAAACAGGAAGATTCGTCTGGATCTGGTTTCTGCTCCAGAACCGGATCCATTTCCTTAAATTACCTTAAATCATATGACAACTTCCTGTAAGGGAAGAAGCGTTAGCATTAGCATTAGCAGTGGAGCTCATAGACATGGAGCGGGCCGGCCCATTGCTGCGATACGTCACAGCGTCCGCCATATTGAACTTCACAAAGTGCTGTTGTATTTCTAGTTAATTCTTGTCATTGACACATTTTCTCTCACACACTGATATATTTGGTAATCAGAGAAATGACTAAAGACAGAGTTTCTAACTTTTGATGTGATTATTTAATTATTTTGGGGGATTTTTGAATAAAGAGCACAATGTTTTAATTTGCTACAAATGATTCTGATAGTTTTTATATTTATATTATATTTAGTATTTATATTTTATAAGCTGAGCTGTGAAACAGAAGAACAGCAGCTCCAGCTCTGACCCTGACTGACCTTTCCTCTCTAAATCCCCTGGTCTTTAATGCACTTCCTCTCTAACAGCGGTTTCTCATCAGCTCTCTCATTAAAACAATATGAAAACGTTAGCTACGCTAACAATCAGTGGTTACTTCGGGCCAATTTAGCTACATAGGAAATATTTCTCTGTTGTTTAGAAGCTAGTTTGTGTAATTCTGCTCTTTCATGCTTACCTGTGGAAGGTAAAGCCAATGAATCCAGTTTGTTTTGTAAAAGGGTTTAAATAAGTCAGAACAGCTCAGGACTTGGAGCTCCGATCGCTCTGCTGTCACACACAACATGGCGGCGACGTAACGCAGGACTCAGCGCTCAATGAGGCGTCGACGTATTCATGTCTATGGTGGATATGCTAACTGCTAGCATGCTTAAGCTAGTTCTTTCTTCTTTAAAAAAAAATGTATCCAAAAAAATGGCCGCCTAACGTACATCGCTCACAGATATTAGCACACGCTCAAGTTTGAATGGTCTGAATCCAGAAGGTCAAAGGTCATATCAACGCAGGTTCATATGTGACCCTGATTTAATAAAACCCGTCCAGCTCCGTCATACGGAACGCCTGGAATGTCGAGAAGCGGAATTAAAACAGTTTTTCTTCTTCAGATTCCTAAAGCAACATCTGTTCATGTTTCTGTTCTCACTCCAAACCTCGGTGTGTTTCAGGGCGAGCCGGGCGGCGACAACACGGCTCCTGGACCCAAAGGAGAGGCCGGATACCCAGGATTACCGGTAACACACACTAGGGAGCAGCTTCCTCCAGGTGAGTCACCTGAGCAGAGAGGATCAGCCAATCAGGCGAGGCGCAGAGCAAACCTTAAATCAGATCCAGTTTGTTCCAGTTTCTTTCTGCAGAAACTTTAATAAATGAAAGTTACAGACGGATGGAGAGAACCGACAACAAAATGACTCCATCCTCTGGTCACTGCTCAGGTTCAGCCTGGAGGCTTTCAGGTGGAACCTGGAGAGGAAGTCAGTTCTGGTTCTGGTTCTGGTGTGTCCGGTCTCTGACCCGTTTGTGACCCCACAGGGTGCTCCAGGAGAGGACGGACCGCTAGGAGAGCCCGGCATCATGGGAAACCCGGTCAGTTCCGTGTTTACCTCCACGTTTGGTTCTGCTGAGCAGCTCGGCAGTTCTGGTTCTGATCCAAACTGTTTCTGCTCCACAGAGAAACCGAATTCATCGGATCAGAACCAGATCTGGGTTTAGTTTCAGTTATTAATGCAGAATATTTCAGCAGATCAAAGAGTTTCACATCATAAACATCAAACATTAAACCAACAATAGATCTGATCAATTGATCAGTTTTTATTATCAACACTGATCAATGGATTTTATCTATTGATCAGTTTTCATTAGTAATAATCAAACCAGCTTTAATCAGATGCTGGTCGTCAGCTTCTGATGATGATGGTCATGATGATGATGATGATGATGGTGGTGACCTTCTTCCTCTCTGCTGGTCAGGGTCAGGACGGGAGGCGAGGGAATCCAGGTCAGAAGGTCAGAACTTTCCTGGTTCTGTTGGTTCTGTTGGTTCTGTTCCCACCTGGAACCTTTTTAACCGTTTCTGTTCCTGCAGGGCTCGACCGGACCGTCCGGTTCTCCAGGTCCAAACGGACCTCCAGGTGCTGCCGGGCCCCAGGTGAGAGCCGAGTCGAGCTGCAGTTGTCTGGATCATGGTGGTTCTGGATCTTGGTGGTTCTGGACGGTGCCAGGCTGAGTGACGGCGTTCTGTCTGTCTCGTGTTCCTGCAGGGGCCCCGCGGCGTCCAGGGCCCGACCGGATCCAGAGGAGTGCCGGGCCTGACTGGACCTCAGGTCAGCTGGAACATTTTCTCTCACCTTCATCTGGAAGGAGCTAACGTAGCTAAGCTAAGATTTAGCTTAGCTACGTTAGCTCACTTTGAAGACATCCAGCACTTAGCTTCCCCTAAATTAGCACAAGCTAACGCGCTAATTTATTCTGCTGCTCCATAAACATTCAGGGAAAAAGTTTTATTGGTACCAGAATCCTTCAAGTAGCTGAACATTTATATTCATGCTCTTATTTTGAAGTGGCAGGTCCGTTTCCTGTTCTTTTCTGTTCCAAATAAAAAGTCAGATATGCAACATTTCCACGAACAAACAACCAGCGGTGTTTATTAAATAAATATAAGAAATAAATTATTGTTTTCAGAGCCTCACATTCCGTTATGGAAGAAAAGATGGCTGAATTTAGCACTTTAGCATTAGCCTGGTCTAAACACCATAATTGGTATAGCGCATTAGCTTCTGCTAATTATTGTGTTGGTGTAGTGCATTAGCATCAGCAGAAATACTGCTTATGATTAGCGTAGCTCACGCTGTAGTTAGCAGTGGGCAACAAAAAAACAAGTTTGTTTTTCTATTTAACCCCAAACACAGAAACATGAATTTCTGTGTTGCCATAACCAGGGTTTCCGTCCCCAGGTTGGAGTAGTAAAGAGTAACTAAAGGTAGTCAAAGGTACATAAATATCAACCAATCTCCAATCTCCAAAAATTGAGGAAATCAGCACGAAATTGTGTTGGTAGCAAAAATATTGTAGACAGTAAAAGTATTAAATGAAACTGTGGGATTCCTGTTTAAACCCAGCGGACTGTGTGAGCAGACCCGGTTCTGCTCCCATCTGGCAGCGATCGGCCTGCGTGTTCCTGCTGTGTTTGTGTTAATGATGAACATGCAGGTCGTGTTTATGTCTGACCTCCGTCGTTTAGTCCTGGAGGTAAACACGGATCTGCAGCTTTGGTTTATTTATTAGCTGCATCCCGACTTTAAGAAGCAGCTGCAGATCTTAGCAATCAGGTCGCCATGCCGACCACTGACGGAGGCTGTCATATGAACAGCGGCCAGCAGGGGGCAGAAGCTTCTGCATCTGGCGGTTCCTGCAGCAGCCGACCCGAAGGCAGCCCTGAATCTCCGACCTGAACAGAACCAGAACCACGACTCTCTGGCGCTTTCAGTCCAGCTGTCTGGATTCTGTTCGGCTGCATATGGATCAGGAAGGAGCATCACCAGGACCGGAGGTCGGGTCCGGTCCGGTCCGGTCCCCGCTTGGGGCCGCCAGACGGCAACTGTGGGGTCGAATTTCAGATTCATCATTGTTTTAGTTACGTTTAATCAGTTGAGCTTTACTGCCACCTAGTGGACACTGTTCATCATGTTCAACGACTTAAATGACCTTTTAAATATTACGGAGTAATAATTCATTATTTCAGTGTCCTTTGATTAATTGTACAAGCTAAGCTACATTGTTAGCTAAGAGACATTTGTAGCAGTTTAGTATCTTTTTATGGATTATTGATTTATATATATATTTATATATTTCCTCTCAATTTATTTCAGGTTCACAAACAAAATGGAAGTCAGATGAAAAACTAGAAATATGATTTTAATCTGGTGAAACTCAGGAATCTGATCAGAAAAAGAAACTGATCGGCTGATCAATCAGATTATTGGGTTTTATTGATCAGAGTTTGACATCATTGATTGTCTAGATAAAAACTGAAGTTTCTGATCGTTTCTAATATTTTCACTTTCATCCAATTTATTTCTGTTGCTGATGAAAACGTCAGAGGAGGAAATCCTGAAACGAATAATCCCAGAACAAAACGGCTCGGTTTAAACATTTCAGACTCTGTGATGCGTTCAGGGACGCTCCGACCTCAGAGCGCCGCCTGCCCTGACTCTGTTGCCGTGGTTACCTGCAGGGCGCGGCGGGGCCGATGGGAGAGACCGGTCCGGCGGGGCGGCGCGGAGCAGTCGGACCCAAGGTGAGCGACGGCCTTCTCTGGTTCTGGCCATGTTCTGGTCGGACCTGGGTCGGGTCAGAAGTAACCCAGGTGTTGTGTTCAGGGCCAACCGGGAGATCCAGGAGGTCCTGGAGTTCCAGGACCGCAGGGACCCAGAGGAGCTCCGGTATGACACAGCAGGTTGTGGTTGTGGTTGTGGTTCTGACGGGTCAGCGCTCTGTTTCAGGGTCAGGACGGCAGAGACGGGATCGGACCTCCGGGACCCGGCGGTGCCAAGGTAAAGCCGATCTCAGGACGCTCTGCTGTCCTCTGAGTTTCTGCGTTTTGATTGGCTGTCTGTGTCTGAACAGGGAGATCCTGGTTTCCCCGGTTACCCCGGCCTGACGGTGAGTCGTTTCCATGGAAACCAGGTCAGATTGACCCGGAGTACGCTGTAATCTGGTGCTGAGGTAAAAACCTCCGTCTGCTGGTGGAGACGACCTGCTGAACGGTTCTGGTACCAAACCGGCTGCTCTGAGCGTTTCCACTGGGATTCTAACCAGCGACCAGGCAGCAGAACCGGGCCGTATGGACCAGAACCGCCCTGATACCTACGGAGAGAAATTCCATCCAAAATTTTTGCAAAGAGAATTTTTCTAAAATTGATATTTAAAAAAAAAAAGTATTGTTTTGATAGTAATTTAGAAAATCTGATCAATAATTGAACCGACAGCTGCAGCTTCAGAACTCTTCTTCGTTGGTTTTTAAACGCAGCGTTTCCCTCAGAGCATCATCAGCCTGGTGGGCTGCCAGGCTTTACTTACCGGTTCCGGTCGGTTCTGGCTTGCTTATTCTCCAGCTGCTGTGCTGATCCTGTCAGTCGGGTCCAAACAGAACCGTCCGGTCCGGTCCGGTCCGGTCGTGATGAATGGCTGTTTGCTCCGAGTCGAAGCTTTTATTTTCTCTCAGTTCCTGCAGCCGCCACTTCCTGTCAACAAACGCATCTCTTCCTGCAGGGCGAGGACGGGCTGCAGGGGACCAAGGGAGAGCCGGGTCGCAAGGGGAACCGAGGCCGAGCGGTGAGTTCTAGCCCGGTTGGACTTCAGAACCGGCTGGGTGTGTGTGACTCCGGCGTGTGTGTTTGGGTTCCTGCAGGGGAGCGCGGGCCGGACCGGAGTGCCGGGAACGCCGGGAGAGCCGGGACATTCCGGACACAGGGTGAGTGACCCGGAAGAACCGGGTCCAAATGGACGAGATGAAAACATGAGGGATGGATGAATGAAGTGGTGATTCTCTCTGCAGGGATCCAGAGGGCCGCCTGGGTTTTCTTCTCTGTCTGTAAGTTTACTTGAGAAAGTCTCACCTGTCCAGATCTGCAGCTGCTCACCTGTCTGTCTGTCTGTCAGGAGTGTCAGCTGGTCACCTACATCCAGGACAACTGTGGTGAGTTCAGAACCTGCAGAACCTGCAGAACCTGCAGCTGGTCTCTGACCCGTGTCTCCTCTCCTCACAGCGTGTTCTTTTGGTACGTATCCGCACCGACCCGGACGGCAGCGCTGCGGCCCAGTCGCCTCAACATTTGATCCAGAGTTTGTCGATTCGGAGGAAGTGCTCAGTGTGGTTGCATCATTCGTGCTGCATGTTCACGTCTGTCAGCCAACAGACGAAGAAGAAGAAGAGGAAGACGGCTCCTGAATAATAAGGATCTCTGATCACGAGAACCAAACCTTCACGGCGAGCCGTTACTTTCTTCTTCCTTGGTTTCCAGGTGACGCCGGCTGCCCGGCCTTCCCCACCGAGCTGGTCTTTGGCCTGGACATGTCCGACGGCGTGACGCCGGCCGCCTTCGAGAGGCAGCGCTCCGCCCTGCTGTCGCTGCTGGACGACATCGACGTGGCGGAGAGCAACTGTCCGCGAGGCGCCCGCGTCGCCGTGGTGGGATTCAGCAACTACACCAAGTACCTGATCCGCTTCCAGGACTACCGGCAGAAGGCCCAGCTGAGGGAGGCGGTGCAGAACGTCGCCTTGGAGAGGACGTCCAATAAGCCGCAGCTCGGCGCCGCCATGCGCTTCGTGGGTCACAACGTCTTCAAGCGCGTGCGGGCCGGAACGCTGCTGAGGAAGGTGGCGGTTTTCTTTTCCGCCGGCCGCTCGGAGGACATCGACGACGTTCTGACGGCGGTCATGGAGTACCGCGCCTTGAACATTGTTTCAGCCGTCATTTCTCTGACCAGAGCTCCTGGGATCCGGAACGCCATGGAGGTGAGGCTCAGCGCCCGGCGACCCGCTGCAGTGGTGACCCGACAGTCCGTTCTGATCACGTTACCTGTTGAAAGAAGGTAACGATGTATCAGACGAAGTGATCTGATCTGTTTTCTGGCAGGTTGACGATTCGGGCAACTCCATGTTCACCCTGTTGACCAGGCAGGACAACATGGCCGCCGAGCTGAACAAGATCAAGAGCTGTGCAATCTGCTACGGTAAAGATCACATTCTGGTCTCTTTCCTTTGCTGGTTCAAGCAAACCTGTGAAGCTCCTGATCCAGAGATTCATCGGGTCACACCAGAACCGGACCGGACCGAGACTTTTCCAGCTCCCATCTGATTCTACATCTGGTTTTCTGCTCCGTCCCTGCAGACCCCTGCAGACGCTCCTCAGAATGCTCCTTCATCCTGGACCCGCCAGCCCCCCTGCAGGCCGAACTGGACCTGGCTCTGGTTCTGGACGGCTCCAGGGAGGTCCAGGCGGACCAGTACGCCGGCGCTCAGCTGCTGCTGGCCTCTGTGGTGGAGCAGCTGGCCGTCAGCGCTCAGCCCCGCCGGCCCGGCGCCCAGGCCCGGGTGGCGGCGCTGCAGGGCGACATGCTGGAGTTTGGCCCGCAGACCTACCAGAACCGGGACGGGATGAAGACCCACCTGCAGACGGCGCGGCAGCGGAGCGGCTCCTCGGCGCTGGACCTGATGCTGGACTTGGCCCTGAAGGAGGCGCTGCCGCCGCAGGCCGGCCAGCCGCGCAGGAAGAGGGCGCTGCTGGCCGTGGTGGCGGCTCGGACGGCCCGACGGGACGGCGCCGCGCTGCGCCGTGCTGCCCTCAGGGCCCGCTGCAACGGCGTGGCCGTGTTCGTGGTGGCGGTGGGCGGACGCTACGACCGAACGCAGGTGGAGGAGCTGGCCGGCCTCCCGGTCCGGCAGCACCTGGTCCATGTCGGCCGGCTGCAGGCCGAGGAGCGCGGCTACGTCCTGCGCTTCTTCAGGGTCTTCCTGTCCGCCCTCAACAGTAAGAGCCCAGCTGGAAACTCGGCGCTGCTGCAGCAGTAACCGGGCCTTAACCTCGCTTCCATCAATGTGTTGCAGAGGGACTCGTCGGGTCTCCTCCCGCTTCTGCCAACTGTCAGGATCTGGCCGGTCCGGAAGGAGGACAAACCACCTTCACAGAGTGAGAACCTGCAGAAACACCGACTGTCACCAGGATTTAGTCCTTTCCTCTCAGCGTCTTTAGTTTGGGCTGTTTCCTCAGCCTGTCCTAGTCAAAGCTGAGAGTCGCCTCCTGATGTTCAGAAATCATTTCACACTGACAATCAGCTGAACTGCTGATTGGTCCAGAGGGAGTTGGTCGACCAATCAGCTCCCAGAAACCCCACAGATAGGACAGAGAGTTTCACCTCCTTGTTGCAGAACAGCGGACCGCCTCGTCTCGGCTCCCTGTGGCTGCTGGTGCTGACCCCACCTGTTGCTGCTGTCTGCAGGGCGGCAGCCGACGCCGGGCAGCAGGGGTTCCAGGAGCAGACCGGCGGACAGATTCAGACGGACCTGCTGGACGTCATCCTGACTCCGGGCAGAGGAGACAGTCAGGCGGTGGAGCTGGGAGCGGACCTGACCGGTAGGACACACAGTCCGGTCCAAACCTTTAGTACCGGGACAGTACCAGTACACAAGTAAACCTGCAGCTGTTGGCGCCCAGATTCAGTCGCTGCTGCAGATCAGACTGACCTCCTCTTCTGGACAGGAGACTATCCTCATGTTGTCCACTTGTTGTCCTCATGTTGTCCCTCTGTGATTTACTTTGTGCATGTTGGTCTCTGGTGTGTTCAGCTGAATGTGTGTGTGTGTGTGTGGTCAGTAAATGTGTGTGTTCTGCTTGCAGCTCGCTGTCAGCTGGACGTTGATTTCGGTTTCCAGTGTACCGACTTTGTCCAGCGGTGGTTCTTTGACAGAACCGTCGCTGCATGCTCCCCCTTCTGGTTCGGCGGCTGTGGCGGCAACGCCAACCGCTTTAGTTCGGAGCATGAATGTTTCCGGACGTGTGGCGTCCAGAGTAAGTCCAGCCTGACCGTCACCGGCCCGCTCTCATCCATCTCTGCTTCCGTGTTTCTGTGTAACGCGGTGAGCGAAGGGACCGGCTTCAGCAAGGAGCCATTCGTTACAGAGGAAACAATTCACAGCAATATTTTGGTTGCTAAATATTTATTTATCCAAATTAAATGTTTAGCTGGACCAAGTTAAGCTTTCAAGATAAATATTTAGGTTCCTAGCTAAGTAGCTAAGTTGCTAGCATAATATCTAGCTAGCTAGCAATATATTTTGTTTGAAAAAAAATATTAATTTGCAGATAAGTATCTTGTTTGCTCACTAAACATTTAGCTCTAAAATAAATCTTTAATTTCTAAACTAAATATTCTGCTTGTTGCTAGCAGCTAGACTAACTTAGCTAAGCTAACAAGCTTAACTAGCAAGCTAAATACTTTCTAATACTTTGGATCAGTATTTTTCATCCTTCTTCCTCTAACTGCTGGACAGGGTCAGGGGTCAGGGGTTAAGGGTCAGGGTCCAGGCTGATGGTTCTCTTCTTCCCGGTCCCACTGTCCAACACGTCCAGATCTTTGAGCCACTTTGTTTTATCGTTCTGACCCGGTGCTGCGTCTTCACCGGTCCCTGGAGGATTCAGCCACTCAGCAAACTCTGCACTGGGGCAACTCTGTGGCGCCCTCCTCAGGAAGAGACGTGGACGTCCTGAAGCTTGTCTGCAGCTGAACCTCAGTTCTTGTTGATCGAGAGCAGAGCTTCTCAGATTTCTGATTATTTAGACATTTCTTGTATATTTTTAGACTCAAAATTTTGTGTCTAATTACATATTAGCAGTAATCCAACATGTAATTGATGAAAAGAGTTACTATTGATCACATTGTATTGTTTTAGTTAGAATTTAAAATAATTCAAAGAGGGAGACAGTATGTTGAATTGTGGTGTTGTACCAAATGATACCACAGGGTGGCGGTGCTTCCCCTGCCAGCTCTTACATGAAGAAGCAGTAAATAATGGAATTTAGTTCAATTCCAGGTTTCCAACGTTCACCAAAAACTTGGAAATGATCCCATAATGTTTTCATAGTTAAACATTTGTTATTCCATTAACCAGTCTGACATAGACGACTATTTGAGAGCGAAATGACTGTATTAGCATTTTGGTGCTAATATGCTAGTTGCTAAGGGCTAAACTGTTAGCAGTGATTCTAGCGGCCCGATTATCTGCTACTGAGGCATAAAATAATGTCAGAAATGAAGACATTCAGTGAGCAAAACATTCTTCACTGTGTTAAAAGTTAAGCATCTGATGTCACTTTGGTGTTCAGGCTCTTGTTGAAATTCAAACAACTTTATGTGGCAGATAGTTTATTGTAAAAGCTCAGCTCAGGGGCCCCAGGCTGAGAAACCATGGAAGGTCTCGGCTCCTCAGCTCTTGATCTGAGCCGGTCGACTCTGGAATCCTGGAGAAATGTTAGGATGCAGAAGAAGAACCCGTAACATGTTGACATGGTTTCCTCCTTCCTAACGTCTGCATGAAGCTGAGCTCAGGTTGCTGTAGATGTTTGTTTGCTGTAGATCTGACCTATTCTGATCTGTTTTCCCTCTCAGATCCCAACAAGAGGCTGCAGCCGGAGATCATGGTCTTCTCTAAAGGTGATCACTCGCTCCTCAGCCTCCAGGTGATCCATCAGAGCTGCAGGTGGAAAAGGTTCAGCAGCTTAGCTTTAGCTGGTGTGTAGATGTCCTGATGGATCGCTCCTGGTGGCCTCTCCAGAACCGTTGCTCTTCCATTCCTCCAGTCAGGTGTTGGAGTCGTTCTTCTTCTTCTTCTCTCCGTGCAGACGCCTGCCTCCAGCGCCAGGACCCCGGCGGCTGCCAGGACTACGCCATGATGTGGTTCTTCGACACCGTTCAGAACGAGTGCATCCGGTTCTGGTACGGCGGCTGCGACGGTAACGCTAACCGCTTCGAGACGCAAGAGGAGTGCGAGAACCTGTGTCTGACGCACATCCGGTGAGGAGGTCAAAGGTCGTGGCCGGAGAGGAAATCGCAGGACTTGATGTCACCAGAAGGAGGCGCTTTCTTCTTCCTGATGGACTACAGGACCCCTGAAGGGTCACACTCAGGAGGTTCTTCCAGGTTTCCCAGCTAACGTTCCCTCTGACCCGTTTGTGAAGACTTTTGATCACCACATCTGGATTTACCTCCAGCAGCTGTTCCTCCTTCTAACCCGGATGTTCCCGTTCCCAACATGACGATTGACACCAGAACCGATTCTTCCCGTTCAGGAACTTCATCGGTTCAGTTTCAGCTGCAGGGAGAACCGGACCGGTCCTGAAAGTGGCACCGTCTCCAGAACGTTACCCCTCCTGTCCAGACTGATCCAGGGATAATCCAGAGGTGGTGAGCAGACGATCCGGATCCGTCTGGGTTCTGTCCATAGGTCCAGATCCAAACCGACCTTTCCTGGAACCGTGAAGTTTGTCTTGGGAACCTTAGTTGGGAAAAGCTCCTCAGCTTGGAAACAGAAAACTCTGAGTGACCCTTCAGGGCCTCCGTAGAACTCCCATTGGACCGACCCGGTTCTGCTCGTCCTTGGATCAAGTGCTATTTTTATGAAAGCGGGTCGATCCGGATCAACGGTCACAATGTTTGAAGTTTCTGTAAAGTGTTTTAGCAAAACAGCAGCGCCCCCTTCAGGCTTTTCCTGATGCACCCCCTGCTGGTGGAAATATGTAACAACATTTAAATTCATGTCAAAATCTGAAACCAATAATCTATAAATATCTTTAATAGAAAATGTTCCCAAAGGTTCTGGAGCAGGCCCGGTTCTTCCTCAGGGATCGGTCAAACGCTAGAGACAAACTCTCTCCTCCAAGCCAGTCAGAACCAGAACCTACCTGCTGTTGCCTGGTAACAACAGATCTTCTTGGTCTCAAACATCTGGTTCTGGTTCTGATCCACCTGGCTGACGGGTCAGAAGCTGAACCGCAGAACCGTTCAGGAACCGGGTCTGAGTTTAGAACCCGTCAGTGACTGTCCAAACATCCTGACAGGTTCTGTTCATACCAGAACCAGAACCATGAGAACCTGTGATGTAATGGCTGCAGAAACCCAAATAAACGAACCAGAACCGGTTCATACGAAGCTCCACTGACTCAGCCTCATGTTGGATGGTTGTTGGATGGCTGTTGGATGTAGGTTGGATGCTCATTTCCTGACTAAGCAGCAGCTTCATCCCTATGCTAATCCAACATGGCCGCCTCTGTAATCAGGTTGTCTTTATTTATCATGTGAAGAATTCAGTTTAAAATTGGACTTTCAAAGTAAATCTCACAGATTCTCTTCAAAATAAGAGTCTGGCTTCTTTATTAAATATGAATGACCTGGAAAGAAGGAAATGGGATTTCATTTCTCTTGAAAATGGTTCTGAATTATTCCAGAACCAGTTTCACGTCAGTTAGACAAAACAAAGCGACTCATGATGAACAGAACCAAAACCGGGTCGAGCTGCTGGGGGTCTCTTTAAACGGAACCCAGATGGTGATGACGACACGCAGAACCAAGACGTCCGGATCAACATCGAGACCGGACCTTCAGGTGAGTCCGAACCCGTCTCATTCACTGGTCTGATTGGTTAGACCAGAACCAGAACCAGAACCGGGTCCATCCACAGTTGCATTAGGATGAAGCAGGAGAGGAAGAGGAAGTCTGATGTCAGGAAAACCCTTCAAAATAAAAGTTGGTCCACATCTTCACTTCCACACTTTGACTATGCCTTCTCTGGACGAGGTGACGATAAAGCCCTGCGTCGTCTGGAAGGTGGCGATGTCGGTGATGATGTCATGATGGCCGACAGGAAGTGACTCCAGGCCGCGGCGAGGCGAGTCCTCGGCGGCGCCGCTCTTCTGTTTGCTGTGGATCTCCTGCAGGGACGGGAGGAAGGAGACATGATGGCCGCTCTGTGTGTGTGTGTGTATACTTGTTTTCCTGCATAAGCAGGGCCTCCTTCACCAGTTTCACCCACAAACTGAGGTCATTGTGGGAAGTGGGGACGTTTCTCTGGTCCCGTTTTCTCAGATTTACTGCGCTCTGTAACAGTTAGCTCTAGAAGTATGGACCTTTTAATGTAATTTTCTGTTTTTGAAGATTAAATTTTTGCAAATTTAGAGTGATGTCAGCCCACCCAGGAACTACCATCAGGTTTCACAAGCTGCTGTTTAATCAACTTTGGTATAAAAAAAAATTGGAGATTTGCCCAGCTGGGAGTAAGGAGTGATTTCAGTTTTGATTTGAGTTTCCTTTACCTGAACCACTTCGGTTCCTTCGATGATCTTACGGCTGTAGAGGACAGACGGACAGTGCAGCGAGTCGTGGGCTCCTCCCGCCACGATGTACGACCGCTCCGGGTACGCCAGGTCCCAGAACCTGAACAGAACCAGGCAGTGAAAGTGAAAACAGAACCTGAACAGAACCACCTGGTTAAAAGCTGCTGCGGTTTGAATTGTTCTCTGCAGAACCTGGTTGTCTATGCTGTGAAGACTGGGACCAGGACTGGTTCTGGTGGTCCACATGGTTCTGATTAGATTACTCTGTGCAGCCTTTAAAGAGCAGCAGCTGCAGAACTTCCAACCCGGTTCTAATTAAGCCCTCAGACAGTTTTGAGGAGCAGAAGAGGCTCCAACAACCGAAACATTTCCCTTTTGGACTCCAGCTCGACATCAACACGTCGATCTGGGACCATCAGAACAACGTCAGAACCGGCCGGTTTGATGTTCCGGTCTGATCTCTACGGATCCAGAGGTTCTGCTCACCTGATCCTCATGTCGGACCCGGCCGTCAGCAGCAGAGGGTTCCCATCGGCCGGGCTGCAGTAGATTCCGTGGACGCTGTGAGGAGACGGCTGCAACACAAAGCAAGACATCAGAACCGCTGCAGGACCGGACCCGGACCCAGAACCGGACCAGACCGACCTGCATCTCAGAGAGCGGCGGGGCAGAGCTGGCCCACAGCGTGAACTTCCTGTCCCCGGTCTCCATGTCCCAGATGGACACCTCGTTGTTCCCCTGGACGGCTGCAGAGACACAGACAGGCGGTGAGACGGGTTCTCCTTCGGACCGACCCGGTTCTGACGCGGCGCCGACCTGCGATCACCGACGACTGGTACAGCGGGTGCATGAGTAGCCGGCGGACCCGGGCCCGGGCCGGGTGGGAGTGGTTGGAGATGGGGAGCTGGAACCGCATATCCCAGCAAGCCATGGTGCCGCTGCTGGTACCTGCAGGGAGAAACAAAGCGGCTCGGTCACCGGGGAAACGGACCAGAACCAGGAAGGCTCCAGGACCGGGACAGACCCAGGCAGAGCCAGCACTGGTGCACGTCCACGCTGAAGGAGGTGATGAGGCCGAGCCGCAGGTCGTGCCGCAGCGTCCAGGCGTTGCAGTTGGAGCGCAGGTCCCAGCCCACCAGGCCGCCGTTCACCGTGGCGTAGGCCAGCACCGACTGGGCGCCGCAGTGGAAGTGGTGGACGTCCACAGCACAGCCATCTTCCTGCAGGTCCAGAGTCCTGGAACCAGACAGCAGAACGCCTTTAACCCTCCAGACGTCAGAGGAAAACGCTCATTTGTGTTTTTTTATTTTCAGCCATTTTGGATCTGATGTCTCAGGTCCTTAAAGCAGCAAAACATCGGCACTTATTTACTCCTTATCGTTTGGCAGGAAGCAAACACTCATCCTGACGTAATCGCTCACTTGAGAAGAATCATTTATAGATTTAATGTTTGTGCAGCAGGTGGCGCTACCTGAGTAAAGCTGCAATGAAGCAGCAGTAGTGAAGCATCGCTGCCGGATAAGAAAATCATTTTTGGGTTTTACTTATAATGTGTTAAAGGTTTGTGTAGCTTCTGCTGATGAGCTAACAGGGCAGCTAATGTTTCACTTAGCATTTCTGCTAACTGAAAACCTTCATCTTTACCTAAACGATTTTTTCCAGCTAAACTCTGAAACGCTAATTTACTGGGCTGTTTTGTAAACTTTCAGCTTAATTAAGTTTGACATCTGTGTTAAAGTACCTGGATGTTTAAGTTCAGGCTCTTATTCTGAAGTTCTGTTTCCTGCGGAGCAGCAATGATGTTTATTATTATATAAAATCAAAACTCCACAACAATAAAACTGAAGTCAGGAGTGAAAGGTTTGATCCGGAGGTCGGGTGTAACTGCACATGTAGCGTTCTGTGGGTTTCAACATGGTTAAAATTAGAGCTTTAGCGTTAGCTTCCACTACAGTGGAGCAATATGAATGTGTCGAACTGACCTTTAGAGGGTTCAGACCCTAAAAATATTAATATATATTCATATATAACTGAACATTTCAGACTGAAGGAGTTTTAAGACTGATTTAATGAGGTTAAAAATAATAATTAGATCATTTTAGCAGCAGGTGTTTGTGTCCTGATGGCTAATACCATCTCCATGTAGAGAGCATACTGGTTCTGGACCATACTGGTTCTGGACCTTACCGGCTCTGGAACGGCTGAACTTTGGGAGATTTGGGAGGCTTGTTGGCTTCCACGGCCAGCAGCTGGATGGATCCGTTATCGGACGCCACGGCTAAATAATGCGAGCCTTGGCAGAAGGTCAGTGTCTTCACGTGACCCCCGATACGGGAGTAGGTCAGCACGGACCTGTAGGGACACGGAGAGAAGGTCCGGATCATTCAGAACCGCTCCGCAGGAATGGAAGGGTCATGTTCTGTCTGTAGGAGGCAGCGGTGAGTCTGGAGGTTCCCACCTGGTGGTGGTGGTCTTGCCCTCCATCTTCTGACTGTCCCAGACTTTGACTGAGCCGTCGTTGGACGCAGTGGCGAAGATGGAGTGTTCGTCCGAGACGCGGATTCTGTTAACGGCTGCTTTGTGTTCGTGCAGGTGGGCCACCAGCAGACCCTTGGGGTGCCAGCCTGAAACAGAGCGCAGCCAGGCATCAGATGGCTGCGGCCGAACCGCAGCGCCCCCTGGCTGCGGCCAGGTGTGCGGGTCTTACCTGGAGGAGGCGGCCGGCTCTCCCACTCGGCGCTCTCCATCATGTGCTTGGCCATGCGCTCAGCGCTGCACTGCTCCCTCTTCTGCTGCACCAGCTGCTGCAGCTCCGTCTTGCAGGTGTTGATGCGGCGCTGGTAGGGGGGGCCGCCGGCTGCCGCCTGCTGCACGGGCGGCGCCGGAGCCGCAGTCGACTTCCTGACCTGGTTACCGGAGCCGTCGGCGGACTGAGGGAGAGCAGGAAACATCTGCTTTAAAGATCATCACTGAACAGAACAGGAACAAACGGGTCGTGATGCTCTGGTCCAGCCACACAGAGGAAGCAGTGGGGACGAACCCCGGGAGTGGTCACTGTGGTGGGCTGGGTTACCGTGGTTACCATGGTGGGCTGCGTGGCCGGCGGGTCCTGAGATCCAAACATGCTCTTCCACTCCTCGTTCATGGCCGAGTCCTGCTTGGTGTGTTTCCTCGCTGCTGGGACAAACAAGAGAACCTGATCAGAACCCGGTTCTGGTCCAGAGATCGGCCTACATGGACGCTGCCTGCTGTCCGTCTCATTATTGATCCAGAGATAATCAAACCGAGCAGAGCTCAGAACCAGAACAGAGACGCAGCAGGTTCTGGTGACTGATCTCCAGATCCATCAGAGTTGCCGCTGCAACCAGAACCACAAGAACCAGATCGGAACCGTTTCCCACCTCTCTTGTCGTCAGACTCGGTCTTGGGTTTGACCAGGTCCACCTGGCGGCCCGTGATGCCCAGCGTCCCCAGGTCGATGACCCCCGTCTGTCCGGCGTCCCCCAGGTGGCCCGCGTCCCCCATGTTGGCCTTGGCCTTGTTGGACTTCAGCATGAAGTCTTTGAGAGCCAGAAGCTTGTCCTCCTCGGCCTCCGTCATGCCCTGGACCAACAGACGGGACAGGGAACACGCTGAGGTTGGATTCATGAAAACAGGGGGAAGGTTGAAGTTCTGGGTCGGTTTGACCACAGAACCAGAACGTCTCTGTAGATCCGAGTCTGATCAGAAATCTGGAATAACGGGGAGTTCAGGACCGTTCTGGCTGAGCTCTGAAACACACTGAACCACAGTATGTAGAGAAAGCTAATGCTAACACACTACTAAGCTAATGCTAACGCGCTGCGTCATCCTGCTACAGACTCTGCTGAGGAGCTGTCCTGACCTGCGACAGCAGCTTCTTCAGCAGCTGAGCGATGGCCGGGTCATCCGGATTCGGACACTCCGGGATGGAGCCGGATCTCTTCTTCTGCCGCAGCAGCAGGTGTCGGAACAGGCTGCCGATGTCTTTGGAGCGCAGGGCGTAGTCGAAGATGGAGCGGCTGACCGGCTCCTTCAGGACGCTCAGCAGGACCAGCTCCTTATCGATCTGAGAGGAGACGGGCGCGTGAGGAGGGGGAGGGGCGGAAGGAGTGAGGAAGAGGAGGAGGAAGAGCAGAGCACGCACCTGGATGATGGGCTGGGTGACAAACGGGGTCAGGTGAGGCATCAGCTTGCAGTAGACGTCGGCCACGTTGAGGTGCTGCGCCACCACAGTGATGAAGCCCACGGCGCCGTAGCGGATCCACAGGTTGGGGTGGCACAGGAAGGGAGCTATGGCAAGCAGAGCGGGACAAGTTAGAGCCGCGAGACAGAGGGGCGTGGCCAGGTGTGGAGCGGTAAGCAGGGCTGTAGGAAGCACCGATCTCAGCTTTCCAACTGTCGCTTTATCAGCATTTGTGACCTTGAAGAGACTTTTTTTTGTTTTTTAAAGCAGCGATGAATTTTTTCAGCTCAGCTGCGATGCGGAGCGGAGAGGAGCCGCCATCTTACCAATGTCACCGACGAACTCGTAGATGTGCGGTTTCTGCAGCAGCCCCAGCTGGCACATGCAGGTCAGCGCGTTCAGAGCTTTGAAGATGACGAACTCCTCAGTGTCGCTCAGTCCCTGCTGCAGCAGCGGCTTCAGGATGGACGAGCTCTGCCAGCCCACGTACGCCGCCACACCTTCATCATGACACAGCGTTAGTAAGCAGCCAGTCGCCGCCGCCTCTGCGCCGCCACCGGATCCTCACCCACGATGCTGTCGAAGAACGCCCCCCGCAGGTGCCAGTCGTTCTTGTCGTTCAGGAAGGTGATCATGTGGGACAGCAGTACGTCGTTGGCCTTCTGCCTGCCGAAGAACACGCAGAGCCGCGTGATGCCGTTCTCCATCAGCGTCTGCTTCACGATGTTCTCCGAGTCGCTGAGCAGCGTCACGACCTTCTGCTGCACCATCTCATGCAGCGCCTGCAGCTCTGAGGGTCACAAACACACAACAGCAGGTCAGCGTGGCTAACGGGGCGTGGCTAACAGAGTGTGGCTAACGGCACGTGGCTAAAGGAGCGTGGCTAAAGAGATGTGGCGAGGCGTCACCTGAGTCGTAGTTCTCGTTGGGGTGGCTGCTCTCCTCGGCGTCCTCTCCGCCCGGATCCTGCTCCGTGTTCACGTTGTTCTCCTGCACCAGCTCCAGGAAGCGCAGCGCGCTCTCCGCCAGGTGAGCGATGTTCTCTACACAGCGGGAGACAAACATGGAGACCTGAGATGCGGCTGGGAGCCGGGACTGCGTTGCGGTCTGCAGCACAGACCTGCGTAGGCCAGCCTGACGATGGTGGCGTCGTCCTGGGCCAGGTGAGCGATGCCGGGCAGCACGTACTCCGGGTAGATGTTCACATCGTTCCTTGGAACCTGCTTCACCAGCGCCAGCACCTTGGTGAGCGTGCGCACGGCCTGGGCGCGCACACGGGGAACCGGGTCATTGCAGAAGTGCAGCAGGTACGGCGTGATGCGGTCCAGCAGGATGTCGACGCCCAGCCGCGGCGCCAGGTGCAGGACAAGCTCCAGCGCCGCCAGCTTGGAGTCGCAAGAGTGCAGTGTCTGCAGGCAGGAAGTGATGACGGAGACGAGCACCACGAGGCCCTGCTCCTCCTGGCAGGAAGAGGAGGAGCCTGGAGGAGAGGCGGGCCGTCAGACAGGAACAGGAAGTGCGGCGTCAGGAAGCGGACGGGCTCACCTCCCCACAGGTTCAGCAGGATGTTGTCCAGATCCTTTCGGATCACCAGGACGCGCTCGTCTGCGGACTGGAACGTCTCCTTGGCGAGCTGAGCCATGTAGGGCTGCAGGAAGCTGTAGAAGATGTCGGGGAATGCTTTTCCTCTCTGCAGCTTCAGATGCTCCTCGGCAGAAAGACGCTTCTCCGGCTCGTGCTGAACCATCTGGGCCACCTGCGGGACAAGATGGAGGCTCCAACCTGCTGACTCAGCTCCACTTTCGCTGTTTCACAACAAACTAACCACAAATCTAAAGATTCAAGAATGCAACTAGCGAGAAAACAAACAACTTTGTTGCGTTTATGGAGACTTTATGCATGAAGAGAAAAACCCTCAGCATTTAGCTCGTCTGCAGAAAAAAGCTGAAGTTTAGATTCTCCTGAAAGGCTTTTATTCCTGACAGAGAAGAAGCAGCAGCATCTGGGTTAAAGTTCCTCCCTGCAGAACCCTGGAGGAAACTTCTGGGTCACATCAACAGAACAAGAACATGAAGGCCTGGAGGAGCTTTCCTCTCAGATCACCATGAAGGGACAGAAACCTTTGGGTCAGGCATGCTGATGTGACCTTTGACCCTGAATTAAACCACTGGGACCAGCCTGGAACCCAGTCAGACCTTCTACATCTGGCCTGTATGGGATCAGAACCGGCCCGTGCCTACCAGCTCGCGGATGCTCTGGTCCTCGATCTTCAGCAGGACCTGCTCGGCCTGGAAGTGTCCCTTGCGGTAGGCCAGCAGCTGGGACAGGTCGAAGAGCGGGACGCCCTCGGTGAAAAGCTCGGCGATCACGCAGCCTGGAACACACACACACACACACATGTTCCCGTTCAGCATCCAGCCGGGCCTCCAGGCCTCGGCCTCTCTCGTCGGGTCCGTACCTGCAGAGAAGATGTCCATGGCCGGCCGCAGCTCGCCCCGGCTGCGCTGGTTGTTGCTGGTCAGGTCCACCAGCGGCGTGTTTTGGTCGCTCTCTGTGGTGAACATGCTGCCGTCCACGAACCTCTCGGGGGCGATGTAGCACGTCCGGCGCCTGGACGTGTCGAAGAAGTAGTTGAAGTCGGCGGGGTTGTCCTCGGGCAGATAAGTGGGCTTGAAGCTGGCGAAGTCGGTGAGCAGCACCCAGTTCCAGCCGGTCACCATCACGTTCTCCGTCTTGATGTCGCCATGGCGGACGCCGGCCTTGTGCGCCTGGTCCACGGCGGTGAGGATCTGGAAGGCGATCCAGCGCTTCTCCACGTTGTTGAGGAAGGGCCGCGTGCTGATCCGATCGTACAAATTGTCCCGGACGAACTGACGGAACAAGATAGCGGCCTTCTCTGTCAGGGATGTCTTCTGGAAGGGCAGGCAGTTCTGGCAGGAGTGCAGGCGGATCTTCAGCTCCTCCAGCTCCTGCTTGTAGCTGGTGAGCGGCAGCGACGGGTCCTGGATGGCGAACACCTTGACCACCACCAGGCCCTCGCGGTGCTTGGCACGCGCCACCTTGAAGAAGCGCGTGCTGCCCAGGCTCTTGTCGTACTCGTGGTCGTGGATGTCTGAGAAGTAGCTGTCCACAGAGAGGATCTGGGAGGGGGCGATGCCTGCCAGCTGGTTCCCCATCCTGCCGCCGCCGAGCCCGTCTGGGAGACAGACGCCATGGGTCACACACTTTACTGCAGCTTTACACACACTTTATAAAAGTAAAATCTGGACCTGCCTGGATGCTAATCTGGTCTTAATAGTTATGAGTTTTTCATTACAGTTTATTTTTATTTTGTGGTAACTATTTATCTAATTGAGTTAGTTTTTGCCAGATATTTTTAATAACATATTGTTTAGTTTTAGCTTAGTTTTTATTAGTTATTGTAGTAGTTTTAGTTTTTTCATACTTTATTTTTACAGCAATTGGGTAATAAATACTCAACAGAAGACTACAATTTTACAGACAGCTAATTTACCGACAGCTGACATAAACAAACACATCAGTTTGTAAGGTGAAAAAATTAAGTATATTATATCTGTAATTTTGTTTTAGCTTTTAAAAAAAAACTATAAAAATGATATGTTTAATTTGGTTGGTTTTAGTTTTCTAAATCCATGATATAGTTCCAATTAGTTATAATTTTCCTCCATTATTTACCAAAGTTATTCATTTGAGTAAAAATAAATTTCGGGTTTGTTAGTTTACATTAACTATAACAATTTTGATGCTAATCGGGTCATAATAGGAAACATTTCAGTATCTAATCTGAGATCTCTTTATCAAACACATTAACGTGAATCCAACATGTAACAAACTGATACAATGAAATGTGATTTTATTTATACCATCCTGAGGTTCTGACCACATTTTCTGTTTCTCAATCATATAAAAGATGAAGTTAGTTTTGCATCTCTTTTTTCCTTCAACTCAACCTTCCTATAATATTCTTGGCTACTGCTCTCTGAACACCTCCGTGGTCGGAGGCTATCGATGGTCGGCTCGATGGTTGGACTGAACCGAACATTTCTATATTAAATCCTTCAATATTTGTGCAATTAAATACTCAGAAGAAAATAAATATTTAGACGTAAATCAGAAAGAAATCCGTCCAGGTCCCTGATAGTTCCGACAGTTCAGCAGTTCTCCGGTTCCTCTCTGCGGAACCGGCTGTCAGGGTCCGCTCCGCCTCAAAACGCTCGTTTACCAATAAATATAAATAATTCGCAAACAAAAAGTGTGACTTTACCAGTTTACTTTCAGATGTTTTCGAGTTGCCGCAGATCACGTGACCGGTTCGCCGTTAGCTTTAGCTCGTTAGCATGAGCTAACCGTTTCTCCTTTTTCCGCCGGGGCTCTGATGCTAGCAGTGGCTAGGAGATGCTAGCTGCGTCAACCCGCGGGACTTTAACTACTTCCGTTCCGCAGGCTTCACCATCTTCCGCTCCGCTTCGATTAGACTCCGGTAACCGTTAAAATGTGTTATTATGCCATAAAAACCCCAGACCTGGCTGAGCGGCCAGCCGAGTCCAGCTGTTGTTATGAATCCGGCTCACAGTAGATGTGTGCTGTGGCGCCCTCTGCTGGTCAGCATCTTTAGATCGTCTATTAGACAGATGAAGTACTCTGCGCTTAGACCAGAGGTCACTGGAAGAGACTGGAGAGCATATGAATACAACATTTTGAGTTCTGTATGTGGTTTCAATAAAAATTAATATTGCATAAATAGTACTTTTGTATGGGTACACCATTATGAAACGCTTAGTCAAATCAAAGTATAATTTATTAGGACTTTTTTTTTTTGTGGAACCAAACTGTTTATTCCTCCAGAGCTCTACTTGTCCTCCGGCTTGTTGAAGCAGTAGGTCAGGCAGCATTTGCCGCAGTAATGGCGGTCAAAGTGACTCGCCATGAAGACGCCGGCGCCGCACTCGTCAGCTGGACACTCGCGCCGCAGACGGTGGATCTTACCGTTCTCATCCACCTTGTAATACTTGAGCACGCCAGCTTGACCTTCTTCCTCTTGTGTTTGTTCTTCTTGGGTGTGGTGTAGGACTTCTTCTTCCTCTTCTTGGCGCCGCCTCTCAGCCGCAGCACCAGGTGCAGAGTGGACTCCTTCCGGATGTTGTAGTCCGACAGCGTCCGTCCGTCCTCCAGCTGCTTCCCAGCAAAGATCAGCCTCTGCTGGTCAGGAGTTTTCCTTCCTTGTCCTGGATCTTAGCCTTGACATTTTCAATAGTATCTGAAGGTTCAACCTCGAGGGTTATAGTTTTCCCCGTGAGGGTTTTCACGAAAATCTGCATCGTGAGGTTCGGTCCACCACTGGTTCACTCCTAATGGCGGATCCTGAGAAGATTTATTAGGATTTATTAAGATTTATTAGGACATTTAAAACTTCCGATTATCAGAATGTTGCATCAGCGAAAATAATATGAAATATTACCAAATAAAATCATCTAAAACTAAAATAAAAATTCAAAGAAACAAATCTTGCGAACTAACAACCAGTGAATAAAGTTTTGATTTTTAAATTAATTCAAAAACAATTGATCCCAAAGAGAGAAATAAAGTTTATTTTTATAGCACATTTCAGCAACAAGGCAGTTCAAAGTGCTTTATGTGATAAAAACAGTCGATTGAGAAACCAGCAATTACATTTCGATGAGTGCCATCATGAAAAACATCATACACAAATATGTAGGTCAATGTTTCATTTATTATGGTTCAGGTGGGTTTGAAGGAACTCGGTGTTTCAGCTGTTTTACAGTTTTCTGGAATTTCTGTTCCAGATTTGTGGGTCAAATGTTGCATCTGGAGAGCAACCAGAACCAAAGGGAATAATTGTTCAAACAGCAACATTAAACAGAAAAATGAACTGAAGTCTAGAAAAAGATCAAGTCCAAGCTAAGAGCTGCTCCAACACGCTGCCGCCAGGAGGCGCTGTTTAAAGCAGGAGCAGGAGTCTGTGCGCTTCTGATGGGGAAGGCAGACCCATTACAGTGGAAGGTGGATGGAAAGAAATTGAAAATTAAAGTTAATTTCACCACCAAAACTGGCTTCATATAGAACTTCTAGCCTTGTGGTGAAATCCGGATAGATTTATTACTACAAAACCCAGAACAGCTTCGTTTCTATCCGGGACATTTCATACTTCTCAAGAAGGGGAGTCCAGAACTTCTGGAAAGTCTTCACTTCATCGGTCTCTCCGGCTGCAGCGTTTCTGTCTGTCAGAAGATCCAGTTCTGCTCCACCTGGACGAGGATCCTGCAGGTGAAGACGGAGTCCAGGCCTGAAGCTCTTCTGCTCCCAGGACAATGTCCTCATTTCAGCAACCTGGACCCAAAAAGGTGCATTTCTCAGCCGAACCCCTGCGGGAGATTAAATATATGTTACACAGCAGGAAATGATGGGCCGAGTCACTCCTCGTGCAGCATATTTATTCAGTTTAAACTGTAAAAAGAAAATACAGCGGTTACAGTAGCGCTCCCAACATCCGCTGCAACAAGCTGTCCTCTCTGCAATGGCGGACTCCTACAGCCTGCCAGAGGGTCACCCGCTGTTGCATGTGGTACTGAGCGCCCTCCGATGGCGAAACCAAAACATTGTTAAATCTAATAAACATTAACTCTAATAAATTCTAACGCTAGGCTGTGAGTGATCATCACCAAAACAAAATGTGGGGGGGGGACTTGTTTCATGCCTCACTTTCCTAGTGCCACATATACATCACAGCTGGAGCACATCAAGGATTATTGGAGTTCAGAT
Organism: Xiphophorus couchianus; assembly: GCF_001444195.1. Classification (NCBI taxonomy): domain Eukaryota; kingdom Metazoa; phylum Chordata; class Actinopteri; order Cyprinodontiformes; family Poeciliidae; genus Xiphophorus; species Xiphophorus couchianus. Next base: position 483,599 of record NC_040230.1, on the reverse strand, counting down.
TATATTTCACCTCCATTTCAGGCAGCAAAAACAATCCAAAAACAGTTATTGATGGCGATCTTAGCAAAATATAGAATATTATGCACGCTAAAGAAGTAACCCAGGTTAGATTATCACTAAAAAACGGTAATTGATAAATATTATCCATGGTGAATGAATATTTCTGGTTACAGCTGCAATAAAAATCATTTAAAATTAATTTAAATGAGCCGGAAAATCAGAGTTATGTTTACAGCACCATATAAATATGACACACAGTTAAACACAGAGTTTATTAAAGTGCTCAGTTTTCTGTTTCTGCAAAAATCTGACAGGAACTCCCCCTGTGGAGGCTTCCGGTGGGAGTCATCAGCATTCAGCTCTGCAGGGGGCAGCAGAGAGCCAGGGGCCGCATTCAGCATAAATATATATATATATATATATATACAGTACAGACCAAAAGTTTGGACACACCTTCTAATTCAATAAGTTTCCTTTATTTTCATGACTACTGACATTGTAGATTCACACTGAAGGCATCAAAACTATGAATAACATGTGGAAATATGCACTAAACAAAAAAGTGTAAAACAACTGAAAATAGCCATTATATTCTAGTTTCTTCAAAGTAGCAAGCACTGAGCATGATGATGATGATGATGATGATGATGATGGTTCTGACCTGGTGAAACTAACACAGTGGACTCTGGATGCTTTTATTCTGGGGGGCTTGATGCTTTTATTGTGAAGGGCTCCCTCCACTCTACCTAACAACATGGTGGACTCTGTCCTCTCCAGTCGCTTTGCAGTGGGATTTCACGGAAGATGCTGAAGAAACGGGAGCTGTTGGTAAGTTCGGAATCTTTTATGTCAGTCTTCCAAACGACACCGTGTTTCGGAACCGGCGGAGCCCCCTGGCTCCAGCGGAAAGCCGGCTTTCCCGGCGGCGGCGACTAGTTTGGGAGTTTGTATCCCGGAGTGAAGCTGCTGCTCTCGGCTGTTAGCCGCTGCTGCTACCGGAAAGCGGACTGGACGCACGTAACCGAGCTTCCTGTCTTCTGACTGGACTTCGAGCTATTGTGACTCTGATGTTCTGTGTCGGTTCTGCTGGTGGTCCTTCTGGTTCTGAGCTGTTTAACAGTTTTTGATAGTTTCCTGGTGGGAAGCTAACGAGCTAACGGAGGCTAACAGGAGCCACAGTGCCTATAGATGCTCCACTCTGGTTCCTTACTGGTTCCTTTGGTCCCATTCTGGACCCAGGGGTTGCTGACAGGTTTTCTTTCCGGGTCCAGTCAGGTTCTTCTCTCACCTGGTCACCATGGCGACACTCTGGGCTCTTTATGTCCTGTTCGGAGGATGGTCCGACCCAAACTTCTGCCAGCGATCAGAACCATAAGACGACGTCTTATGGCGAGAAATCTGTTCTGGTTCGGAGACTGGTTCGATTTTGTGGTTCTGCAGCAGAGTTGGCTATCAGGTCCGGTTCGGATCAGGCAGCAGGAGAACCGAGCTGTCAGTAATTGGGTTAAGGAGGCTCGGCTCTGGTGTAATCTGATCTCATCGTGATGGACCGGACCGGTACCGGGCTGAGCCGTTCTGCTGCTGGATCCATTAACGTTCTTTCCAGGTGTGCTCCTCCACCTGCTGTTCCCACCTGGATGATCCGGACTCTTCCAGAACCTCCAGCCATTTTGGATCCTGCTGCTGAAAAATAATCTGGTATTTTCCCACTAAGTCTGGAGCTGCTGGCAGACATCTTGGTTTCAACCTGCGTTCAGCCCCAAGCAGGAAGTTTGGATTTTAATCTGCTGGAAAGTAAACATGGCTGAGCAGTGTTTACTGTTCCTGGAGGAAGCTAGCGCTAAAGCGCTAAGTCAACATGATAATTAATGGAAGCTAGCGCTAAAGCGCTAAGCCAGCATGATAATTAATGGAAGCTAGCGCTAAAGCGCTAAGCCAACATGATAATTAATGGAAGCTAGCGCTAAAGCGCTACATTAAATTCTAACCAAAACTTCAACACAGATGTTGAACTTTGTTCAACTGAAAGTTTGTAAACCTGCAGAATAAGTTAGTGTTTAAGATAAATTAATTTAGGGGAAGCTAAGTGTGCTAAATATTTTTAGAGTGAGCTAGTCAGGGCTTATTGACTAATTAGCTCTACTGTCAGTTGATTAGCAGAAGTGCCACCAATCATGGATCTGACGGTTCCAGATGTTCTCTGCTGGTTTGAACCCAGTCTGCGGTTCTCAATTCTCCAGAAGTTTTGGTTCTCCAGGTTTTTCTCTGGGCCCGGCTGTTCTAAATGGACTTTGGTCCTGAAGGAGAGTGAGATGATAACGGTAAATCATCGTCAGACTTCCTCCTCCTCCTCTGCTCTAATTAGGCCTGCTGTCACATGGTACGTCTAATAATAGAGCAGAAGTTCCTGCAGGGACCCAAGGTGACCCGACCCGCTTTCTCAGAGGAAACTCCAGGTGATGGACCAGGACCAGAGCAGAGCAGGACCCATTCTGGGTCCAGGGTTTTGTTAAGGAAGATGTTTGGGATCAGAAATGTGATTCTGAATTCCGATCAGGATGTTTTGGTTCTGATCCGATCGGGATGTTTTGGTTCTGATCTGATCCAGGTGCAGCATTTAAACACCTGCTGATATTTTTGTTTTTTCTTAAAGCATCGGTACCGGTGTTGGATTAGACGGGCCAGAATAGGTCCAGATGTTGGTTCTGTAGAACCACATGTCAGATTATGATGAATATCTTGAGGCCTGGTTCTACCAGAACCTTTAGTTAAAACGAACAAACTGTCTGAATCTTGATAAACGCTGTGTCTGCATTCAGTGAGGCCCTCTGAAGAGGCCGCGGCGGGCCGGGTTTGGCCCCCAGGCCACCAGTTTGACACGTGATCATGAAGGATTGAGAAACCTGTCGGTTCAGAAAAGCAGCCGCCCTCGGACCCGTCGCCGAGCCCGCCGTCATGCTGACGGAGGAGACGGACCCCTGCAGTCATCATCATCTGAGCCTGTGTGGCCGTGTTTATGTTTCCTCAGACCAGTTCTGGCCCGGAGAACTGCTGATCCGGTCCGCTGGATCAGATTCCAGGCAGTTCTGGACGGGATTCGGGTCGGGTCGGACCGGATCTGAGTTCAGACGACGTCCTGCAGGTCCAGCCGAGTTCCTGTCAATCTAGCAGGAAGGAGCGGCCTCCTGGAGGCAGGTGTTCTGGGTCAGGTGGGGGGCGGAGCCTGCAGAACCGGCCCGTTGCTGGGCCCGGCGGGGTGGAGGCGTGTTTGCTTTAAATGCTCAGCGTCTCCTGCCTGTGACTCATCCTGAGCGGCAACAGCCGGCTGGTTTCCCCTGACGGTTCTGCAGCAAAACCCGACCGGTACCAAGATGTTCCGCTTCCCGTTCCCGGCGCTGTGGGGGAAAAAGAAAAACAAGGAAAACCAGGAGATCACGGTCCTGCCGCTGGAGGTATGGCTGGGAGCAAAACCAGAAGCTGGTTCTGGTTCTGATGGAGAAATGGTCCGTTTTTTCTGTTTCCTTTCTTTTTCAGCTAAACTTAATTAATTCTTCTTACTTTTCTGAAAGTTTCTAAGTGCTGATGAAGTGAAAGGGATCCTGAGCTGCTTTGACTAAACTTTGCATGAGTTCTGGAGTCCAAACCATATTTACCAGAACTTTAGAGTCTGGAGGCCGCGACCCCCTGACCCTGCTGGGGTTCAGGTGACGACGGGTCGGCCTCATGGCCCAGGCCTCTGCTGCCCGTCACTCTGGCGCTCCTCTCAGGCCCAGAGCCCGACCTCTGACCTCCAGGGAACATTCCTCCATGTCAGGTTTTGCCAGATCCTCTCCTGCGTGTTTCAGATGCTTCCCTGATATCAGAGCCGGCTTCAGGATGCCACAGGTTCTGGAGCGACCCGGTGCTGACCCGGTGACCCATGACAGGGAGTAGAGCTGCTTCCTGTTGACGTGGCCTTCTGGAGAGGTCTGCAGGGGGCGTACTGGCGGCTGCAGCTCCTCTCCGGGCCTGCAGGGGGAGGGCTGGCGGCTGCAGCTCCTCTTCGGGCCTGCAAGGGGCGTGCTGGCGGCTGCAGCTCCCCTCATGGCCTGCAGGGGGCGTGCTGGCGGCTGCAGCTCCCCTCATGGCCTGCAGGGGGCGTGCTGGCGGCTGCAGCTCCTCTCCGGGCCTGCAGGGGGCGTGCTGGCGGCTGCAGCTCCTCTCCGGGCCTGCAGGGGGCGTGCTGGCTGCTGCAGCTCCCCTCATGGCCTGCAGGGGGCGTGCTGCTCTCTAATAGGTTTTCAGCAACATGGAGGCGTTTACGTCAATAATTCATAATTTGTTCCTCTGGGTTTTGGTCCAGCAGCTCCTGGTTCTGGTTCATCATGCAGCAGTCGGGTCGGGTCGGGTCTAGTACAGTCCGGTTGGGTTGGCCGAACAGAACCAGAAATTTCACAGTCAATGTGAGAAGTGGCAGCCCTTCCCGCTGCAGAACCGGGTCTGGAAGCTTCGACCCGGTTCTGTAAAACGGCTCTTGAAAGGCATAAGAACTTCTGCTCTTGACACCACTTTGTTAAAAATGTAGATTCTGTTACGACACCTCCAGGCGCTGCAACCATCTTCTGATGTCTCTTTATTTCTCATTTTGTACCATTTATTTCTTTATCTTGTATATTATTATTATATTATGTATAAACAACATAACCTGCATCTTAACTGGAGTCGAGCAAATCTGTTGATGACAATGACAATAAATCTTATCTTATCTCTTTTACTCCGTGTTCACTCCTGGGTTCTGTTTGAACCCGGTTCTGACCCAGTCAGCTGTCACAGTCTACACTGGATCAGACGATGCATCTGTTCTGGTTCTGACCCGGTGAAACTTGAAACTCCAGAAGCTGTGCTCCTGGTTCTGGTCCGGTTCTGGTTCTGACCCAGTGTGCGTGTGTGTGTGTGTGTGCAGCTTTCCCAGAACCAGCCCTGTGGTGAAGATGAGACCATGGTCCCGGTACTGACGTCCAGAAAAGCCTCAGAACTCCCGGTTAATGAAGTAGCGTGCGTCCTGCAGGTGAGCCGACCCGATCGGGTCAGAACCAATAAATATCTGTTCATGTGATCATCTCCACAAAACTGGTGAAAACATGAAATAAACTCTGTCTTTAAACATTTAGTTCTATAAATTTATGAACCAAATGAATTTAATGTTTGTTTTCGTTTCGTTTTCTCCACTGGTATGAATAATTATGAACCTGAAGCCGATCCGCCATCAGCTGATCCGGTCCAGAACCGTGAGCTTACATGGAGCTCTTATTATGACCGTCTCCATGGAAACCGGATCAACTGTGTTATCTTTATGGTTGTCTCACTGCTCTGTTTACTCAGACCGGATCTCATCAGAACCGGGTCAGGAGAAACGATTGGAGCATAAAAACTCCAGAGCCTCTAAAATCGGGAATTAACGGAGCGTCCGAGGAATCAGGATTCCTGTTTTACATTAAACAAAGAATTAAAACCAGATTCCCGCTTTTATGTTAACAGCGTTTTTATAGCAGCTTCATTTGTAGCTGAACTGTGAGAACGAGTCGCAGGTTCTGATCCAGATCTACGACGGAGAATCAGAAACAGGCTCACAGTTCTGAAGAACCAGGTCGCAATATTACCAGAACAAAGCTGTATTGTTATGAGAACAAACTGGTAATACCAGAGTAAATCAGGATGCTTTGTTGTCTTTGTGCAGAAGCAAAAAGAAATGTCATTCCTGTGCAGCCCGTCCACAGAGACTCGAACAAAAGCCAGGGGAAGACGAGCGCCTGAGGAGGCGCCGCCGCCGCCGCTCTACATCACAAATGAAGACATGAAGTTTGACATAACTCACAGTCATTAAGGACAGACATTTTATGTTCAATGCTATGTTTTATGGTAAACATAAAATGTTTAACATTTTATCAGTGAGGCTGGATAAAAAGCAACGTGGGAGAACTCTGACACAAAAACAAAATGACCTGAGTTACTCTGAGCTTTGGTATCGGTTTTAAAAGTAACGAAATATTTAATACTTTAACTTCAAATTATTATCAGCATCAGGACTTTTTTGATGACTGAGTGGAATTAAAGACCAAACTGATGTTTGTCTGTTTGTTGCCACCATATGGTAGAGTAGTCGCCTTGCAATCGGAAGGTTGTAGGTTCGATTCCAGCTTCCTCCTGCCACATGTTGATGTGCCCACACCGATCTGTGTGTCGGTGTATAAATGTGTGTGTTCGTGAGTGCGACTGCGTGAATGTGACTAAAGCGCTTTGAGTGGTCAATATGACTGGAAAAGTGCTATATAAGTTCAGTCCATTTACAGAGGCTGGCTTCCTGTTTGCTGACTTCCTGTTGTGTTGGCTGACAGCGCCCTCTGTCTTCCTGCAGGCGGACTTGCAGGCTGGTCTGACCCAGGAGGAAGTGACCCGGCGGAGGGTCTACCACGGCTGGAACGAGTTCGACATCAGTGAAGACGAGCCGCTATGGAGGAAATACATCTCCCAGGTAACGGATGATGCTGGAGGGGGGCGGGGCTTGTTAGGCTCCTACTTCCTGCGGAGGAGGACTAGAGGCTGCAGCAGCGATCACCGATCAGATCGGAGCCGATGTTCCAGCTGAACAGGAAGTGGCTCCAACATCCAGTAACTGGAAACGTTGGACTGTTTGTTCTGCTGCTGTCACTGTTTACACACAAAAACATAAAAGCTGCAGCTCACAGGCATCTGATTGGTCGGTTGCTTCTCTTCTGATTGGTCGGTTGCTTCGCTCTAAAACAGGAACCAGTGAATGATTAAGTTTTGGTCCCCTCAGTCCACTGTATCGGGCAATTCCAGCTGTAACGTTTATTTATGTTGTTCTGGACTGGGAACTGTTCCCTGGAGTCTCTGAACTGGGAACTGTTCCCTGGAGTCTCTGAACTGGGAACTGTTCCCTGGAGTCTCTGAACTGGGAACTGTTCCCTGGAGTCTCTGAACTGGGAACTGTTCCCTGGAGGCTCTGGACTGGGAACTGTTCCCTAGAGTCTCTGAACTGGGAACTGTTCCCTAGAGTCTCTGAACTGGGAACTGTTCCCTGGAGTCTCTGAACTGGGAACTGTTCCCTGGAGTCTCTGAATTGGGAACTGTTCCCTGGAGTCTCTGAACTGGGAACTGTTCCCTGGAGTCTCTGGACTGGGAACTGTTCCCTGGAGGCTCTGGACTGGGAACTGTGCCCTGGAGGCTCTGGACTGGGAACTGTGCCCTGGAGTCTCTGGACTGGGAACTGTGCCCTGGAGTCTCTGAACTGGGAACTGTTCCCTGGAGTCTCTGAACTGGGAACTGTTCCCTGGAGGCTCCGGTCTGGGAACTGTTCCCTGGAGGCTCCGGTCTGGGAACTGTTCCCTGGAGGCTCCGGTCTGGGAACTGTTCCCTGGAGGCTCTGAACTGGGAACTGTTCCCTGGAGGCTCTGGACTGGGAACTGTGCCCTGGAGTCTCTGAACTGGGAACTGTGCCCTGGAGGCTCTGGACTGGGAACTGTTCCCTGGAGTCTCTGGACTGGGAACTGTTCCCTGGAGGCTCTGGACTGGGAACTGTTCCCTGGAGCTCCATGATTCTCTTCCTGGAGAATCTGGGCTGATTTCTGCTGACTCTCTGTCGTCTGAGACGGACAGGATTCTGTGTGTCTGACCTGAAACCAGGCAGGTCTGGTTCTGACTGAACTTCAGACAGAGAGAAAAGCAGGATGTCTGATTCTGCAGAGTCAGGTTTTTATTTTGGATTGAAGGTTGCACTATGTTCCTCCAGGTTGACGGTGCTCGCCTGCTGAAGGTGTTGCTGGTTTGAACCTTCCTCTCAGCAGCAGCTCTGGCTGCCATGTTGTTGTTGCTGCAGCTCTTTAATCTCTCTCTTTGTTCCTCTGCAGTTCAAAGATCCTCTCATCCTGCTGCTGCTCGCGTCGGCCGTCATCAGCGTCGTCATGCACCAGTTAGATGACGCCATCAGCATCACCGTGGTACGTTCAGCTAGAACTGGCTGATCCTCCTTTAAACCTGTCTGATCAGCAGCAGCAGCTGGGGAATGTTGCTGCTGTTGCTGCCAGCAGGACAGAAGCAAAATGGCTTCCTCCCTCTTATGACCATAATTGTAACTGGGCCACATGTTATTTCTTTTTTATTTTTATGGCTGTAAAATTCTCCAAAAAAGTACATTGTCTGTATTTTTGCTCTTTTTTTCTGAACAACCTCAGCTTTCAGTGTCTGATAATTATTTAACATTTCTGTCTGAACAGTTTATAAAGAAAAAAACAAAAATCGGAACTGAAATTTCCAGGTTTATTACTAAACAAGAACTTCATAAATCCAGAGAAAACTGTGAAGCCTGGCCTCCGGTTTACCAGTTTTTATTCCTGTTTTTCATTAAATTATTTCAGGTACTTTTATTTTTTGTGGTAGGCTCTTATCAGTTCCTCTCCAGCTGCAGACAGTCTCACTCTGCACACCTCACATTCCCACAGGATGCTACTTTATTTCCATCCTTCCATACACTCCAGGCTGAGAGGGGTGCTGGGAGGGGTGCTGGTCCCATGTCCAGCGGTCAAAGGGCAAGAGGCAGGGTCTCAGCTTCTCAGCACTTTTGGAATTTTTCTGATATGTTGAACTGTACAGGAATTACAGTAATGGGAAGTACAAGGCCGAATTGGTTCTGAGAGGGTTTTGAAGGATCCTCCGGAGTTTCCAGGCCCGGTTTGTTCCAGTGGTGCCTCTGCGGTCTTTACTGGAATAATGGTGTTTGTTCCGCCAGTGGAGCCCAGCCCTGCTGCCTTCACCTGATCGTTTCTTCCTCTGTGTTGACAGGCCATCATCATCGTGGTGACGGTCGCCTTCGTGCAGGTGAGTCCCGCCGGCTCTGGGCGTGTTCACCTTCACGAATCAGAACCAGCAACCCAGCCTCACTTCATCAGAACTTCATTACATATAACAAATAGGGATTAAACTACAAGAAGGAAATCAATTTGGACTTAAATAGAAATCGCAATAACGGGGCATAAACATTGCAGCTAGTCTTCGTTGTTTTGTAGTGATTAAAAGTGGCGTTAGTACTTCTGTATTAAGCATGTTTTAATTATCTATAGATGTAGAAAACTATTTAGTCAGCAACCCTTTATTTGTTATTCATGTCTGACTTTACATTCATTTTGCCATCTTCCACTTAGCAGGAAGCTAACATTATGCAACAGCCTGCTGTCGCTCACATTTCTAGTCATTGTTGTTCTGGAACCCGGCGCATCTGCTCTGTTACCATTATAGTCACAATATACTGGAACCTTTAACCAGCATATCCAACTATAACTCTCTTTACTTTATGTGGGAGGGAACATAAGCAAAAATACACCATTAGTTGGCTGCTAGGCCAGCGGGGCTACTGGCATGCTAGCGCCGAAATGCTAACACAGTAGAAAAGTTTTTTCACTCATAACATCGTCTACATGAAACTGGTTGATGAAATAACAAATGTTAGATGATAAAGAGTTCATGGGAACAATAAACATGTGCCCGGTGGACATTATAATCCTGGAATTAAACTAAAATAAGACGGAGAATCTTTGCTGCTTTTGCCCTTCTTCATGCATCTGTGAGAACTGGCAAAGCAGCAGCACCGCCACCTTGTGGTGAAGAGTGACAATACATCTTTGTCATGTAACAAATTCATTTTATCAATTTGTTACATGATGTATTCATATCAATGTGCTAAGAAAGAGACAAATTTGTATTTTACAAAATAGATTTAAAAAAAGTCTAATCAGAAATGGACATTCATGTTCTTTCCTATTAACTTCAGATTTACCTTACAATAATCCTGAGTTGATCTTCTGAGATGATGGACCAGTTGAGTCCAGCAGGTCTCAGTAATCCTGCTGCTCCAACTTCCTTTCCTGCCCCAGTTTTGACTGAGTGCGATTACTTCTCTCTCTCTGCCCCGGCTGCAGGAATACCGCTCAGAGAAATCGTTGGAGGAGCTGGGGAAGCTGGTGCCTCCAGAATGTCACTGGTGAGGGTTCTCTCTCCTTCCTCTTCCTGTTGGCGGTTCCTCTCTGACCCAGTCTGTCCTCTCAGCATTAGGGACGGGCAGTTGGAGCACCTGCTGGCCCGGGACCTGGTTCCTGGAGACACCGTGTGCCTGTCGGTGGGGGAGCGGGTCCCTGCGGATCTGCGGCTGTATGAGGTGAGGACGCTGCTGGTTCGGTTCGTTTCCTCCTCGCCTGGCTCTCCGGGTAACCCCTGCCCTCCTCCTGCAGGCGAGCGACCTCTCCATCGATGAGTCCAGCCTAACGGGGGAGACCCACCCCAGCTCCAAGTCCACGACCCCCCAGCCGCCCGCCTCCAATGGGAACATCGCCTCCCGCAGCAACATCGCCTTCATGGGGACGCTGGTTCGCTGCGGCAAAGCCAAGGTACCAGCACGACCTTTGACCTTGCCTCCACCTTCTCCTGTTCTGATGGAGGTTCTGAACCTGGATTTCTGATCCTCAGGGCATCGTCATCGGGACTGGAGAGAACTCTGAGTTCGGGGAGGTTTTCAAGATGATGCAGGCGGAGGAGGTGAGTTCTCCTGGTCCGAGAGACGGAGAGCAACATGTTGACCAGCGGAAGAGTTAGAAAATATCCAAATGAAAAACTGAAAGGTCTCTGAGCAACGCTGGGTTCAAGATCCAAGATGTCTGCCACACATAAAATGATGAGGAAGCTGCAGAAAATCTCCTGAAACAACCGTGGAGCTTTAATAGAGACAGAAATGAGCAGAGATTCTGGTCTCAGAAATGAGATCCGGCTCGGGATAATTATTTAAAAGGAAGAAATTTCCAGCCTTTGTTTGTTTTTATTTATCAAAAAGTTTCTCAAACAGATTCCAGCTCGGACGTCACATCCCAGCTGGCCTCTAGGTTTAGTCTTAGCACAATACCAGTTCCTGCCTCACATTGGCACCAATTTGCTGAGAGTGGAATCACGAAAGTAAAAATGATCACAGGAGTTTTTTAGCACATTTTGGACTTCCGGCCCATAAACTGTGTTGCTTCCTGCCTGGTTTCCATTTGTTATTGTTCTGACTGACGATGACGGCAGTTTGTGTGTTTGGAGGCCGAACGCTGCAGGAACACCATAAATGAAACCGGAGGAAGAAATCAGAACATTTTCCTTCTGGGAACGTTTTGCAGTTTTTAAATTAAAGCTGCATGAGGATTGTCTTTGCTGTCAAAATGCAGTAAAATGTTTAAAAATGAACAAACAGGAAGTAGTTGTGACTGCCTCCTGCAGGGGGAGCTGCTGACTTTTAGACAGAACAGTTTGGTTTCCTCAAGTGTTTCCTGACCTAGTGGCGCCTCCTCAGTCCTCCTCCTTCCTGTCTCCTGTTGCAGGCTCCTAAGACTCCCCTCCAGAAGAGCATGGACCTGCTGGGGAAGCAGCTGTCGCTTTACTCCTTCGGCATCATCGGTGAGCCGCCGGCCTCTGCAGACCCAGCTCTGCCTCAGCCTCTTCTTCATGCTCTTGTTGTTTGTGTGCTGTTGCAGGGGTCATCATGCTGGTGGGCTGGCTGCAGGGGAAGAGGATCCTGGACATGTTCACTATCGGCGTCAGGTAGCTACATGCTAACCTTGCTCTCCTCCAAGGTTGCGGCTGCATGCAGAGGCTGCGGTTTGCGTGAATCAGTGAAGAGTTTCTCCTGTGTTGTAGCCTGGCGGTGGCGGCCATCCCAGAGGGTCTGCCCATCGTGGTGACGGTGACGCTGGCGCTCGGCGTGATGCGCATGGTGAAGAAGAGAGCCATCGTCAAGAAGCTTCCCATTGTGGAGACTCTGAGTACGTAGCGCTGAGGGACGTGGTGGCGTGCAGCCGCTGCATGTTTCCATGGTGACGTTCCTGTGGTTTCTGCTAGGCTGCTGCAACGTGATCTGCTCAGACAAGACTGGAACGCTGACCAAGAACGAGATGACTGTGACCCAGGTCTTCACCTCAGATGGACTCCATGCTGAGGTCTGAACCCACAGGAACGTCAGCGTTGTTCAGCCGCTGCGTTACACAGCAGATTTCTACTGAACGGGTCAGTCAGGTTCTGGGTCAGGACAGACGGCCTGGTTCCGGTCTAACAGTTTGTGCAGCGATACAGAGCTGGTGATGGGTCAGGTTAGCTTTCACCAGGAACCGACTGCTCAGAAGGCCTCAATGTGGGCATCAAGGGATTTTCAATTAATTTGACTTTTTTTTTAGTATTTTTTTAAATTCAAAATTAAATATTAACATGACTCTAATTTGTAACAAATTTATAAAATGAAGGGTGACACACAAAGGTGTGATCATGTTTTATTGATCATTTGCCAGAATCAAAACAGGAGTTAGTTCATTGAACTGAGGTGTTGTACCGAGTTAGACCACCGGGTGGCGGTGCTGCTGCTCTCGGCCTTGTGACGTCCACTCAGCACATGGAAATCATTAACTTAAAGATTTGTTCTTCGGGCGTGCTGTGCCCCACGTTTGGAGGCCTTAGTCCTCGACGCGGACGTTGCGGGTTCGACTCCCGGTCCGACGACCTTTACCGCATGTCTTCCTTCCTCTCCTCTCCCTCCTTCCTGTCTGCCTTCTGTGGAAAAAATACGAGCCGCTAGCGCCGCAAAAACTCTTCGGAGAAAAAAAATGGAGAAAAAAAAAAAAAGAAGGATTTGTTCTTCCATCAACCAGTCTCGGGTAGATGCAGCTTTGAGAGTGAAATAACTTCTACTGTGTTAGCATTTTAGTGCTAGTAGTCCCGCTAGCTTAGCTGCTAACAGCTAAAGTATTAGCTATGATTGTATTGACCTGACAGCTGCTACAGAGGTATAAAATAATGTATTTCAGTCAGAAATGAAGACATGCAGTGAGTAAAAAAATCTTCATTATGTCAAAAGTTCTTCATTTTATTTAAAATAACATTTTGTTCATGGCAGCGGCATTAGACCATCACGTTGGTTTAGTCAGACTAAAGAAGCTGTGTGGTTATTTAGTACTAAACCTCGTTTATTGTAAAATAACAGTTGGGGGTTCAAGCTGAAAACACAGTTCATATGTTTGACCTGGCAGTTGATCCGTTCCTCTGAACCTGGTGGACCAGAACATCTCTGGGTCCAGGAAACAGAAGCAGATGTTTGGGTTGTTTAACCCTCATTGTTGTCTTGCAGGTGACAGGCGTGGGCTACAACGGGACCGGAGAGGTGCTGCTGGACGGAGAGGTGGTCCACGGCCTCGCCTGCCCTTCCATCAGTAAAGTTGTGGAGGTGAGAAAACCAGGTCTGCTTCTCTGTAGTTCTGATGTTAGAAAGTAAAATGTTTTAGATGAGGCTGAAACCAAAGGGCTGATGCACCTGCTGCTGTTGCCAGGTGGGCTGCGTGTGCAACGACTCAATCATCAGGAACCAGAACCTGCTGGGGCGTCCCACAGAGGGCGCGCTCATCGCCCTCGCCATGAAGGTAAGCAGCAGCCGCTTCTTATCGCCTGGAACCAACTTCCTCTGATAAACACCCAGACTCCAGAGTCCGATCAAACATCTGGGTCTCCTACACAGAACCAGCTTTTATTTCAAAATGGAGCCCATTGGAGCGGGCAGAAACCAACCAGTCTAGATGGACTTTGGTGGCTCTTTCTGCTCGCTTCTGGTTCAAAGTTTGAGGAAACCATCAGCCAGAGCAGATAGCAGAGGTCAGACATGATGGTAGTTTGTGTTTTCCTCAGATGGGTCTGGAGAGTGTTCAGCAGGAGTTCATCCGTCTGGAGGAGCATCCCTTCACCTCCGAGCAGAAATGGATGGCTGTTCGCTGCGTCCACCGCACACAGCAGGTACACTCTAATATCTGGAGTCTGGATCCGGGTCTGGGACCTGGACTGATGTCTGCAGTGTGTCCTCTGCTGCTGTAGCTCCTCTCTGGTTCTCTGCTGCCCCCTCCAGGATAAAAGTGGAGTCTACTTTATGAAGGGCGCCTATGAGCAGGTGATCCGTTTCTGCAGTAGCTACAACAGCAGAGGCTCCAACCTTCCCCTGACCCACCAGCAGAGGGAGCTCTACCAGCAGCAGATCAGCTACATGGGCACCTCAGGCCTCAGAGGTACTGATCAGAGACGAGATCAGGATGTTCTGACCTTTCATCGACCTGTCTCTGACCCCTCTGTGACCTCTGTGTCTGCCACTCAGTGCTGGCGTTCGCCTCGGGTTCCCAGATGGGGAGCCTGACCTTCCTGGGCCTGGTGGGCATCATCGACCCGCCCAGGGAAGGGGTCAAAGAGGCTGTCGCTACGCTGCTCAACTCTGGGGTCGCCATCAAGATGATCACCGGAGACTCGCAGGAGACGGCCGTGTCGATAGGTCAGAGGTCACGCTGATTACAGCAGCTTTAGTCTCACCTGAACTCACCTTTAGTCAGGCTGGAATGAAGCGAAGCGTTTTTACTCCCTCCGTTCCTCTGAAGACGCTTTTACTGTAACTTCATGGTCAACGTCAATATTTATATTTTAAAAGCATGGAGGGATGAAATCAGGACTGTCAGAACCAGAACCTTCTGTTAAAGTATCCCTCCTGGTCCATCTGCTTCAGTTACACAAACTGATCCAAGACCAAACCCCACCCATGACCTCTGACCCCAAAACCAGAATCCCAACTAGCTGTCTGACATACTGTTTTATAAATGATCTCTGCAGAGGTAGAACCCAGACCTCAGAGTGCATGCAAAGTTCAAAATGTCTCATTTATTTACAGGAATTACAACACACACACACACACACACACACACACACACACACACACACACACACACATACATTCCTCCCTCCTGTCTCAGATCAGATCCATCTACATCAGAGGGGCCCAAATTTGGTCCTGAAGGCCTGGCATCCTGCATGTTTTAGTTCTCTCCCTGGTACCAACAACCTTTTCAGCAGGTCAATGTTCTTTTTAGGCCTCTAACAGCCACCATTGGATCCAGGTGCGTTAAACCAGGGAGAGACTAAAACATGCAGGATGCCGGGCCTCCAGGACCCACTTTGGACACCCCTGTTTTACAAGTTAGCGCAAACTATTGTGGACAGCGTCATGAGAGAGTCACTCTCTAATGTCAGACAGCCAATCACCTGACAAATGGAAAACAATGGCCGCCTACAGAGCTGGGGGGTGAAACCAGGATGAGCCACATTAATACAACAAAACATTCTCCAGTTTCTGGTTCTGATCTGCCCGTTTTAGACAAGGCCATTTATTTCTCTGGAACGCCTTCAGGAATGCTGGGGAAATGCCAAAAAACCAGACCTCTATACAGAACATTTAGTAAGGAGGACAGTATAATGCCACTGACAGGTGTGTGTGTGTGTGACCTTAGCGAACCGTCTGGGCCTCTACTCCAAAGGATGCCATTGTTTGTCAGGAGAGGAGGTGGACCATCTGGACCTGCAGGAACTGTCCAACATCGTTCCTAGGGTGAAAACACACACATTCTTGTACTTCTATTGTTCTGAGGTCTTCTATTCGTTTTAGTCGCTGCATGTTTGTCTAACCCAAACGTGTTTCCAAACCATTACCAGGATATTCCTAACCTTCTTATGAACGAGTGAAACCAAGTAGCTTCATCGCTTTCTTTCACATGAATACAGCCAATGTTGAATCTTCCTCTCACAATACGGTTGCTATTAGAAGTGGTTTGATACCATCTAGTGGTTAAAGTGTGAACTACATGTGGTTCATTGAAGCAGAAGTTTGCAACCGGCTGATGAATTCAGCCCGTTGCTAAGTTAACTTAGCCCTGAGCTAGGTTGTCCAATACAAATACATTTAGGCTTGGTAATGTCTTTTACAACTGATATATCAAAAATAAACATGTGACCAAAATTCTAAGTTATTTTTAATTTATGGGATGAAAAGTCTTAGCAACACTCAGCAACTAAGGAATGGAAATGAGAAATACAGGTGTTGGTAAGCAATATATGAATTGTAAGCATAGTTGTAAAAAAAAAAAAAAAAACGTAAATGATGTGCATTCATTTTGGCTATGCAACCTTATATCAAAAGATTACTTTAGGTTTCAAGATATACGATATAAATATTGGATAAATCATTTTTTTTGTACATACTCTGTTTTTTGTATCATGAAATACAGATAAAACCCTCTAGGACACTACAGTCAAATGAATTTTGCAGTATTTAGCTGTATTTAAAACTGTCTTGAAGCAAAACTGATGGTTGTTCAAAAACTTATAGTTTGACTTTTTTTGTAGTGTGGTTTGAGCAAAAACAGCATCAACAAAATAATCAGTAGACTGATTCAACAATGTTTGACTCATTAAGTTCCTAGTGTCGCCGATTAGCATCATAGCTAAATTTACACTAATAATGGGTGTAATGTTCAAATAAATCATCTCTAAATAATACAGCATCTGATTGACAGAAACACGGGTCAGATGTCTTTTTGTACAGTTGCATATAAAATAAGGAGTGAAGTAGAACTGAAACAAAAGTGAAGGAAAATGTCCCCAATTTTTATAAGGGCCTCCTTTCGTGGGAGGAGCAGGTGAAGGTCGTCCCCTCAATGTACTAAAGACAAGTACACACATGCGCACATACACACCTTTGTGTCCACTTTCTGATCATCTCAGTGAAGCTAAATCTGAATCGTTTTCTTTACAGGTTGGTGTGTTCTACCGGGCCAGTCCCAGACACAAGCTGAAGATCGTCAAGGTGAGTCTGACCTGGTTTCAAACTGGGCCACAGAACCAGAATTCATTCTGCTGGATCGGTTCCTGAACCGAAATGAAGAGTTCTGCGTCTCTGCAGTCTCTCCAGAACCTCGGTGCCGTGGTGGCGATGACTGGCGATGGCGTAAATGACGCCGTGGCGCTGAAGGCGGCAGACATCGGAGTGGCGATGGGCAAGACGGGGACCGACGTCTGCAAGGAGGCGGCGGACATGATCCTGGTGGACGACGACTTCCAGACCATCATGTGAGTCCGCCACCAGAGGGAGCTGCTCCAGCTGACGGATGCTGGGAAGGCTGGATCCAGAATGTTTGAATAAGATGCAGATTTCTGTTTTATTCTACTACCCTTCAAATGAAAAAACTGTCGTTCGCTTCCAGGTCAGCTATCGAGGAAGGAAAAGGAATCTACAACAACATCAAGAACTTTGTCCGCTTCCAGCTGAGCACGTGAGTTGCCGTCTCCTCTGCTTCCTGGTTTAGGTGCTAAACTCAGCTTAACGCTGCCCCTGCTGGTCACCAGGAGCATTGCAGCGCTGACGCTCATCTCCCTGGCAACGCTGATGAACTTCCCCAACCCTCTGAACGCCATGCAGATCCTGTGGATCAACATCATCATGGACGGACCACCCGCTCAGAGGTGCAGGAGCATCATGGGAAATGGAGTCTTTTAATGCTGTGATTTTTAGCTTTTTCTCTGTTTCTTTAACTTTCTGGAAATTGTTTCTCTTTGATATTTTTATGGTTACATGTAACTTTTCTGACTAATTATGGACAGCATCAGCTAAATGTGGCCTCTATATGCAGTTTGGGGGTGGAGCCTGTGGACCGTGACGTCATCAGTAAGCCGCCTCGCAATGTGAAGGACACCATCCTGACCCGCAGCCTGCTGGTCAAGGTCCTGGTGTCAGCCTTCATCATTGTCTGCGGGACGCTGTTTGTCTTTTGGAGAGAGGTGCGCCATCTTTCTGCTTGCTGGTTGTGCTGGATCTGTCTTCTGATTGGCTGTCCAGTCTGATCTGGTTTCTGTGCTGTTTGGATTTCAGTTGCAGGACAACATGATCACTCCTCGAGACACCACCATGACCTTCACCTGCTTTGTCTTCTTCGACATGTTCAACGCTCTGAGCTCGCGCTCTCAGGTGAGACCCGGACCCGGTATCTGAACCAGAACCTCTGTTTCTGGAGTTCTGAAGAATGAACTGTGTCCTCAGACCCGCATGGTCCATGAGATGGGCCTGTGCAGCAACAGGACGTTCTGCTACGCCGTCCTGGCCTCCATCATGGGGCAGCTGCTCGTCATCTACTTCCCTCCGCTGCAGAGCATCTTCCAGACGGAGAGCCTCAGCATCCTGGGTGAGGTTCTGATCCCACACGCTCCTCCTGATCGCCGCTTTCCTTCCTCCTACTTGATTTTGGACCCGACATACTCTGGTCGGGCATGAGCCGATGATTTAAAGCATTCTAACCTGTTCTCAAACTGATTTTCTCAATCCAAAGGCCAAAAATATAACAACCAAGGGATTTTCAACATTTTAAGGCATGGGACACCCAAAAAAAGGAGAGCATATATATACATATATATATATATATATATATATATATATATATATACATACACATTAGGGGTTGAACGACTACATATTTTTTAAGGTCGACTACATCATGATAATAGTCGAGTCGATGTCGACTAGTCGCGGTGACGTCATAGTGACGTAAGCGCAAAAACCCTTCACAACTACTTGGAGGCTTTATTAGCTATTTTCACGGCAAATATTGACCCCCCACCCCCCCCCCACACACACACACACACACACACACACTCTCCCCTTCTCCTGCTGTTACTAAGTCTATTATGGAGATTCTTCGTGAGCAGCGGGGAAAAGTTTGTTGCACAAAGTCGGGTGTGACTTTTTTTTTCTAAACACCGGCTGATGCTGATGATCTCTGGATAGTTACTATAGGAGTCAAACTATCACACTGACTACATGGTGCTTTTGGAACATCACAAGCCAAACTTGTTATGAACGGATCCCGTTTGGTTACAGCTGAACTCAACGAAACCACCTGCTTCTCCTCCGCCCGATGCGCGGCAGGAAGCTCTGCTGACTCAGCAGATTGAACGATTTAAGATATTTTCTAGTCAACGTCAACATGATAAAAGTCGAGTCGATGTCGAGTTGACTAGTCGTTGTGACGTCATAGCAACGCAAGACGCAAAGCTTTGGAGTAACGTACAGGCTTTATTACCCGTTTTCACGGAAAAATACGGCATTTACACAGAACAGTTAAACCAGAAGAGTCATCTTTAGTGAAATATTTCCACACTGTTGACGAATTTCTACCTGTTTGACAAGATGCGGGCTTGTCCTCGATCTGTTTTGAAGACGCCATTTTGTAGCCAGTGTTCTGTCAGATCAGCTGTCAGAGTGTCATACACTTCTGACAGCTGATCTGATGACACTTCTAAGCACGAAGTGTCATTCTTAGCACAAACTCACGGCTATATATATGTCTGACAAGTATACACTGTCATTACCAACTACAGGCTTTTATTTAATCAGCAACATAACATCATAATGTATTAGTTAGATCGTCGTGACAAAGACACTCGCGAGCCGGCTAAGTGACATCCTTAGCGGGAAGGGGGCGAGTTTTAGACGGCTGGTGTTTTGTAGTGGACTGCAGCTGCAACTCCATCTCCTTTTAAAAACACTGTAAAACCACAAATATGCATCCATCTACATATCATTTAAACTAATGTATTAACTTATTTTTCTTGTGTCTTGTGACGTATACTGTGCTGTCAGATCAGCACAGGCTGTCACCACCGGCAATCACATGACTGCGACTAGTCACATGAAATGTAAAAACTCGCCAGACGTCCTAGAGTCGACTAATTGGTTCAACCCCTAATACACATACATACATAGGAATCTTATTGCTGTCCATTTAATTCAAATGATGCCATAGTAATGGCTTAATAATTCCACTGCCATGAACAAAATGTTAACTGGCATAAAATGCAAACTTTTAACATAATGAACAGATTTTTGTCCTCACTGAATGTCTTCATTTCTGACAGAAATACATTATTTTATGCCTCTGCAGCAGCTATCAGGTCAATAGAATCACTGCTAACAGTTTAGCAGTTAGCTGCTAAACTAGCAGGGCTACTAGCATGCCAGTGCCGAAATGCTAACCCAGTAGAACAGTTATATTTTACTCTCAAATCATCGTCTACATAAAACTGGTGGATGGGATAATAAATGGTAGACGATAAAGACTTTATGGGAATCCCATTCATGTGCTTAGTGGATGTTAATAACCTGGAATTAAACTAAAATAAGACGGAGAATCTTTACTTTCTCCTTCACGTTTCTGTGAGGACTGGAAAAGCAGCAGCACTGCCACCCTGTGGTGTAACTCGGTACAACACATCAATTCAACACATTTTGACTGCCTTTTAATTCTGTTAAATTATGAATGAAGAAAAAATTAATCACCTTTTTGTGTGTCACACCTTATTTTTGTCAGTTTGTTACATGTTGGGTTCATACTAATGTGTATTTATAGACAAACCTCTTAAATTAAAAAAGTCTCCATATTTAATGAAAATGCCTCAAAAAGCTGACGATGCTTTATGAAACGATGTGGAACTGCGACCTGCCAAAGGAGAGATGTTTGATTTTAAATTAGTTTATTTAAAGCCATTAGTTTTAGTGAGTTTGATGGTTCTGTCTGGTTTTAACAATAATAGTTTCCATCCGTCCTGCAGACCTGCTGTTTCTGCTCAGCCTCACCTCCTCGGTGTGCGTGGTGTCAGAGGTCATCAAGAAGGTGGAGCGGTGTCGAGGAGCTGAGCGCCGCCCCCCCTCCGACTGCTCCCTGGAGGTATGACCTGCCCCCCGTTCTCTGGCTGCTGATTGGAGGAAGAGGACGTCAGGGTGATCTCACCTGGCAGCACTGACTTTTTTCCTGTGAGATCCTCCGACAGAGCGACGCTCCGGTCTGGGACTGGACGCCGCTCCTACCTTATTGGACTGGGATTAAGAATTGGGAGGACTGGTTTGTAAAATGCTGCTTTGCTTTGAACCCGTTTGGTTCTGGTGGAGGTGTAACCGTTCAGTTTGGACTCTGAGCGACCTGATGGGGTTAAGGGTCAGGGTTTATTTAATTACTGGAACATTCCACTGGGACCAGTGAAGCTGGTCTTGAGCTCTGTGAGCCGAGCTGGACCAGAACCGCTCGGATGTTACTCCAGGTTCAAATCATTCCATGTTTTTAATCGGTGGGAATTTCTGCTGAAGCCCCGCCCCGTTTTGGGAGCTCTGCCCATTTCTAAGCTCCGCCTGTTTTGGGATAAATATTCCAGCTTTGTTTCTCGTTGCTCTGCTGGTTGTTTGGTTCTGATCCAGCTGAATTATGGATCCGGATCCGTTCAGTACCGACACTACAGCTGGTTAAGTCACACTAAGGACCCGGAAGACGGATCCAGGATCGGATTGTCAGAACGTCAACAGCGTACAGTTAAACTTCCACCAGACCGGCCCGGTTCCAGTTCTGCTCACCCTGACCCGCCGGGTCAGGAGCAGCTCCAGTTTATTCCCATGAAAACGTTCCTGATACCAAACCTGCGGCTCTTCAGGGTCCAAACGGCAACGCTTCCTCTTCTGGTGCCTTAGAAGCCCTGGACGGTCCGACCGGCTTCCTGTCCTGCTGTGGTCTGCAGAGAGGAGTCACCCCGGTGCATTCTGGGTAATCTGGGGCCATCTCTGTGTACGATTTTATTTATTTCTGAAAGTCTTTGCTGCTGTTTTCCAAAAACGAAGCTCCGGTTTCCTCTGGGCTGCTGCTTCCTGCTGCAGACTCCGCCCCGTCCCGCTCCTCCGGATAAACTTTGTTTACTTTTAGTTTTTCTAGTTTTCATCCTTTTAATATTTGTATGATCAGGCATACAAGCCAGAATAATCGTTTAATTTATAAATAAATTGATGCGGGACTTATTTTTATCTTGACTCGTCTCAGTGGAGAAAATATGGTGGAAGAAATAAAAATATAATCAATAACATTCTGGATTCTTTCTTCTTTTTTGCAGTTTCTAACATTTTTAAGCAAAACAAGACATTTTACTTAAATGGTCCTAAATGTTGACTGACTATCTCTCCTTGCTGAGTGTTTTTTCTCACTTTTCTTCACTAAGTAATGATTATTACATTTTATCACTTCCACCTCTTCTTGGCATCAATAAATAGTTTGTTTTACTGATGGTATGAAGTCAGCTTTAATCTCGAGATGTAAATCTTTACAGTTCTTGTTACAGCTCCACTTTCCTTCCCACCGATGATCTAAAATACAACAGGAACTTACATGAGATGGTGTCATGAGTACAATACATAAAAAATTATACTAAACATAAAAATATACCTGGCTGGCTGAGGTCATTAAACAGATTCTTTAAACTCAAATTTTTCGACAGCCACTTGCTTCCATAGGATGTGCCCAAGCTAACATGCTGGATTCTACTTCCTACTTAGAAATTTTCAAAATAAATGTCCTTTATAACAAAAAAAATATGCATAATACAAAATAAAACTAAAACATATGTTAATGATTTGAGATCTTAGGGTTTCTTGCTGCAGTTTCCTCCAGATGATCTTTGGTCTGTTTCTGGTCTCAAACTTTTCCATTAAAACATTAAGACAAGATCAGAAAGATGAGGATGGCAAATAAGATTTAAAAAAATCTAATTTCTAATTAAAAGTATTAAATTCAACTTAAAGTTTTTTTTTCTCATCTTCCCTCCAACTTTCTGAGCCGCCGCTCTGGCGGCCGATCCTGTATAACCTCGCTGTTGACGTCACTTACCTCCCGTAGGCAAGACGCCGAGCCACGATGGCGTCCTGCACTGAGTTCTCAGTACCAGTACTCATATTTGCAATTTCCTTTGCATATCCTAACATAAGAGTGAAGAGCTTTTGCATCTTGTGAAATTATTTTAATCCCAGGAAGATGCCAAAAAAATAACTGATCACAACAAGTTGAGAAACTAGCGCAGCAGCTGAGGAGGATCGAGATTAACGGCCGCAGTTCTTCACCCGAGGCTGATGACGTAAAGGATTTCCTGCCACTTCCGGTAACCCCAAGAAACCATCCTCAACTAGCAGCCCAAACCTAAGGCCCAAACCCCCGATGATGCTAATGCTTTGCTAGCTAACCTGACCAAGGGAAGAAGCGATGCTTTAGAAAAGGATCAGAAAGAGAGAAAATCATCAACTTTATTTATAAAACAGCAGCTGCAGTTGAAACAAAGTGCTAAGATAAAGAAAAAATCAAATAAAGCATTAAAAAACCCAACAAAATATCAATAAAAAACTGAGTGAAATCAGGTCTCAGTTGGGTTGAAGGCCAATGAGTGAAAATAAGTTTTGGATGTGAAGCTGTGGATTCCAAAGCTTAGAACCGGAGAAAATCAGCCGAAGTTTCATGAACGGAGAGGATTTTCCCTCAAAGTTGACTCCAGTCAGGAATGACCTGGAATCCCGTTTCCTTCCTGCCGGGTCCATTCGGATTTATTCTGCACTGCAAACGGAGATTTGGGACTAAACTATAAAATTAAATTATATAACATTCTTTGCTCTTGTTCTATAAATGTTCTCTGTTTGACTCCATTGCTTTATTAATCTATCGCTGACAGATGATTCTACATTATTTTTAAATCAGTCAAATCTTTTTAACCGGTCTTTATCTTAATCTGAACAAATGTGGAAAAATGGCCATCAAGACTCATTATATTAAGAAATATAATCCAATTAACTTATTTTTGATCATTTCTATTTTGAATAGAAAAATTGGATTCTTCAGTTCTTTTATATCTCCAGTCTCTTTTTGGAACATCATACCATTCCATATTTTCTCTATATTTGGTGGCTTGAATTTCTTTTTGGGTTGTAATTTCAATAAAACTCACATTTTCACCATCAGGCCTTGTTGTTGTGGTTACTAATCTAAAAACAAAACTTTATATGAATCAATAAGAACATTTTATATAAGAATAATTGCTTTCTTTCCTTTAAACCCAAACACAGAATCTGCTCTGCTAAAGGTCAGCTCAACATTTAAGCTGTAGCTGTTGTGACCTTTGACCTGAGTCCTAGTTGTTCTGGATGTGTCCTCTCTCTGAAGTATTAAGGCAACATTTCTGTAACTATGTTGACTGAAAAACATTTTGAAACATGTCATGTTTGGGTTTCAACAAAGTGAATCAAAAGGTTTTATTTATCAATTCATTCATTATTGAAACAACATTTCAACAAACAAATATTGATTTTGGAAGAGAAAACCAGATTTGAAGCAATATTTGCGTCCAGCTGGACATAAATGACAACATGGAAATGTTCTCGTCTGAGATTGTTGATCGGTATTAAATTATTTTTATGAGGCTCCATAAAGTCACAGTTTGTACAATTGTTTTCTTTTGGCAAGTTTTTTGACTGTCATTTTGTCCTTATGATTTTTTATTTCTGCTCTCATGTTAACACTTCTGTGTGTTTTTGTTCTTCACCGACACAAACAGAAAAACAATCTTCCCCTGTTAGCGCCTCCACGTTTCCTGACCTGGTTGTTCCAGGGTCTGGGAATCGGACTGGGTTCTGGTTCTGGTTCTGCGGGTCGTTGACCTTTCTGGTTAGTGACTGATATTGAGTGACTCCCACTATTCCAGGATTCCGGCTGGATGGTTCCTCCTTCGGCTGCTGCTGAGGGAAGTTACACACGGCTACACCGGAAAACAGGTGGCATCTTCAAAATAAAAGCATGAGGAAAAACCCAGGGGGGTTTCATCTGTTTCCTCTTGCTGATTTTCTGCGTGATGCTAAAATACATTTTTTTGAACAAATAAAAATAATAAGGCATAGTAAAATGTAATGTAATACGAAAGCACTAGATTTTCTTCTTCTCTTAATTTGTAAACCGGAAGTGTGCTGCTGTGTCTTTACGGGGTGTTTGACGTCAGCGCCTGGTTGAGGCGGGATCCACTGATGGGAACTGAGTCAGAACTTCCCGGACTGTCCGCCATAAATCCCAGTCAGGAGAAGAACATTCCTCCTGAAAGCATCTGGGTCACGTGACTGAACCGAACCGGTCCGGGAAGACCAAGGTTCGGGAACCTAACCAGTCGCTGTGGGTCGCGGATTTTCTCGCGTGATTATTCTTTGGACCAAGGTGGGAAAAGTTGTGGCTCGCGTCTGAATCCGCCTGGTTCCGACTGTAAACGGACCGAAGGCTCAGCAGGAAAGTTCTGATGGTTCTGATCCAACTTCAGGTTATGTGAGTACAGATCCAGACTTCTGATTCTATTTGGGTCAGAACTATTTTAGACAGAACCCCCATGAGTCCAGACTGAAACTCAAAGTTTCCAGATACACAAAGGACCTAAAATCCCGGTTCTGGTTCTGGCCATAAAATTTGAAGGTTCTGATCCAGTCAGCTGCTTTCCATTTCTAGAACCCATCCAGAACCACCAGGAACGATTCGGGATCTGGATCCGGTCCGATGTCTGGAGTTTCAGCCTGGAATCCCGGAATGAGAAACAGGAAGTTCATTAAAGCTGCAGCTTTTTTCTCCATGTTGTGACAGATTGTTTCTCAGTTCCTCAGTTTTACTATCGTTAGGATCAATAGAGGAACATCTAAAACATGCAGACTGGAGGCCTGAGGACTGGAATTGAGAAGCACTGCTAACCGCTAACACCAAAAACAACCAATCAGAGCCAGGAGGCGGGGCTCAGCGCTGCCAACCAATCTCATGTCCTCACTGCTAAAGTGCTAATGGCGGAGAAACAAGTAATTGCTACAGGAAAAACTTCTGCCATCAGTGGCTATGATAACTAGCATTAGCATTCCTGACATGCTATGCTAGCTGTAGAGTTTGTAGCTAGCACTGGGATCTTGCCACAGATTTCCAGTCTCAGATTAAACATGTTGACATTTCCAGAAATTATTTTCAGAAAAGTTTCAACCTGCAGCTTTGAAACACTGGTTTGTTTCCAGAACCCTGGATGCTAACGGTTGCGTTGGTTCTGACAGATTCTGGTTCCGGTCCAGGCCAGGCTGCTGCGGACTCTGAGGCAGCCATGACGGTCCTGGGGGAGACGGGGGTGCTGCGGGACCCGGCCGACCTCCCGGCTCTGGAGATCAAACTGGTGGCGCTGGTGGTTCTGCTGTCCGTCACGCTGCTGTTCGGGTTCGTCCCGCTCTGCCTCGCCAGGGCAGGCGGCCGCTGCGGTGCAGACCCAGGTACCAGCCCGGTTCTGCTCCGTCCAGACTCCGGACCAGCCGGCTGAGCAATGCTGAGGGTGTGTGTGTGTGTGTGTGTGTGTGTGTGTGTGTGTGTGTGTGTTTGTGTTTTAGAGCGGCGGCGCCGCCTAATGGCCCTGATCAGCTGTTTCTCCGGAGGCGTCTTCATGGCCACCTGCCTGCTGGACCTGCTGCCCGACTTCCTGCAGAGCATTGGCGAGGCGTTCAGGGACGCTGGGATCAAAGTAGGACCAACACCAACAGAAACAAGCCCATGTTACCAGGCCAGGTCTACGGCGCCCCCTAGGGGACATGCAGGACTTTTTAATACTGAAAGTTTTTCTGCTGGCAGGTTTTTGTAGTAAAATCTGGAAAATGAGATCTGAAGTCAAACATGGTGTTTCATAAAAACGACTAGTTAAAAAGTTCTGACAGTTTTGATCAGAGCCGGCCCAAGGCACATGCAAGTTAAGCGGCTGCTTCAGGCCCCCACACCACCAGGGGGCCCCCAAGAACACCAAGATAACATGATTAAAAATACATGAAATAATCCAAATTAAATGCTGTTACACACATAAAAACTATTTCCATAATAAGATCTAAACTTTAGTGGTAATCAGATTTGGCACTGAAACATCAAATCATTACCGCTGGGATGATGACAGCTAATGATGATGCTAAAGCTAGCAGCTGTGTTGCACAGGCCTGATGAAGCAGCTGCTGTTTGTTGGGCCCCAGATGAAAATCTAAACACCATTTTCATTTTCCAACCCAAACCCGACCGGT
This sequence comes from Xiphophorus couchianus, assembly GCF_001444195.1. Classification (NCBI taxonomy): domain Eukaryota; kingdom Metazoa; phylum Chordata; class Actinopteri; order Cyprinodontiformes; family Poeciliidae; genus Xiphophorus; species Xiphophorus couchianus. The sequence continues at coordinate 456,772 of NC_040230.1, read as the reverse complement.
CCAGAAGGTTCCTATCAGGATCTCTGAAGGTGTTTTTGGTTTTTGGTTTGTTTTCACTGACTGGAGATAAAATGGATCCGGATGGATTTGCTGATTTACTGCGAGGAAACGCAAAGGAAGAAATTCCCCATGTCCACTGGGGGGCGCCGTACTGAGCCTGTTTACAGTACAAATCTGAAAAGTGAGGCCTGAATATGTAAACATGGTGGTGGCAACATCATGCTGTGGGACAGGGAAGACGGATGGAGCTAAATCCAGATCACAGAGGAAACCCTGTTGGAGCAGCAGGGGGCCAAAGATGGCGGCCGATGCAGACAAACACTTTCCCATCTTTTAGGTTATCATTTTTCATAGATTAAATTATTTTTTTAACCAAGTTTCTTCATTCAACGACATTTTGGAGTAAAAAAATCTAAACTTTGAGGCCAAAATTTCTAAACTGTCGTCCATTTCAGGTTCTTTTCTAAAAGAAATCTGACTTTTTAAGAAAATGTTCAGTAAAAATCGTCCATCTTTAGTATTGACTATTATATCTGTAAGACCTTTTCCTTCACCCAGGTTCTGGTTCTGGTTCTGGTTCTGGTTGGAAGCTGATCAGATGTGACTGGGCTGGAACACGGATGTTTTGACCCTTGACCTCAGCAGATAAAACGTCTCATAGCTGAAGGTTCTGAAGCCCAGGAACCGGTCCGTTCTGGTCCTGGCAGAACCGGTTAATCCAGGAGTCTTTAATGTTTTTCAGTGTAAATTTTTGATAAAGTAGATTTAGTATCAGTTGATTCAGCAGAAATCATGTTAACTTCTTTATTTGATGTTTTTATTTTAAACACGTTGGAAAAATTAAACAATCAAAATTTTTTATCCTGATTAATTTCTGACTGAAATACGTTATTTTATGTTTCTGTAGCAACTATTGGACCCCTGCAGTCATTGCTAACAAGTTAGCAGCTAAGCTAGCATGCTAGCAGCGAAAAATACTTTAAACCTCTTTTAATTCTGTTCGATTATCTATCAAACGAAGCCACGTGATCATCACACCTATCAGTTTGTTACATGTTGGATTTAAGACATAACTTCATTTTACAAATCATACAAAAAATGTGTCAGATTGAAAACCTCTGATTTACATACATGGATACAGGTTCTGTTAGTTCCTCTGGTTGCTACTGGTCCAGATGCAGAGAGCTGCTGGGTTCTGGTTCTGGTTCTGAGTGGTGTGTTTGCTGTTCCAGCTCCAGTTCCCTCTGCCGGAGTTCATCGTGGCCATGGGTTTCTTCCTGGTTCTGGTTCTGGAGCAGATCGTCCTGGCCTTTAAGGACCAGTCTCCGCCCCAGCTGGAGGAGCGCCGGGCCCTGATGGCGGACTCCGGCGCCCAGGCGGCCGGCGGCGGCCTGGCCCAACGCCGCAGAGGCTCCGCGGAGCCGGCGGGGCCCCTGCACGCCGCCCCGGGCTCCCAGTCGGCGCTGCGGGCCTTCGTGCTGATGTTCTCGCTGTCGCTGCACTCGGTGCTGGAGGGGCTGGCGGTGGGGCTGCTGCAGCGCGGCCAGGAGGTGCTGGAGGTCTGCCTGGCGCTGCTCATCCATAAGAGCGTCATCGCGTTCTCGCTGAGTGCCGCGCTGTCCCAGGGCCGGCTGCGGCGCGCTGTGGTGTCCGGCTGCCTGCTGGCCTTCGCCGTCATGTCGCCGCTGGGCATCGCGCTGGGCGTGGGGCTCACGGAGAGCCGGATGTCGCCGCAGCACCGGCTGGCCCGCTGCACGCTGCAGGGGCTGGCGGCTGGCACCTTCCTCTACATCACCTTCATGGAGATCCTGCCGCACGAGCTGGCCGCCGGCCGCGGCCGCATCCCCAAGGTGGCCATGATGCTGCTAGGCTTCGCCGCCGTCACCGGGGTCCTCTTCATCAAGGTATAACCATGGCAACGGGGAGAATCAGAACCTCTGCTTGGACTGATGGAGGGTGGCATCTGTCTGTTATACAGGATCTTTGTTCCAATGACGGTCAGAGTTTTGCAAAGTGATAATTTTCATAAAGTTATTGGAGTTTAACTAAAGGAAGTGAATCAACCTGCTGCTGCCACGGTTATAAACCAAACATGATCACTTCCTGTGAAACATGATAACTTCCTGTGAAACATGATCACTTCCTGTACGGCGCAAACATCCAATTCCCAACAAAGAATATTCAACATTCATGACGTCACTTTGTGTGTTTGTATAACCAGCTGTTATTTACATAAAACAATCCTGGTCCAGATGTTTTCAGTCTGGAGGAAACATCTGGACCAGGAGGCAAAAATCACCAGAAACAGGAACCACAGCGCCCCCTGTTGGTCAGCAGACTGGAGTACAGATGGATAAAAACAGAAAGTTTCAGATTTTAAAAAAAACAAACTATTCAAGTATTTATATATTCTGATTTTATTTTACTGGTTAAATGTTTGTTTCCTCCTCTTTGGTTTATTTCTGCACCCTGACTGAATATTCTGTATATTCTATTAAAACAACATTAGGAAACTTTGTGTTTTGGGGCCGAGTCACATTAACGTGTCGCCGACCAGAACCAGAACGGTTCTGGTTCTGGATCCTGAGACCAGCTGCTCACGTCTTTTCTATCAGATTTTCTATCACTTTTATTTTCCCATCTGGGAAAAGAAAAATATTCTTGGTGACATTTATGGAGGAGGAGGATTACTCATGTTCAGGACAAATGTAACAGGTTTGATGTGCCAGTTCCTCCTTTTTCTCCTACTTGCAGCGAAGATCATTTTTAAAAGACAGTGGCGTCCCTTATGGGTCCCTCTCACAACACACTCTCTCTAGAAACTGTTCAATGCCGTTAAATCTACAGCTGGATTTGATTTTGTTCAGACTATATCGGTTTTAGTTACAGGCTAGTGAACTTCTAGACCTCTGGCATTAGATATGTTTTGGAAAAGATGGAGCCGTCACTGGTTGGATGAGGTGTGGATTAATCTAGAAATCCTGGCCATCAGCAAATTCATGTCAACTTTATACATAAGGTATATTCAACTCCCAGAAAACTTCATTCGAAGGTTATTGATCCATTCTGCTCTCCCAGAGATACTGGTAGTTTTTTCATATGTTCTGGTTCTGTGATTTAAAATTTGATCACAAAAAAAGGTTTTCTATCACTTTCATATTTCTGCTGTAACTGATGAATATTTGCATATAAAATAAGTCAATAGTTTCATTTGCAATTGTTCCATCTTCGTGTCATGTAGCTCTCAGCCGGCTGGAGGAATAGCAGATGTTGGTCTCAAAGGTTTAACAGCTAGTTTGGCTAGTTAGCCCCGTTAGCTCTGACTCAACCAGCTGAGCAGCTCCAGGTGGATACAGACTCACCTCAGGTACTTTATCGCTGGTTTTCAGCTGCAGAAACATATTTGAAGCACAGTGTTGATTTTTTTATTGGAATGGGACCAAAGTGCCTGTAACAGCAAAGGATTATGGGATATAAAGTTGAAGGATGCAAAGCCTCCATCTGACAGATGCTTTAAAACGGAAGTAAAACCTGATGAAAGTGAATGAAACCTGACAAAAAACACCAAAAATCATTGAAACTTTATTTCAAAGCAACTAAAGGAAATGAAGCTCAACAAGTTCATCTGAGCAATCGATTCAACCTGATTTACAAGGACAATAAAAACTTTAAAACACCAAAAACATCAAATATCCATCAAAATATTAATCATTTATTTCTTTAGTTCTGGTTTAATCTGCATTATAACTGATCTATAAAACCCAGAAAATCCTTCCTGGAGGATTTCAGACGTTTCCTGGTTTAGAAACCAAATAAATTCTGTTCGACTGGAGAGTCGGGTTCTGGAAAACGCGGTACTAAATAATATCACCATGGCGACCAGAGCAGGTAACCATGGCGACCAGAGCGGGTAACCATGGCGACCATCAAAGGAGCTGGACGGTCAGAGGAGGTCCCGGCCCCGACACTCCTCCTTCCGGGCCAGGTCCGGGTTCTTGCTCCGGTTCCTCCTCTCCTTGGTTCTGTAGCGGGTTCGGACCTGGAGCAGCTCCTCCTGCGGCCGCAGCTCCTCCTGCGCCGCCACGGCGACCTGAGCTTCGCTCTCCGTCTCCTCATCCCGCAGGAACAGCCGCCGCAGGTCGGCGCTCGGCTCCTCTGGGTTCCGCCGCCGACGGGTCGCGGCTTTCCGACGGTTCTGTGAGGCCGCCCGGACCCGCTGGACCACGGAGAGCAGGGAGCGGTACAGCTCCTGGCTGGGCCGGTCGCTCCTCAGGAGGGTCTTCAGCTTCCCGCCGCTCCTCATCCTGTGGACCAGCTGGTGGACCAGCGGCCCCTGATACAACCTGGACACATCAGGACCAAACATCGGTTCCCTCCAGACCATCTGGCTGGTCCATTAGAGCCTTTTGTTCCCTTTGGATGGAACATTTGGTTCTTTTAATCAGGAAAGAATCGACTGTCTCCTAATAAATGTGCAAAACACTAAAAATGTCTTAATGGGGAGTTCTGTGTACGTTATTTTGGAAAAAGGCTGGAACAGAAAATGTGGAAAAGGTGAAGAGCCGTGAACGAACTATACATCAAACCCAAAGCCAGAGCTGAGAGCAGGAGGCTTGGACTGGACCATCTATGGGGAAAATTTCCTGCCATAATCCAAGAGCACATTTTAAGTCTGAGAGCACGACTTCATGTCTTTCTTCTCAAAACTCGGAATACTTGTACTCAAAACTTCTCCTCACTCTCAGTCTCTGCTCAGACTCTCTGCTCGCTTACGAAACATGGAACTGACTTTTTGGCAGAGTCGCCTAGCAATCTCTCAGCCAATAGAATGAAAGTGTTGTGCTGGATGCATTTGTTTCCTTCTAGCTGGTCTGCCTGTGTGGCTGTTACTCATCGTAGCAACCTGCGCCACCCACTGGATGTAGGGAGAAACTACAACGTTAGCTTTCTGCTCCGTAGTACACTAAACATCCACCAGCAGAGTTACTGGTCGCTAACAGCTACTGATCTTAGGCCGGATTTTGTTCATCCAATCAAACACAACATAGTCACGACATGATGTCCGTCCGTCTGTCACCAAAATAACCACCAGAAGTTTCCTGAAGCTGTCTCACCTGGAGACGTCCGGTTCTGGCAGAGGGAGGCCCAGCAGCTGGTTCAGACGGATGCTGTCCTTCATACAGACCTGCCACTGGCTGAAGACATGAGACACGTTGACGTCCACCTTCTTTATACCGCTCTTATTCTGAAAAGCTGCAACACAGAACCAGACCTCTTCATGTTTCGTTGCCCACCTGAAGAACAAAAACTCAGAGGCAGAGAGAATGAACTGATTCATGAGGAGACGTAGCATCCAGTCTGGACAGTAAACAGCTCTGGCTTCTTTCTTTCTAAATGTTCAGAAACTGAAGAAAAATTTCTGAATGAGTTGCTTGCATTGTGCATATTTGCCACTGGATTTCACTAGAGATGCGTTGCCTCATCCATTCATCCTGATCCATCTCCCGTTCCGTCTCTCCATCCTGCAGACATGTCTGTACTTCCAGGTCCTGAACCACGCCGGCCCGGTCCTGAAGACACCAGCAGCTGGTCTCCTTTACCCCCACAGACAGGATGGATACCTGAGAGGCAGCTCTGGTATCCATCTGGAGCCAGACCAGCTCTGAGCCTGACTACCCCAGGAATGTAAAGACGCCCACCCGTCGTTTCTAACATTGGTCAAACCTGGAGACGGTGAGAGATCCTTCTTTAAAGATCTTTGTTCGACTGGCCAGACTCTCCATGAGGCTGAGTCCAACACCAAGGACTGAACCTGCCAGGTCAGCCCATCCTGAGGAAACTTCTTTGGGTTGGAGCCAAAACCAGACCATCAGGGTTCCTTTGACTTCCTGCTGAACACATTCTGCAGGGAATGCCAGATGTCCCCTGTTCACATGTTCTACCTCCGTTTGGGTTCACCTGTGGCCAAGTTACCAAAGGAGCAAATGCACCTTCCAGGAACCTGATGGTTCAAATTAATTCAGCAGCTTTACTTAGCAATGCTGCAGAAACTGTGACAATACCTCAAAACCCCAAACCAGCCCTTGCTCTTCCCAGGTACCTTAAACATGTCAGGAGTTTCATCTCAAACAGTTTTAATCATTTACCAGGTCTAGTTCTACTTATGCCCAGCTGCAGTTACCTGTTCCGGACCTCAGAGTGTTGCTCATCCCCAGCAGCAGCGCCCTCTGCAGGTCAGGAGGAGGCTGAGCTTTCTGTAGCCAGTAGCAGCTGACGGCTGCTGGGAGCTGCAGCTGAGGCGGCAGGAGGTGCAGAAACTCCTGGGTCACTCCCAGAGCTTCCAGTAGGACGTTCCGACGGTCAGAGAGCGCCACCTGGGTCATCATGCAGGAGAAAGACCATCAGGATGGGGGTCAGTCCCTGAAAGCTGCGCTGAGGGACACTGGGAGACGAGGACATGAAAGACAGGTTTACGGTCTTCAGTTTGAATAAACTCACCTGCGGCAGGGAATCGAGTCTGAGCCTCTTGCTGGTTCTGGTGAACGTTGGTTTCACTGGGACGGATATCAGCGTGAGACCCTCTCTGTCTATTTCCTCCACTGGAGTGAACTTGTCTTTGCCCAGCAGGAGGCCGTACATCACCTGTCGCAGCGGCCTGGACGTCTGGTTGGCGCTGGGCAGCTCTTGGGTCTCAATGCAAAAACCGAGGCTCATCCTGTGGAGCCGCAGAACGTCCAGGATATTTCCAGAGAGCCGAGCCTGAGTCAGGGGCAGCAGCATCCAGCTGGGGACGAGGCCAGCTTCCTAAAGGAGACGACACTTTCAGCTCAGCGTGTTTCACTGCCATCAGTGTATCTGAACCCTGCTGAGATCTGGACCTGCTAGAGAGATTCTGGACATTTCAGGTCCAGAGTTTGAAGCCTGCATCCCCTTCAGTGAAGACTTAACATGATTCAAGTTCCCTTAAACCTGATAAACGACTGAACGTTTCAATACATGTTTTCAACATCGCTGTCTGACAAGCCCTGAGCTGCAGTTCTGGTTGCAGGTGTTCTGGAGTAAACGGGTTTATGAACTGGATACAGAGTCCTGGGAAAGTGAGTCCAGGTGGGGAACCAGTTCAGCACCAAGAGCCCAATGAAGATCATCGTCACCGTGAAGAGCCACACAACAATTTCAAGATTAGCTGCTGCTGAAACACCAGACAGGGTTTGTTTTGCCTTTAGGTTTGGTTTGTAGTCTGTTACAGCTCAAAGCTTCTGCTTCACATGATTTCACAATGATTAGACTTGTTGAAATGTAGTAAAAATTCATTCACAGACAGAAAAGGTTTGAGCTCCGTCTGCCAAACTGCCGGATGTGGAATCGTCTCATGCAGAACAGTTTTGGAACATGAAGGACTGGCCTGGCTCAGATTTGAGTGCCCTGTGGTGACCTCTACCTTTATTTTGGGGTAACAACTCAAGATCACCACTGGCCCCCTTTTGGCCCTCTATAAAAACTTCCTGGATTCACCCCTGCTCAATAGTTTTGACGGGACTTTTAATAAACATGAATGTTCAAGCAGGAAAACAAATTAAATCTCCCTCAAAGGTCAAACACCACAATGACCTTCGTTATTCATTTAGACTGTCAGACGAGTTTCTGCTTAGCAGCACCAGAACCTGCTGCCCAAACTCTGACATGTGTTCGCTTCTGTCTTAGTAGCAGCAAATACTAAGACATCTATTAAATATTAGACATCTATTAAAGTCTCTTGCAGTGCTAGCTTAAAATTTCACATCCTGCAGCTCGTTACGCTGCTTTTGTCAGTGCTGCCTTCAATGAGTGTGGGAAATTTCGATATCAAAGAGCCACACATGATCCGTGGAAGAGTTGCAGGTTCGCCACCCCTGGACTAGACCACTGATTTAAGTCCAACCCCCCGTTGCCTGTCAGCATTGATGAGGAGACATAGAGAAGGTTGTGACAGACGTCTGGTGTCCACCTGACTGGTCAGCAACATTTGACCTTCAACAAGGGACAGAGCGGTCTACACTTTCTTTGCCAGCTAAAGTCTTCCAGTGTGCTGTGAGTCGGCACACTGGAATGTTTTCAAGTCATTTCTGTGGTGAAAGTTCTGCTCTGTTGTCTGCTTGGGTGGCAGAAGCAACTGGACAAGCAGAACCGGTTCAGTGGTCGGTAGGAGTCAGGACCTGGTAGGAACTCAGAAGGCACCGAGCGTCTCGCCCTGAAACCACCCGCCCTTCACTCAGAGTCCGGCCCGCAGAGCGTCCGGCCCGCAGAGCGTCCGGCCCGCAGAGCGTCCGGCCCGCAGAGCGTTCGGCCTGCAGCTCCTTCATCCTCACAGCCATCAGGACTCAGCGGCCGGCTGATTGCACTCTTTGTCCTGGACTTCACATCTGGTCATTTCTAACATATTAAGTTTTTATGTATATTTTTATTATGTTTGAGCTTCTTGGAGAAACTCATTTCCTTGCTGGGATCAAGAAAGCATCTTGAACTGAAATACAGAGTTAGTCACCTGCTCCGGTGCTGCGAACTCAGGCGGCGCTCCATGAAGGAAGAAGCGGCTCAGAGTGCTCCGACCCAGCTGGTACTCCGCCATCCCCAGACGCAGTCTCTGGAGGAGCTCCTGCTTGTCCCCGCTCAGGTCCTCCATCAGGCCCAGCGCTTCCTCCAGCGCCTCCTGAGGCTCCTTGAACCCCCTCAGCCAGCAGAGCAGCCCCTCCAGGCGGCTGCAGGCCTCTCTGCCGGAATCGAACCGAGTCCAGTCGATCCCTCTCAGCTTCACGTAGTCATTCCCCGCCAAGGCGGCGAAGGTCGGCAGGAGCTGGCGCTGGAGTCCGAAGAAGCTGCAGAAGCTGGAGGTGCAGTAGCTCCAGCAGGAGATGGAGCTCAGAGAGCCGCTCTGCCTCACCTCCCGCCACTGGAAGTGGCTGATGGGCAGAAACCCTGCTGGAAGGTCAAAGACCAAGAAGTCGCTGTCGTTGGACAGAACCGGGCAGCGCCATTCTGACGCCAGCGCCGCTATCTCCTGGTCAGCTTCTGCTAAACACTGGGCCACCGGAACCTGCAGCCGGGCTAGCGTCTGTCTGAAGACCAACTCGGCCATTTGGGGGAGGATACCCATCGTTTTACCGCTGACCGCTGCTTCATGAGCTTTCCGGACCCGGTCCTTGCCCCGCTTTGCTATTGTTTCCAACTTTTTGTCTGTGACATCAGAACCTCCGTCCAGAACCACGTAGGGAGTGATGTCACAGGACCTGAGAGCTGCGATGAAACTCTCAATCAGAGTCTCGTAGGCGGCGTACTCCCCACCGTGGTTCTGATCCAGACCTGAAACAAACCACAGAACAGAGAGATTAGACCGCTGAGCGGTGATGGTTTCATTAAGAGGAGAGCGGAGTCACGTCTGCAGTGTGTGGTGGTGGCAGTATTATGGTCTGGGCTGCTTTGCATCAGTTTGTGACCTTCAGCTGTCTTAGTTCAAAGTACACCAGAACATCCTGATCTGGACAGGTCAGGAAGAACCGAGCAATCCACCATGACCACCGGCACAGGGCCGGCCCAAACCTCCTCTACAAGGCCGGTTAGTTTGCTTATGCCTTGGGCCGGCCTTGCACCAGCAAGTATCAGCTGCTGGTGAACCAGGTAGAACCAGGTAGACTGAAGACATGAAGACTTTTCTCTGCAGGCTGGAAAACAATTCAGTGAAGAAAAGCTTCAGACGTGATGAAGCAGGAGAAGAATCAGGTTTGAGTTTTGGTAGAAAGATGAAGCTGATAGAATCCCCCCCCACACACACACACACCCACACACACCAGTGCAGAGAGAATGTGAGGCAAATATCATCCATTTTTCTGCTTCTCTCATGTTTGGATTCAGATGCACTAATAAAATTTGGTGAACTGCAGTAGAGAAATTAAACGCCTGAACATTCATTTCATTTTTCCATATTTTGCTTCAACGTCTCCATGACGGAGTTAGTGACCGGCTGCAGCGCCCTCTGGTGGCTGCTTTAGCTCCGAGCTTCACAGAGGTTCATTCACTGAAACAAGTCAAGGCTAAAACACTAAAATAATTTCTTAACTTGACATTCTGAACTTTGTTGCGTTTTGTTCTGCGCAACTCTGAGATCTGTTCCAGGTGAGACCTGCTGAGCTCGTTATTTATTTAACTCATCCAGCGACCACAGGTGGCGGCTCTTCGCTTGGTTGCCATGGTAATGTGAGCAGGTAACAGATCACACAAACTGTTTCTGTGGAAATTTTACACAATGACAATAAACTCAGAAGCTGGAACTGATTTTATATGAATGTGACTCTGATTCAATAAAATATTTATGTTTTGATATGCAGAGGAACCGAGGGGCCGGGTGGGACGTGGCCCCCCCAGGCCCCCAATATCGTCCCACCCAATAAAGACGCAGTAATGAGAGAGGAGCTAAAGGCCTGTTCGATGTGAACAGATTCATTTTTATTTCTTTTGTAGGTCAAACTGCTGAACTGAGTTTAAACCTGAGTCTTATTTTATGAGCTGTTTTTTTTTTTACTTTGGTTGTAGAAAGAGGCAGAATCAGGTCAATTTCCAGTCAACTGATATCAATGTCTTTTTGACCAATAATCAAATGTCTTGACCAATAAAATCTGTCAGAACCTGGTAGCCTGTGTGCTAGCAGAGGATTTATGTGGCTGGTTGTGAGGCAAACCATAAAGTTTAGTGTTCATCCTGGAATGATGCTGATTAAACAGTTTATGATCATAAACACACATATGATATCTAGTGCAGTTCATTTATTACCAGGTATCGTTATATGAAAAGGTAACTTGATTACTTAATGTTCATCTCTTGTTGAGCTTTGTGGCGTAAAAAACAGGAGAGCAGCAATAAATGTTTTTACTAAATAAAAACCACAAACATAGTAACTTGGAGTAACAGTAAGGTGTTGGTTACTGAAACAAGGGGTTGATGACATCATCAACTGACTGATGACATCATGGTTTATGACACTTCAGGTTTCCATATGCCCCCCAAAGACGCCCTTGGTTTTGACCTTGTATCGCTGCGGCTCTGGGTTCTGATGGGTTCTGATGTTTCAGAACCCATCAGAACCCAGTAAGGATTTGTCCTCCTGCTGTGAGGATCCTCAGCTGAACTGGACCCTAACTAGTAACTTTTACTCAGAGCAACTTTTAGAAAATAAGAGACTTTTCTGAGTTTGTTTACTACAATGTTCTTTCTGCTTTTACTTGAGTAATAAAGTAAAAGAGTAATAAAGTATTGTTACTGTTACTTGCTTCTGGACCAGGAAACATAAATACCTCCATAAATGAAACAGAACCTTTGCGGATCTGTTCAGAAACAGAAAAGTGATCAGGAGCTTCAGCCTAAAGACGTTTAGAGAATGACCCGAACAGTTCATTAAAGGACCCGAACAGCTCATTAAAGGACCCGAACAGTTCATTAAAGGACCCGAACAGTTCATTAAAGGACCCGAACAGTTCATTAAAGGACCCGAACAGTTCATTAAATGACCCGAACAGTTCATTAAAGGACCCGAACAGCTCAGACAGGTGAGTCTCACCTGAGCTGAAGTACAGCAGGTAGTTGAGGTTGCAGCCGTCGACCAGCAGGCGGCTCCGGCCGAACCGAACCTCCCGGTAAATGTTCCGGTGGTGCTCCAGGAAGGAGGCCAAGCCCTGGACGCCCATCTCCGGTCTGAGCTGCTCGCATGGCGGCCAGCCTTATTATAGCTGCCCGGTTGTGTTTCCTTCAGTTTCACTTTCCTGACATCAAGACAACAGGACCCATAATAAACTCCGAGGTTCCGTCTGGTCGGGATCCAACTTCTCCTGGTTTTATTATTTATATCATACGACCAAGTTGCTGCTTTCTAAATGATTAGAGCTGATTCTTTAAATTAGAGGAATTAGAAATGACCACACTTTTCAGATTTATATTCATAAAAACGTTTAAAACAATTCATAAGGTTTCGGTTCTGCAGAACTTTGTGTTGGTCTGGTCCAATAAAAGACGCTGGAGGTGGAATGTGGAGCAGTCAGAGGGTTTGAATACTTTTACTGCTGTGGAAAATGAAACCTAAGAGAGACTCTGAGGAGAAATGAAAGCCAGAACCAGCAGCAGAACCAGCTGAGTCCAGAACCAGAACCGGAAAAGTGAGTTCTGTCCGGTGGTTCCTATGGGTTCTTGCTGCTGGCTCGGAATCACGGAACAGAATCAGTTCTGTAACGTTGTAATATCATTATATAACCGTGACCATTTCGTCCAAGTGGGGGCGGTAGTGAGCTCTCAGTGCATTGACGCCACGCTCATTTCCAGGGGTTGGTCCAGTTCCCCTTCATGTTAGAAACAATTCAAATTAAAATTACTAGAATAGAATAGAATAGAATTCAACTTTATTGTCATTAGACTGTCACAAGTACAAGCAATGAGATGTAGTTTGCATCTATCCAGCTGTGCTCTACGAGATATAAATATTTATTTACAGATGTACAAGACTATGTATGTATGGACTATAAGGGGTTATAGCAAGAGATCTAGATATTGTGTATAAATATAAATATAGGAGCTATATGCACAGATTATACAGATTATACAAGAATGTTAGGGAATGGGTTATAGATAAATAATGGCAGATAAAATTTACAGGTTGTGTGTGTGTGTGAAGAAAACAGTCCGTGATGTGTGTGTGTGTGTGTGTGTGTGTGTGTGTGTGTGTGTGTGTGTGTGTGTGTGAGGATAGTCCATGTGTTATTGTTGTATGAGAGGATAGGGGAGTACAGTCCTTATAGTTTATGTTTTATGTCAGGAGGCGTTCAAAAGCCTGACAGCTGTGGGAAAGAAGCTGTTCCGGTGCCTGGTGGTTCTGGTCCATAGGCTTCTGTAGCGCCTCCCAGAGGGCAGGAGGGAAAAGAGTGTGTGTGCTGGGTGAGTGGAGTCCTTTGTGATTTTCCCGGCCCTTTTCAGACACCGCTTCCTGTAGATGTCCTTGATGGCAGGGAGCGGTGCCCCGGCGATATACTGGGCAGTTTTCACCACCCTCTGCAGCGCCTGCCGGTCGGAGACAGAGCAGTTCCCGTACCAAGCTGTAATACAGTTGGTGAGGATGCTCTCAATGGTGCAGCGGTAGAAGTTCGTGAGGATCTCTGAGGACAGGTGGTTCTTCCTCAGGGTCCTCATGAAGAAGAGGCGCTGATGCGCCTTCTTAATGAGTTTGGAGCAGCTGGTCGTCCAAGTCAGGTCCTCGGAGATGTGGACTCCCAGGAACTTAAAGGTGTCCACACGCTCCACCACTGTCCCCTTAATGTGGATGGGTGGATGTGGGTCAGCGTTCCTCCTGAAGTCCACGATAAGCTCCTTGGTCTTCTCGGTGTTCAGCTGCAGGTTGTTTTTGTCGCACCACTCAGCCAGACGGTCTACCTCCTCCCTGTAAGCGGCCTCGTCATTATCTCTGATGAGGCCGATCACCGTGGTGTCGTCTGCAAACTTGATGATGGCGTAGAGCCATGGACAGGTCTGAAGTCGTAGGTGAAGAGGGAGTAGAGGAAGGGACTCATCACACAGCCTTGTGGTACTCCAGTGTTTATGATGATGGTGGATAAGAAGTGGTTGTCCAGCCGGACATGTTGAGGTCGACTGGTCAGGAAGTCGAGCAACCAGTTACACATGAGTGGACTGATGCCGAGGTCTGTGAGTTTGGTAATGAGTTGTGATGGGATGGCGGTGTTGAATGCTGAACTAAAATCTAAGAACAGCAGTCTGGCGTAAGTGTTCTTACTGTCCAGGTAAGAAAGGACAGAGTGCAGCGCTATAGAGACTGCATCCTCTGTGCTCCTGTTCTGCCTGTATGCAAATTGGTGGGGGTCTAGTGTGGGGGGGAGACAGGATCTGAGGTGTGCTAGGACCAGCCGCTCCAAGCACTTGGTAATGATGGGGGTAAGGGCTACCAGGCGGTAGTCATTGAGTCTGGTTGGGTTGGGATTCTTGGGGATTGGGACGATGGAGGTAGACTTGAAGCAGGTCGGTACCACAGCGCGGGCCAGGGACAGGTTGAAGATGTCCGCCAGCACTGCTGCCAGCACCAGAGCACGTTCTGAGGACACGTCCAGATATGCCATCAGGACCCGCAGCCTTGTGGGATTTAATCCTGCTCAGAGCCGCTCCTACGTCAGTGGGGAGGAAAGTCAGTGGCTGTTGGCCTGGAGTGGTAGCTGCTTTGGTTGCAGTTGTGGTATTCCCTCTCTCAAAACGAGCATAGAAGTTGTTAAGTTTGTTGAGGAAGGAGACATCAGTAGAAGCGGGGGTGGTATTGGGGTTCTTGTAGTCTGTGAGAATCTGAAGGCAATGCCACATACGTCGGGGGTTGGCGTTAGAAAAATGATCCTCCACCTTCCTTTTGTAGTGATGTTTGGCCTTCTTGATTCCCTTCTTCAGCTCAGCCCTGGCTGCACTGTAAGTCTGTGCATCCCCTGACCTGAAGGCGATGTTGCAGGCCTTCAGCAGGAGACGAACGTCTCAGTTCATCCAGGGTTTCTGGTTGGGGTACATGGTAATGCGTTTGCAGGTGGTGACACGTTCTATGGTGGTGGAAATATGGTTCAGTACAGATGAGGCATACTGATCCAAGTCTGTATGGTGGAAAATAGTCCAATCTGTATTCCTGAACCGGTCCTGGAGCACAGCGTCTGAGCCCTCTGGCCACACCTTTACTGTCCTCACGGCAGGTTTCACACGTTGGATGAGTGGTAAGTACCGAGGTGTGAGGAACAGGGAGAGATGGTCTGATTGGCCGATGTTGGGGAGGGGTGTCGCATTGTAAGCTCTAGCCAGATTGGAGTAGACGTGGTCCAGGGTCTTGTCTCCTCTGGTGTGGCAGGAGACATGTTGGTGGAATCTGGGAAGAACTGTCTTCAAGTTGGAGTGATTGAAATCACCTGCAACAATAAAAGCAGCCTCGGGGTATTTGGTTTGGTGTTTGCTAATAGCCGCATAGAGTTGAGTTCTTTCATGGCTAGCTTGGCATTAGCATCCGGGGGGGTGTACACGGCAGTAAGGATGATCCAGGTGAATTCCCTTGGGAGGTAATCAGGTCTGCATTTGACCATTAAAAACTCCACATTCTGTGAGCAGTGACTCTCGGTAGTAGCAGAGTCTGTGCACCAAGCTTTGTTAATATAAATGCACAAACCTCCGCCTCTGGTCTTGCCGGAAGCATCTGCTGTCCTGTCGGCTCGGTGTGTGTGGCGTCCACTTAGCTGGATAGCATTGTCCGGGCAGCTGTTGTTTAGCCATGTTTAGGTGAAAAACATGACATTTGAGTCCATAATCCGTCTGTCACTCGTGATGGATAGTCGTAACTCATCCATTTTATTAGCCAGAGAACGGACATTGGCGAGGAAAATGCTGGGTAAAGGGAGCCGGTGTGGTGTTAGCATTAGCCTAGCTCGCACCCCTCCACGCTTACCCCGCCTTTGTTTACGTTCTCGTCGCGGCCTGCGTACCCTTCCACCCGGCCGGGAGAAGTGAGCAGCCTCCGGTGTTCTGGAGATCTCTGGGATGAGTCGGAGATCGGCGATCATAGAGTCAAAATTGTAGCTCCAAAGGTCCAGAAGTTCGTGTCTGCTGTAGCGCAGCAACGCTGTGCAATTCTGAAAAAAAAGTCCAGTCATGAATAGATAAAAAACCACTAAAGAGCAGATTCTGGAGAGACGCTGAGCCTTGCGTTGTTGAAGCGCCGCCATCTTGGTCAAATCATTTCATTTTAAATCTTTTATTATTGTGTTTAAAACAAACATTTTCATGAAACAAAAAGAACCAAAACAACAATTTATTGTAGTTCCAGGGTGTTCACGTTCATAACTTTTTGGGTCTAATATTTAGAAAACATTTTAGTTTAAACTAAGCAGCAAAAATAAGAAGGTTCTTCTAAAATCCTTCCTGTCTTTAACTGAAGTTTAACGGGTTCCCAAATCTGTTGAGTAAAACATTGCTGAACGTTTGTGACCCGACTTCAGTTATATCAAAATCAACGTAAACAACATGACTTGTAAAGAATACAGATTTTTGTGTTACTGAACACTTTCTGTTTAGGAATATCTCATCTTAAAGACGTACATAAAGTGTTTGTCTTCTTCAGCTCCATTCTTAAACTGCAGTCAGGGCCTCAGAATTTATTCCAAGGGCCGCCAATGGCCCGAGAGCCGCACTTTGAGTACCCACGTTTAAACTACTGAAGTCAAGGGATGGAGTAGTTTATCTCTGTGGCAACGCGTCGTCACTGCACGCTAAAGCAGCTCACTAGCGCCACCATCTGGATGAAATCACCTTCGGGTTCAGTCTGGCTCTTTGGCAGGGGATTCCAGGATACATGGGATTTGTAGTTTTTTACTGAAACCGGAAGCAGAAGGTTCAGCGCTCTCTGCAGCGTCCAGGAGCTCCAGCTGCTGCTCTCCTCTCCCGGTCTCCTCCTCCCTGGTATGTCCGCCGTCAGAGCGCTGAGGAGCCGCCGGCTCCTCCGGCAGGTGTCCCCCGTCCTCCAGGCCTCCCTCGGCAGACATTACAGCCTGGACGTCCCCGCCGCGCTGCTCCGGACTCAGGGCTACCTGGGCGGCCGCTGGGTCTCTGCAGCCTCGGTGTTCCCGGTTCTGGACCCGGCCACCGGACAGGAGCTGACCCAGGTGTCGGACTGCGGGCCCGCAGAGGCCAAGCAGGCGGTGGAGGCCGCCTACGAGGCGTTTCAGTCCTGGAAGCGCACCACAGCCAAGGTAGGCGCTGCTCGGCGGGACTCCGTTAAAAAAAAATCACGTTTAAGATGAAATGCAGCAGATTTACCGAATAACGACACGGAACCCCGCGTTGGCCCGGTCCGTGCCTTCACGGTGAACACTTTGTGGTTCGGCTCTCACATCATGGAGCAAAAACATGTTTTCATGGTAAATTTGAGCTCAACCTGTTGCTTCGACATATGATGTGAAACATGAATGTAAATGTCAGAGTTTCAAGCTACATATTTAGTTTGAAGCTAAATATTAAATTGACCGATTTATCTCCTAACTAAATAACTAAATATTTGTTGTTAATGTTTAGCTTCAGACTAACGGTGCGCTGCTGCCCTGCAGGAGAGGAGCGTCCTGCTGAGGAAATGGTCCGACCTGCTGCTGCTGCACCAGCAACACCTGGCCGCAATCATCACCTTTGAGTCTGTGAGTAAATTCTGATCATCAGGTTCATAACTGATTCCAGTGAAAGTTGCTGGAGGTTTGTGTTGCTGTCAAAGTAAAAACGTGGTGATTAAAAGATTATTTGTTTGTGATTTTAGAATTATTTAATTTTTCTTCATCATTTCTTGGTCAGTGAAAATTTTGCTTTAGTTTTTACTTTTCACCATCAACAGTTAGAAATAAATAAATGTGCAGCAGAAAAGCTGCACTTTGGTTCATAAAGAGAGAGAGAGAGTTTCTGAGTGTGTGTGTTTCCATGTGTGTGTGTTTCAGGGTAAACCTCTGCCGGAGGCCCTGGGCGAGGTGTCGTACTCGGCCTCCTTCCTGCAGTGGTTCTCAGAAGAAGCTCGCCGAGTTTACGGCGACATCGTTCCGTCTCCCGCCGCGGACCGCAGGCTGCTGCTCCTCAAGCAGCCAGTAGGAGTCGCCACCATCATCACACCGGTGAGCACAGGCACTAAACAGGAAGTCGGTGCCACACGCAGGAGAGCCTGAAATGTTTGTGATGAACCTCCTCGTCCTCCTCAGTGGAACTTCCCCAGCGCCATGATCACCAGGAAGGTTGGCGCCGCCCTGGCCGCCGGCTGCACCGTGGTGGTGAAGCCGGCCGAAGACACGCCGCTGTCCGCCCTGGCTCTGGCCGAGGTCAGTCTCCGGCTCCTGTCCCGCTCCGGTCCCGGTCCGGTCCGGTCCTGGTGTTCATCCTGCCTCCTGTCTCCTGCAGCTGGCGCAGCAGGCGGGTGTCCCGCCGGGCGTGGTCAACGTGGTTCCCTGCTCCAGGGAGAAGATGGCCGCCGTGGGCCGGGTTCTGTGCTCCGACCCGCTGGTGGCCAAGATCTCCTTCACTGGATCCACGGCAACCGGGAAGGTGAGTCCTTCCGGTCCGGTCAGGTACGGACGGACCGGACCGGACCGGACCGGACTGGACCGGCTGAGGTTCTCAGCTGTTCCTCTCTCTCCTCCAGGTGTTGCTGAAAATGGCCGCCGACTCGGTCAAGCGGGTTTCCATGGAGCTGGGAGGCCACGCCCCCTTCATCGTGTTCGACAGCGCCGACCTGGAGCGCGCGGTGGGCGGAGCCATGGTTTCCAAGTTCAGGAACTCCGGACAGGTGAGGCGGGAGGGCGGGGCTGTGCTGGTGTGACGCAGCGTCCGGCTGACCGCTCCTGACCGCCCCGCAGACCTGCGTGTGCTCCAACCGCTTCCTGGTCCAGAGCGGGATCTACGATCGCTTCCTGGACGGGCTGGGCCGCGCCATGGACGCCGAGCTGCGTCTGGGCCACGGGTCGGAACCGGACACCACGCAGGGACCGCTCATCAACGTCAGAGCAGCGGAGAAGGTTGGACCCAAAGCCAACGACCCGGAACACTTCCAGAACCAGAACCGCTTGCTCCGCCTCTCACTGGGTCTTTACTGAATCAATCAGGGTGCATTTTGGGAAAAATTCTGGTGTCTGGATCAGAACCTTTTCCAGAAAACGCTGGATGGTTCTGGATCTGGTTTAGGTCTGGATCACGATTTAATAGTTTCAGATCAATCTATCGATTATTATTGATTAGCTTTTTGTTTCTCAAATCCTGTTGGAGAAACTGCTGCTGCGCTCAACAGGTGGTTGCTAGGCAACCAAAAAGTCAGCGGGTTTGTTGTGGCTACCCAGCTAGCTTAGCTAGCCTTGAGTTTGAGCGGCTAAAGCCTTTCCTCTGTCTACATCTCCCAGAATGCTTTGCAGTAGGGCTGGGCGATATATTGCGTATACTCGATGTATTGTAATACTTTCAATTTACGATAGTTTAAATGGCTATCGCAGCCACCGAGTATAAATTGTCGTTCAAATAATAAACCTTCGCCGTCAAATTCACTGCGAGTATGGTTTATCCAACACCCTATGAATGCATCACTAGCCCCCCCCCCGGAACATTTTCTACCAATCAGCTGCGCAGAGAAAACAAACATCATGAGGAAACAGATGAACCGTTAGGTTCTGGATCAATAATCTGTATTTTATATGGAGGATGTAAAACAAAATGAGGTCATTTACCAAACATGTTGTCAATCTGTTGCCACAAAAGGTTAAACCACAGATTTATTCCCCTAATCAGATTATTCTTCTACCTGCAGCTTATAGCCGCTAGAACCAAACCTGGAGACGTAGATATGATTCATTTAGTGATGTGCAATGGAAAATAACTATAACTCAAAACTATTCATTCTTTTTTCTCTCGCTCTGTCGCCGTTACGCTACACGTAGTCTCGTTGCCATAGCAACTGACAACACCGCAACTTTATGTATCAGGATTCAGCATCAAAAACACTCAAACATTTTCCCACATAGAGCAAAACATTCAGTTTGCTATTTTTTTGTCTTAGTTAAAACTTATTTCTCACCTTGTTATCTAGTCTTAGTGCAGACAGTTCACAGTAAAACACTGCAGCCCTTTTTATATGAGATTAGATTTAAGGGTAGCAGGAAAATGGCGGGGACTTGGTTGGATGCCTTCATGCTGCAGCATCTAGATTAGAATAACATCTAAGAATATTGTGATATATATCGCGTATCGTGATATAGCAAAAATATATCAGGATATTAGATTTTCCTCATATCCCACAGCACTACTGTTCTGATCAGAGTTCAGTGAAAATGATATTGATCACATGTTCATATTATATTATTGATTTACTGCCCAGGCCCGGTCCGATGGTTCCGGATCAGACGGTTCTGAATCTGTTGGGCGTTGGATGGTTCCAGCTGGTTGGATGAGGTTCTGATGGGGTTTTGATGAGGTTCTGATGGGTTTCTGATGAGGTTCTGATTGGGTTTTGATGAGGTTTTAACGAGGTTCTGATTGGGTTTTGATGGGGTTCTGATTGGGTTTTGATGAGGTTCTGATTGGGGTTTGATGGGGTTCTGATTGGGTTTTATATGAGGTTCTGATGAGGTTCTGATTGGGTTCTGATGGGACGGTGTCTCTGCCCCAGGTGGTCCATCAGATAACGGACGCCGTGTCTCGTGGCGCCCGGGTTCTGCGAGGCGGGAAGCGTTTGGACGGGTCGTTCATGGAGCCGACCCTACTGGCGGACGTCACCACTGACATGCTGTGTACGCAGGAGGAGACGTTCGGACCGCTGGTTCCAGTCATCAGGTGGGAGCGGCGGGTTCTGCTCTGAGGGCGGGCCGTCCGGGTCCGAACCAATCAGCAGCTGTGTTCCTCATTTCCAGGTTCGAGACAGAAGAAGAAGCTCTGGCCGTGGCCAACGCTGCCAACGTCGGGCTGGCAGGTGAGAAGGTCCGGCTCCCCTCAGGCCCTGCAGAACCTGAGCTCAGACAGATCCAGTCCCAGTAGAACCACCGTGAAACCAGTACAGCTCCACGTCTTCCAGACACTTTAACCTGCTGAGCTCAGCTGGTACCAGTCAGTCCAGTTAACACGACTGACTGCAGAAGAAGAAAAACACAACACAGCTAGCAGAGCTAGCTTCAAAGTTAGCGGTGCTAGCTGGTCATATGTATTATGTCTGCTAACTCCACACCTGCATGTCAACATGGTACTGAGGGTGAAGCTAACGCTAAAGCTATACATCCCTGAACTTTCTTCAACTGAATGTTTTCTTAAGACCCCAGTGAATTAGCTACATTAAAAATGTATCAGTATGTGCTAAACATTAGCTCCTCCATTAACGTGTTAGCTTCAGGGTTCCCACCACTCAGGCTGATGTCAGTTCGAACCTCAGATTCTCCTCAGGCTGAAAGCCGTTGCTTCGGGTTGTCTGTGACGCCTCCCTCCTGGTTCTGATCCAGTTCTGCTCCGTCTCTGCTGCCAGGATACTTCTACTCGCAGGACGTGGGCCAGATCTGGCGGGTGGCCGAGGCGCTGGAGGTGGGCATGGTGGGGGTCAACGAGGGCCTCCTGTCCGTCGCCGAGGCCGCCTTCGGTGGGGTCAAACAGTCCGGCCTGGGCCGGGAGGGATCCAAGTACGGCATCGACGAGTATCTGGAGATCAAGTACATGTGCTTCGGAGGCCTGAGACCCTGAACCGGGCCGGAGCTGGTACCGGCGCCGGAGGACAGGAAGGAGTGAGAGCTGCTGATCAACATGACCCAGGAAGCTTCCCAACCCTCCAGCACGTCTGCTGCCATCATTAATAATTATAGTCATTTAGATTTTAATGGACTTTACATTTTAAAGTCTCAACATTCGACTGGGTAAAAATAAAAATACTAAAACAGGATCAAATATGTGGTAAATATAAAACTAATCAAAAATCCTAAAAAATAATGAACTAAATACCAGGATTAATAACTAAATAAATGTACAGAAACTCTAAAATCTCCATGAATTATTATTGCTGATTTTCTACATAAGTGACGTTTTTATGTCTTAAATTGTTCAACTTTCCTGCTGCCTGGTTCCACTAATTAAAGGTTCTGTGTGTAGAGAACACTGCCATCTGGCGGTCAGGTAAGGTACTGCAGCCGTTATGTTTAATGACCTCATTTCCTCAGACTGATCATGTTAAACGTGGTTTTGTCATTTCTGACCTGAAAGTGATTTTTTTAAATTTATTTGGAAGGACTAAGCTCTGCCCACTTTTACGCATCACATCCTAGAAGCTGTTGGATTGGACCCAGACTTCCTGAACCCTTTGATGCATTCAGGCAACAATATGCAGAAAAAAAACAAATGAAGTTGGAGTTTCATGTTGACTTTAATCTGAAGAATTTTGGATGAATCCAGAATCTGGAACCGGGTCGGTTCTGCTGCAGATAGAGATCTGTGGGTTTCTTGGATTCTAGATGTTTAGTTAGTAACAGAATGTCTCGGATTATTCTGGAAAACTTTCCTGTTTAGGTTTTTGTACGTTTGTGTGTGATCTGAAATAAAGTGACGGATGAATTCATGTTTGATTTCTTCAGTTTCTCCTGAAACTTTGACTTTAAATCACCAGACATGGAACTGGTTCTGCTGAGACGTTTGGGTCACCAGGATGCTTAATAATCCCAGCTGGGTCCGGTTCTGGTTCTGATGCGACACTAAAGGAACAGTCCAACAGGCCCAGATGAACGGAACCTGAACTCATGTCTTGGTGCTGCCCCCTGCAGGCCAAGTCTTCGCTTCATGAATGTTTCTCTGGGAAGAATGAATGAAACCTCTGAACCGAACATGTGCTGCCACCAGGAGGCGCCGTCCAGACTTCCTCCAACCCTCACTGTCCCCCCGGACTTCCTGTCTTCACCCGAAGGCGTTCCCGTTGCGCGCAGCCTGGGAGCTGACCTGGTTCCGGTTGCGGACCGGCCGGCTGAAGACGGAGTCCTGGTCGCTGTCCAGCTCCGACTCGGACATCATGAGGCTGGAGTTGTGCTCCGTGCTGCGGTGCTTCAGACCTGGCAGGACAGGGGGAGTTACTGAGTGGGAACGTTCGGATCCATCCCACAGAACCGTCATCTGGACTGGAAAAGGCTCTGACCCGGACCGGCCCGTTCCCCAGAAAGGCTGGGATTAACTTTCAGAGTCTTCCACATCTGGATGAGAGAGGGACCATTTTCACTTTTTAAATCGCTTTGCAGGCGATTAAACCAGGATTAAAACCAGGATTAAACTCAGATTAAACCAGGATTAAACCCAGATTAAACCAGGATTAAACCCGGATTAAACCAGGATTAAACTCAGATTAAACCAGGATTAAACCCAGATTAAACCAGGATTAAACTCGGATTAAACCAGGATTAAACCAGGATTAAACTCAGATTAAACCAGGATTAAACTCAGATTAAACCAGGATTAAACTCAGATTAAACCAGGATTAAACCCAGATTAAACCAGGATTAAACTCGGATTAAACCAGGATTAAACCAGGATTAAACCCAGATTAAACCAGGATTAAACCCGGATTAAACCAGGATTAAACTCGGATTAAACCCAGATTAAACTCGGATTAAACCAGGATTAAACTCAGATTATACCAGGATTAAACCCAGATTAAACTCGGATTAAACCAGGATTAAACTCAGATTAAACCTGGATTAACCCGTTAGGTGAATTTCTGCATCTTGAATGGACGTTGGATCAGATTGTTGTGAGATTTTCATGTTTAGAGATTCTCTGCTGGTTTTGTTGCTTTATTGAAAAGTTTTGCTTCTAATTCCAGTAAAATTTCAATCAGAAATCCGGGAAAGGATTGAATCCGCGTCACTGTGGGGTTTCCTGAAGGGCGGTCCGGTCCGGTCCAGAACCTGCAGTACCGGTGGACAAACTCACTGAATCTGGGCCGGAGCTCCAGCCGCTCCTGCTCGTCCATGTCGTCCAGGATGGTGTACCTGGTCTTCTTCCTTCCCTTCCTCTGCTTCCTCCTGCAGACACACAGAACACCGAATCGGACCCGGCAGATTCTGGATGGGACCCGGCGGATCCCGGCTTGATCCTGACCCGACGGTCCAGACTCACCTCCGGCTGCAGCAGACAAAGGTCCAGCTGAGCGACAGGATGAGGACCATCATCAGGAAGCTGCTCAGGATCACGAACAGAACCCTCCACTCTGAGGGGACGAGCAGAGCCGGGTCAGAGGTCGACCACAGGGAACATCTTTAGAGCCACCGGCTCAGGAATGATAAAAACGTTACCACAGTTACTCTCTCCGTCCCCGAGGTAGAGCCGGATCAGGTTCTCCGTCCAGAACGGGTCACAGGAACACTGTTTGGTGATTGGATCACACTGGCCCCGCCCTGAACAGCTCAGCTCGCACGCTAACGAAACAAATGACACCAGAACATAAACAAAGAGTAAACAAACATCCATTTCCTTCTTATCTGGGGTCGGGTCGCACTGATCCACGTCCTGGACTCCTAAGCAGGAGTCTGGGGGAATCAGCTGGCCCGACGAGCGGCTCTACTCTGAGTCCCTCCATGATGACTGAGCTTCTCTCTCTAAGGGAGAGCCCAGACACCCTGCGGAGAAAACCCATGGACCTTACCACAGGGCCTCTTTTCATTGGCTGATGCCCATTCTACATGGCCGTCTCACAAACACACTTAGCTTCCCGTTAGCTAAGTACAACATAATGGCAGAACTGATACAACTTCTACACCTTGAAGCCTGTCTGCTACACAGTCTTACGTTAGCTAAACAGATCAATATGCAATGTGTCTGTATCTGACATACACTAAAGATTTTATTTTAGCAGAAAAGGTTTTGGACTAAACTGTTGCTCATGTTAGCCACGTTAGCACCAAGTACAGCTAGTCAGTCAACCATCGCTGTGTTCAGGGAAGCGCCAAGTTGCCACGGTAACAGGTGTGCTTAAACTACAGAGAGAGAGAGAGTAAAAAGGTAGGAGTGGTTTTGAGTTGATCACCTGTTCAGGTTATTTTACCTTTGTTTCCCTTTGCTGTGGCTCATTACAGCCGCTGTAGTTTCTAAACGTTGGACTAATTACCTCGTTAGTTTGTGAGTTTACGTCATTCACAACAAACATCAAATAGAACAAATATATTTGCGGACTGACACCTGCTGGCCTCAGGTTTGCAACCAGCTTGTGACTGAGAAACCAGTAACCTCCTCCCAGTGTCAGAGTCTCACTGAGGAAGAAACTGCATCAGGTTTTCTATCACTTTAATATTTCTGCTATAACTGATGGATATTCGCATATAAAATAAGTCAATAGTTTAATTTACAATTTTTATGTCTTCATGTCATGAGGTAGATCTCAGCCGGCTGGTGAGAGAAAAAGTAGATCTTGGTCTCAAAACGTTTGGGTTCCCCTGATGTAGAGGGTGGATCTGCCGTTTTCCTCATGAAGCGAAAGCGTTTTGCTGTGTTGGAGGCGTCGCGAGGCTCAAACACCTTGATCTCATCCAAAAAACATGACATGATCTTGTTAGTTCCTCTGTCCATTTAGTAGCTGATATATTGTGAAAATCCTGTAGAAATGATGCACTAATCAGTCATGTTTACATAGAAACAACATGCCGTGAGGCTTTGTTTGTGAGACTAGCGGTCACGTGGGTCAGTTGTGGGCGGAGCTTGGTAAGGTCCATTTCGGCCGCTTGTATCCGCGATCTCGTTCTTTCGGTCATGACCCAAAGCTCATGACCATAGATGAGGGTGGGAACGTAGATCGACCGGTAAATCGAGAGCTTCGCTTTTTGGCTCAGCTCTCTCTTCACCACGACGGACCGGTACAGCGCCCGCTTGACAGCAGACGCTGCACCAATCCGCCTGTTGATCTCCCGCTCCCTTCTTCCCTCATTTGTGAACAAGATCCGGAGATACTTGAACTCCTCCACCTGGGGCAGGACACCCCCCCTGACCCGGAGAAGGCACTCTACCCTTTTCCGGCTCAAGACCATGGCCTCGGATTTGGAGGCACTGATCCCCATCCCGGCCGCTTCACACTCAGCTGCGAACCGATCCAGCGAGAGCTGCAGATCACGATCTGATGAAGCCAAAAGGACCACATCGTCTGCGAAAAGCAGAGATGAGATCCTAAGGCCACCAAATCGGATCCCCTCAACACCTTGGCTGCGCCTAGAAATTCTGTCCATGAAAGTAATGAACAGAATCGGTGACAAAGGGCAGCCCTGGCGGAGTCCAACTCTCACCGGAAACGAGCCCGACTTACTGCCGGCAATGTGGACCAGACTCTGACACCGATCATACAGGGACCTGACAGCCCGTATCAAAGGGCCCGGTACCCCATACTCCCGGAGAACCCCCCACAGGGCTCCCCGAGGGACACGGTCGAACGCCTTCTCCAAGTCCACAAAACACATGTAGATCGATTGGGCGAACTCCCATGCACCCTCCAGGACCCTGCTGAGGGTGTAGAGCTGGTCCAGTGTTCCACGATCAGAACCAGAACCACACTGCTCTTCCTGAATCCGAGGTTTGATGATCCAACGGACCCTCCTCTCCAGGACCCTGAATAGATCTTGGCCCAATAGTGTGACTCTGCCTTTCTCCTTCTGAGTAAGAGACCGCCACTCCGGTCTCCAGAGCCTTAAGGAACTCTGAATCTTAACTCCTGCTCCACGCTTCTCATCAGGGGCAACGCCAGAATGAAAGAACGTCCAACGCTTCTCAAGGAAACAGTCCGTGTGGTGCACTGAGGTGAGTCCGACTATTTCAACTTCACCACCAGCTTCTATAGCCGAGGATCAGACCGCCAAAGTCCCTGCCTCCAGCACCACCCATCCCACTCTCCACCTGACCCCTCTAGCCCCTCCCACAACCCCTGGAAAGGGGTACCATGTCTCCTGTTCGGGCTGTGAAGCCTGAACAGGAGACATGGTAAAGCCAAGGCACCAGGAACTGGCCAGCTGCCATGGGTCCAGGCGAGGGAACTCTGGTTCCACTCATCTTTGGGCTGAACTTTATCTGGTGACCCCACCAGGGGCACGAGGCCCCTGATGGAACTGCTGACCGCTGGGGAACTCAGACCCTCCACTAGGTGGCAGCCTGGAACGGGCTGACCATAGACAAACAGGAAGTAAAGCTAAGAGCCAATCAGAGTGACCCAGCCAGGGGAGCCATCTAAACATCCCAGCAGACACATGTTCCCTGACGGTTCTTGATGGTTCTAGATGGTTCTGGATGGTTCCTCTCTAAAACATGAACCCGGGCCGATCGGGACCAGAACTTACCCACAGTGTCGACTCTCAGCACCTTGAATAGCAGGAAGTCGCTCTTGTCTCGGAGCAGCTGTTTCCTGAGCAGAACCACCAGGCTGGAGGCCGGGATGGGTCCGGTCGGGCCCTGGACCCAGAACTGCAGAACCGTGCTGAAACAGAACAGCAGAGCAGAGTTCTGACCCGACTAGCAGGCAGCAGGTTCAGGTGCAGTGAGCGGCGTCTGTTTGGGCCTGACCCGGTCAGGGTTCTGATACCTGAGTTGGGTCCGTCCCTGCAGCGCCCGGACCCGGATGTCCCGGTCCAGGACGTGGATCAGTGCGGCCAGCTGCCGGACCAGTGTGTCCCTCTGAGCCAAGCTCACCTGAGACACCGCCACCAGCATCTCCAGCTCCACCTGCTGGCCGCCGCCTGGTTCTGCACAAACCAACCCAGAGGTCCATTTACCCTCAGAACCTCAGCAGAACCTGCGCTGAGCGGCGGCCTACCTGGCCGAACCTCCACGGTGGCGGTGGCGGTGCTGACCCGGCCCTGAGCGTCCGTCACCCTCAGCTGGAACAGGTAGGTTCCCTCCACCAGGTCCGACAGGTACAGGACCCGCCGGGTCTCCGAGCCGAACAGGACCTCCTGCACAGAACCGGGAGGTTACATGAGCTGGCACATTTGGGCCTAAATTGCTCAGAGAGGGCGGTACCCCGGCTGCTGGACTCTGGCTGTCCCTGGTCCACCGGTACCGGACCTCCGTTTGGTCTCCGTCAGTAACCCACCCCTCCAGAACCACGGAGTTGTTGGGCAGAACCAGAACATGGCTGCCGCTGGCGTGCGCCACCGGAGGAAGACTGCGGGCTTCAGGGGGAAGGAGACAGGCGGTACCAATCAGAACTAGAACCAGAACCTACAGCAGAACTCACCTTCCTGGACCCGCACCGACAGCAAGGCACTGTCTGTCGCCCCCTGCTGGTCCGACACCGTCAGCTTGAACGTGTAGCGCCCCGCTCTTAGGCCCGTCGCCATGGCGACCGCCTGGTCGGCATCCTGCAGCCGCAAACCAGGAGGACCGCTGCGGACACAGGTGGCAGAGAGTCCGTCAGGTACCGAGCCGCCGGTTCTTGTCCCGGTCCGCAGAGCTGCTCACCTCAACACCTCCCAGCTGTAGCCGCTAACGCCGCGGTCGTCGGTGCTGCCGCTGCCGTTGAGCAACAGGCTGGCGCTCAGAGGGAGAACCAGATGGAGGTCCGGACCTACGGCGGCCAGTGGGGCCCGGTTCGGCCCCTGGGGTTCCGCTGCGGCCGGACGACAGACAGAACCTCAGAGAAAGAACCAGCTGAAACGATCAGAACCGGGCCGTAGAGGCCCGAGATAACGACCAGCCTGGGCCGCTGCTAGGCACCGGGCGGCTAACAGCCTAGCTGTAGCGGCTAACAGCCTAGCTGTAGCGGCTAACATGCGCTATGCTAATACCATCTCTGCTCAGACAGATTTGGGTTTTTGTGTTTGTTTCCCAAAAAAAGAAAATGAACTTTTAAAGAAAATTTTATTTTGATAACTAAGAAATAAAAATCAGTAATCAGTTCAGAATCAGAACCAGAGCCTGGCAGAACCGGACCAACAGGAACCAGAACCAGGTTGACATACCTACAGTAGTCGGGGGGAGAGCAGCTGAGGTGGGGAGGTCAGAGGTCACCTCTTTCAGCGGGTCGGTGGTTGGAGCCTGGAGAACCTTCAGAGGTTCTGTCAGAACAAAAACAAACTCCAGCATTAAGCTTCTGTCCAGAACCAGAACCCTGTGCAGAACTTCGGATCAGACCTGAAGTTCTGTTCCCGACTTCAGAAGAACCGGTTGGTTCTGATGTCACAGCGGAGCCGAGGTCCACCGGATCCACCGGGTCCCCCACAGGATGACCTGCAGGAAGACGTCCAGATCAGGCCGGACAGAACCACCAGAACATCAAGCATTTCTGCAGTTGGTTCTGACCCGCTCAAAGGGATTTTTATGTTCCGTGTCTTTAAATGCAGCCACAAACTAACCCCTGTTACCATGGCAACAGGTTTGGGTCTTTGTGAAAACTGAAGTCAAACCAGGACGTGAATGTTGTCACATGACTGATGGTATCGTCCAATCAGAGGACAGAACCCGGGTCCAGTCCAGACCAGGATCAGAGTCGCCTACCTGGGTTCACCGTGGTGCTGATGACATCACCGGGCGTGGTCATGTGACCCGTAGGGGCGGAGTCAGCGACAGGCGCAGGAAGCTCGGGTCTCTGACTTCCTGCCTGGAGAAGAAGAGCAGGAGGTTCTACAGGTTCTGTTCACCAGAACCTCCATCGTTGTTCTGGTTCTGGTGACACAGAACCAGCTGGTTCTGATCTGGCTGCAGACCCTGTAGAGCTGGTTCTGTTGGTTCTGACCCGGATCAGTCTTCACTCACCGTTCCCTCTGCAGCAGCCGGACCAGCTGGTTCTGTGGTTCTGGTTCCGGTCAGGTTGCTGTCTGACTCCGCCCCTCCAGGATCCGCCTCCTGTGATTGGTTGAACGTGGACCAGAACCAATCTGCCTCCAGGTCCGCCGGGTCGGACCAGGTCGGGTCGGGCCCATCGAACATAGCCGGGCCCTTGAGGGCCTCCGGGTGGCCGCCGGGCCCCCGCGTCCGGCCGAACGGCGCCGGCCTTCCCAGGGACCGCAGCAGGGAGCGAGCCGGACGTTGCAGGAAGGCCAGAACCGAGTCGGCGCCGGGCCGGACCCGGGGCCGGCAGTCGGCCCCCTGCTGGCAGCTCAGGACGTAGCAGCGGCCCTTAAAGCGCCAGGCCAGGTCGCAGTCCGGGAGGTCGCAGCACGCCGCCACGCACAGCTGGAGCGACGCCGCGGCCGGGACGCGCACGATGCCGCTGCTGTCCGCCGCCGGGGAAACCACGGCCTCCGGGAAGGTCGCCCCCTGCCAGCAGGGCGGCGCCACTGCAGCTGCAACACAACCAGCAGAGGAAGTGAAGGACTGGACCGGGTCGTTCATCTGACTTCATGTTGCTGAGCCTGAAACAGCAAATCAGTCTGAAAGGTTTCAGATGCTTTTATTTTGAAGGTTCTGCCTGAAATCTAAAACATTCTTCTACCACAAGCAGCAGAACCTTCTGGGTCCAAACCTAGTTCTGATTGGTTAAACAGAACCTTTAGGTCCAAGTTCTCCAGAACCAGTCAGAACCAAACTAACCGGAAGTGAATGAGTGTGGGCGTGTCTTTCTGCTCTCTGATTGGTCAGAAAACAGGAAATGAGAGACAAACATCGCTGCATGGAGAAACTGGTTAAATCCATGAAGCTCTGAATATTTTACCGGGTCAGAACCATGATTCCTCTGTGCTGAAAAGAATCTGGAAGATCATCGATGAGAAACTAAACCAGTAAAAATCCTGAAAGTTTTTACCTTCCATGATGTGAAGCAGCAGCAGCAGAACTGGTTTCCTCCACATGGTGGCGCTGTGTGGCTCCGCAGCCTGAAAACAAACAGCAGCTGGAAGGAAACCGAATAACCAGACATTGTTTTTGTTTTTTATTGGACATACAAGAATAACAACACGTCAATAACAAACATTACAAAAACCAAATATCAACTCCTGCTGTTACAAATCACAATTAGGAACAAAGCACTAAAATTAGTGAAAAATAAATCAATTAAATTAATAAGAGGGGGCTACTAACTGAAAATCCCCCATTAACTCAAACAATTTAATTGCGTTTAAATTCTGCATCTTTCTCAGAAATCTTTTAAAAAAGGAAAGTTCATTTTTGACAGCAGAGATTGAGAGAAAACATTTTGCATAGCGACATTTATGGATATAATATTTGGCTACAATAATTAGAACATTGACTAAAGATTCCACATGTTTTTCTTTCATTAATAAACTCAACTGAACGTTTAGTAAAGATATAAAATCCACATTTATTGTTTTAGAAGACAGAAGTTATGAAGTTGAGCCCATAAGTTTAATACTTCTTTACATTCGTAAAACAAATGTTTAGTTGTTTCCAACCACAATTCTCAACATTAATATTAAATCTCTCTCTTAAGAACTCATTTGAAGGATATATGTTATTAATTTTTGCAATGCATGGCAGTTCCCACCACTCGTGCCGCTGCGTTCCCTTCACAATATACATGTCAAAACGTGCAGCTCGATCCCACGAGGGGAGATATTACTTTTGTTGCCATTTGAAGTAACTGTGGCGACATAAGTAACGAAAAACGAGCCAAATTCAACTCAAAACAAAAGTCTGAAACAAAACAGTGTCAGTTTGAGTCAAGATAGACAGAATTTAGTCGGCCCCTCTGAGCTGCTCTCTAGAACCATAGTGATGGAGGAAAACAGAGTTTTAGAAATATAGAAACAGCATCTTGACAGAATACAGACAAGATGGCAGAAGAACAAAGGAAACCTGATACCTTCATGAAACCTGACACCTAAACTGACTGTCGAAATGAGAGCGTCACATACTAAATAATAAAATAAAACATAATAAAAGCCTTCATATTTTTCACAACAGGTAATTGCTGTTTTGGGCTTTATATGACTGGTTTAACCCAACCACTGTTACACATGGGGTCATTGTGGCCCTCAGGGACAGCTGGTATAAGTGAGCTGGTAGGGCTAAGCCCTCCCTGACATTTACAATAAAGTTGTTAAAATAAACAACTTCAAATTAAATACATTTTAGAATTAATGTATCACATTTTGTTAAAATGTCAAACCGCCTGGGGAAAATCCCAGGGTCTTTATAAAGGACTAACTTCAGACGGCCCGTTCAGGTTACTGTCTGTCACGGCCAGGAATGACTGACCAGCGTCCAGCCACGCCCCCTCAGGGCCAGCCACGCCCCCTCAGGGCCAGCCTGGGCCACAGGATCCATCCAATCAGGATGGACTATCCTCGAGCTCGAGTGTGTGGGCGTGGTTTGGCGTAGACTGAGAAATATTAGCATAAACGAGGTGGATTATTTGGCCTTTTTGCTTCCTAGAAAAGTTGTCAGAGTGAGTTTGTCTTTAAATAAAGTAGGCCTCATTTAAAATATATTGTATCTTGTTTCATTTTATAAGTGTGATTGTATGGAAACACATTGTTACAGAAACGCGTTGCTACAGAAACGAGTTGCTACAGAAAAAACACGTTGCTACAGAAACGAGTTGCTACAAAAACGAGTTGCTACAGAAACACGTTGCTACAGAAACAGGTTGCTACAGAAATGCGTTGCTACAGAAATGCGTTGCTCTCAAGCAGGAAGAAAACATTCAGAGCGCTATCACGTTACAACGTGATGCGTATCTTGTTTGACTTGCTGCTCAACAGGTGGTTGTTCTGAATGAGGAGGGAAAGGAGGACAAATTCAGTCATGACTTGATTCCAGAATCTTTTCAACGCAGGATGATGGGCTGTTAGCCTTTCCCATAAAATAAAACTCTCCCAGGTTAGTGCAACATTCCTCCGCTAGACTGAGAAACCGAGTGGATTTCTGACCCCAAAACAGTTTTTAACTCGCTTTCACGCCCACAAATATGGCTCTATTGGTATGAAAGTCGGTCATGACACCATCTCTCTCTCATTCCTGCTATTACTGAGTGAGCTACAGATATGAATCGCGGTACTATCAAGGACGACAAATAGCCCTCTCACACATTTCAAACGGTTTAGGAATACGTATCACGGTTCCTGAACGGGAAGGAGTTGTTCGGACTGCTTTTTCAAAAACTGACTGGGTGTCTCACAAAGATAAAATTCTTTCTCCACCTCTCTGTCTCTCACATGACAGTTGGCTGAGAGCTGAGCTGCTCTTTAGAACTACAATGATGGCAGACGATCAGAACTACAACATGGCGGAACTCTCACTTACTACAGAGGAGGGATGAGTTGGCAGTTAAGAACTACAATGATGGAAGGTTTGAACTACAGACATGGCGGAATGTTTTGTTCATTTTATAACTGATTTAACCCAACCACTGTTACTCATAGGATTAGTATAGCCATTTAAAATGAAGCTTACTGAAAATTTCTAAATAAACAAATAATTAACATTAGCACAAACATTAGCATTTCACTTTCACTTGCTGAGAGCAAGCACAGAATATTTGCTAATGAAAAAGTTGGTGACTGATTCTCCTCTTTTTATCTACACTTAAGTCAAAGTGCAGGTAGCACGTAGCATTAGCCTTTTCCCTAAAAAATGTTTTAGCTCTTTTTCTTATTCTTATTTATTAGCCACATGTAGTATATTGAATGAAGTCAATGTCAGACCACGTGCTACTGATGCCCATGTGCCGCTGACAGCATTTAGGCTAATGTTAGCAATTTGGCTTATTTTAACTTGTACGCTAATTTCAACAAACTGAATGGCATAAGTTCATGTTCCTCAACATGCTTGTGACTCTCCACATGCTATTGAGTACATTGCAGCTTACTTTAGCATTGATGCTAATTTGTAGCATCAGAACGTGGGGTTAAAACCGACAGGCACACTTTGGCGGGCCCTTTTAAATTTCTTCAGAAATTTTCTAGTTTTAAAATGTAATTCTTTATATTTAGAAGGAATTAGGAATTTCAAATAATTCTATCTAATTTTGACTATCATCGATTTGTAAAAAAAAATTGTAAGAGAACTGATTATGTTTTTTATTGAATACTGATTCAATACTGTTTATTATCTCTAATGTCCACAAGCTCAGTTTGAATCTCATGGAGTCTAGGAATAAAGAAATTAGGTAAATAGTTTTTAACTGACTGAATGAGGACATCAGGGAAACTATATAAAACTTTCTTATAAATTGTTAGTGAACAATCAGCTCCAAACTTCCTGTTAAATTCCTCCAAACTCAGAATTTCACCATTTCCATCCAGTAAATAAGTAACTGACCAGATTTGTTTATTCCACCAATCTTTCATAAATATAGATTTTCTACCACATAGAATGGCTCTGTTGTTCCACAGTGGAACATTATGGGGCTGAAGTTGTGCTGGAACATTAACTTCATCTGTTGGTGGACATTAGAGAGTTAAAGGGGAGTTTAGATAATTCAAAATCACATTTCAATAACAACTCAGTACCTCAATACGTCGTTCGTAATTCAAAAATACGAACGACGGTAAAACAAACCAAATATGAAAAATAACCCGACATTCAGCAGCAGCAACGTGACTTTATCTGATCTGGCCGGAAATGCTGAAACTGCATTTCCGGCCAGATCTTGTGACTCTCCACATGCTATTGAATACATTGCCAAAGGTGGCGCTCTGCTTTAGCGCGCCACCTTTAGCCCCGCCCAGCTGCAGCACAGCGGCAGGAGCTGGAATAAAAATCAAGCATTCATTAAGTTAAAGCGCACAAAACATCGTTAATTAATCAGCAACGACAAATAAAGCATCAATATTTATCACTGTTTCGTTCGGCAAATATTAAGAGCAACAAAACCAACATCTGAACACGAATTTATTCCAAATAACGTTTCAGTTAAGAAACTAAACGCGATTTTATTTCTCATATGTGAAATAAAACAGTAATATGAGGAGATAAAATCATGGCCGAATTATCAAATACAAATCGGATCTTTTAGTCAAGATCTGATTTAATATTTTCAGTCACAAAATGAGGAACCTGGAGCGGAACCACCGGAGCTTCTGCCACCAGTCCGACATTTCCAACCATCGAGAAAACATCCAACCTGCCTCGCGCTCCTGTCGGAGATCCGCAGCGCGTGACGGATGTTGACCCACCTGGAGGAGGAGGAGGAGGAGGAAGAGGAGGAGGAAGAGGACTCTGCCCCGGTTCTCCTCACGGTTCTCCTCGACCCAGCCCGCTGGTTGTCCAGAACCAGAACCACTCAGAGCATCCCGGAGGAGCGAGAAGACACGAGTCATCCCGAGGCAGAATCACCTGTCCCACTTCCGGTCCGTTCCTACAAAATAAAACATCCCAATAATCCACATAGGGATGTGGAACCAGAACCAGAACCAGAACCATCACATGAGTATGGGTGAACAGAAACAACACCAGTTTTTCTTTACGTCTTTTATTGACGATTTTGTTAAAAAAGCAATATTGCCATGGTAACCACAGTCAGATATAAATAAACAAACAGCAAATTTAAATAAACGTCTCCGGGTCAGAACCGGGTCAGAACCGCCAGGAAGGGTCCAGTCCTGAGTTCTTCCCGGGTTCTGGACTGGTTCTGGTTGAATTCTGGTCATGTCCTGTCCTGGTTCCGGTCGGGTTCTGGCCTGGTTCTGGCCTGGTACTGGTCGGGTTCTGGTGGAGTCCTGGTCTAGTTGTGGTCAGGTTCTGGCCATTTTCTGGCCTGGTTCTGACCTGGTTCTGGCCGGGTTCTGGCGGGTATTTAACCAATCAAAACTCTGATATTTTACATTTTCTATCATTTTGCCTCTGAATCGTTCTGCCTCTCATCCCAGGTGGTTCTGATCCATTCTGACCCGTCTAGCCTGATCGGGACATTTGAACCAACTGGACTTTGGAGTGAATCCCAGCTGGTTGGAAAGCAGAACCCTGGATGCACTGCTGAGTTTCTGGTCAATAGAACCGGTTCTGAGGAGTTAAAACGGGTCAGATCCGTTTTTCAGTCTCATCCACAACGTTCCAGTTCAGGAAGCGGATTCCCAGGGGAATATCCGGTTCGGTTCTGGGTTCCCGCTGATGACAACGCGCCTTCCTCTGACTACTGAGCAGCTCCGCAGTCCGGTCCAATCCGGTCCGATCCGGTTGCTTCGAGATCCATAGAGGTTGGTAGGAAATAGGATGCTGTGCCCTCCACCAGAGGGCAGCAGAGAGGCAAAGCGGGTGTTGGTTGCCAGTGGTGCGGTCCGGTGCGGTGCGGTGCGGTGCGGTCCGGTCTGGAACCGCTCAGCACTCCAGCGGCGGGTGGAAGCTGCGTCTGCAGTCGACGGCTTTGGTGCTGGGAGGCTGGGCCCGCTTCCTGCGGAGCTGGTCCCGGCCCAGGGAGCTGCTGAGGCGCAGGAACGCCGTCTTGTACTTCTTATCGAATGCAGCTGCAGACAGACATGGGAGAGGATTGCACAGCAGAACTTCCAGAACCTTGCTGGTTCTGATCGGAAACGCGACCTGGATCGACCAGCAGTCTTACCGACGTGGTCCTTTCCCATCGCCGCCAGCGTCAGGAACAGCATCTCTCGGTAGAGACTCCTGTCGGTCCGGAAAACACAAACATCTGAGTTCAAGCTCAGCATGAATCACCGGAACCGGCGGGCCGGTCCGAACTCCCACCTCTGGGTCTGTGGCGACCCGGGCTGCTTCTCCAGGGTGTCCAGGAAGAGCGTGATGGCCTTGTGCACCTCGTTCATGCCCACCCAGCGCAGAACCTCCTCCAGGAAGGACAAGGTGAACGGGTGGTTGTGCCGCCTCCAGCTGTAGCTCCTCATCGGGGCGCCACCTGTTGGAGGAACACGTTAAAGCGCGGCGGGGACACCGTGTCCTGTGACGGATTGTCCGCCCGCCGTCCTTACTGTGGATCCTCCAGAGGACGTAGAGCGGCGGCCACTGGTCGGTGTCGGGGCTCAGCGTGTCCCAGAGGAGCCGGATCCTCACCGCAGAGTTCTCCGACTGGAACAACCAAGACAAGCTGTTAACGACTCCGGAGGCGCCCCCTGGTGGAGGCCCCTGAAAAACCGTTATATTCAGGTGCTTTCCTGGACTTGAGCCCTTCCAGAAACTATGTGTTCTGTGTTCAGACACCAGAACCTTCTTAAGCGAATGAGTTCATGTTCGCAGTATTTGAGTCTCCCAACATGAACTAGTTCTTTCGAGTCACCTGAGTGAAGTGGCTGACCAGCGGCGAGCTCCGGACCAGCTGCAGCAGGTTGCTGGGCAAGCCGAGCCGCTGGAAGTACCAGACCAGGTTCCAGAAGATGATGGAGTGGCTGTCCAGAAACTGAGGCTGGGCCAGAACCGACTCGCCCTCGTTCTCCAGCAGACTCTCCAGCTCCTTCCTCAGAACCAGAGGGCTCAGGTAGGCCACCGTCACCTGAGGAGTCCCTCCCACTGACGACACCTGGAAAGAAGGCGGAGCCTGTCAGCAGTGAGGAGGGACGCAGCGCTGGCGGTGGCGGGCGGCGTTACCGTGGTGGCCTTGCTGGTCTCGGAGTAGGTGCTGGTTTCAGAGCTGGAGTCGTCGCTCAGTCCGTTGCACTGGGGCCGCTGGGACGCCTCGTGACTACTGGGGGGCCTCACGGCGCTCTCCACCTCGTCCTCCAGGTTCATGGTGCAGCGCTCCGCGCTGAGAAAGAGCAAGAGCAAAACCAGTGACGCTACAGAACCAGGAGTGCATGAGCGTCCGGTCGGCTGGTTCTGTACCTGCTGACAGGCCCCGGGTCGCAGATCTCTGCGTTCAGGAACGGGACGAAGGAGGCGGCGCAGAACGGGCAGGACGAGTTCAGGTTGGAGTCGTCCGAGGTCCAGCCCGCCATGATCTCCTCGTCGTACACCA
Source organism: Xiphophorus couchianus (assembly GCF_001444195.1). Taxonomy (NCBI): domain Eukaryota; kingdom Metazoa; phylum Chordata; class Actinopteri; order Cyprinodontiformes; family Poeciliidae; genus Xiphophorus; species Xiphophorus couchianus. Next base: position 419,421 of record NC_040230.1, on the reverse strand, counting down.
GAGAGTTGCAGCTGCGGCACAGCGAGCAGCTGGACATCAGAACCTGGACACAAACACAATGTGAGGTCCAACCCGGACGAGACCGCCTCACCGACCACACCGACGGAGCTACCTCGATTCCTGCCCCCTCCTGGTTGGCGTCCCACGACTTGCGCAGAGGATACACCGTGGTGGGCGTGTCCGACAGGTCCAGGTCACTTCCTACCGACAGCGAGCTCTGAGGAGAGATTCCTGGTTATTCCTAGACATCCAGAACTATAGGGAAACATCTCAACAAGATCTGGACAGCAGCCCCTGGTGGAGGACGTTGGATCTGCAGCTCATCGCCTTCAACAGGAACATGCAGTCACCTCTGATGTGGCGTTCACCAGCCGCTCCTTTGCCTTTAGCAAACTTTCAGGCCCCTGGGACTTCCTGGACTGCCTCTGATCTGACACTTTCCGACCGATCCCTCCTCCGGACCAGCGGTTTTCCACGCTGGCGGCGCGCCGGACCGACGCTCGGTTTTTGGTCGGTGTGAGGAGCTGCTGCAGTTTCCCTGCCAGGCCTCCTCGGCTTGGGGACGACACGTGGTTGGAGTTCTCGTCTACGGTTCTGGCCTTGTTCTTTCCACCGGAGTTCCCGGATCTGTCGGATCTGCAGTCGGAACGTGAATCCTGTCAGATTGGTTGGAATAAACTCGGAAAACCCGGCAGAACAAACACACCGACCTGCTGAGCCTCGGTTCACATCTGCAGTCCAGCTCCGACTCGGTGTAGAAGGTGGAAAGGCAGACCTGACTGCGCCGCACCACGACTCCCTCAGGGGGCGCTGCAGGCGGAGCAGAGGCTTCTCTCCGTCCCAGCGGGGGCTTCCGGTGGACCGTGTCCCCGTTTGTCCCGGAACCGTGGAGGACGGGGGACTTCTTACAGACTTTGAGCTCTGAGGGCAGAAAGGGCTTCAGGTCAGCTCTGATCTGTGGGAACCAGCTAACGAGCTAATAGTGGAGCTCATTTTTAGTAGCTAAACGGCTAGCATATCTGATGCTCAAAATTAGCGCCTCAGTGTTAGCGCAGCTAGCTTTCTAGCTAGCAGTGCTCACCACTGACTGTGGGCGTCTTCATGCTGCTCAGGCTGGAGCTCTTCACCAGCGACCCGGTCAGAGACTCGTGACTCGAGCTTTCGCTCAGGCCGCTCCAGCTGGACTGACGAATCAGAGCGGACTGTAGGCGGGGCTTCTGATCGAGCTCCATCATGGCTCCTGGGATGGAAACAGAGATCATCTTCATCACCTTCATCGCGTAGAGCGGTGACGCGTTTATCCTGCAGGACGAACTACGAGACAGCTGACCTCTGGAACCCACAGAACCACTCTTCCGCCGCCGTTTGATTGGCTGCCTGAACTGAGCCACGGCCAATAGAACGTTCCGTAGCTTAGCCCAGCGGAGACGGCCGCCCTGATTGGTCGAGGGCCACTTACACTCCAGCACAGCCTGATGAGGGAAAACAGCTGTCAGCCCGAAGCTTTATGGTGTGTGTGTTTGTTTGTATGACCTTATGGGGCCCGAAGCCTGGTCCCCACGAGGGGAGACGCTGTTTTTGGGTCAGGGGTCAGATTTAGGACTAAGGTGTGAATTGAATTTTGGTTGGTTAGGATAAGAGTTTAGAAATGAATGGAAGTTAATGGAAAGTCCCAACAAAGACAGCTGTGCAAATGTGTGTGTGTGTCTGTGTGTGTGTGTGTGTGTGTGGGTGTGTGGGTGTGTGTGTGTGTGTGTGAGACCTTGTTGTAGTATCCGTAGGTGATGGTGTTGGGCGTGATCCCGGCCTTCTTCATCTCCAGCAGGACTCTGACGGCGAGGACCGGCTGGCCGTACTGACCGCAGAGCTGCATCAGGATGCGGTAACACACCTGACACACACAGCGGAGTTTCTGTTACTGGCGGCGAGCCGGCCCGGCCCGGTCGGCACTCGGGCCCGGCAGGTCTCACCTCGTCGGGCAGCACCACCTTGCGGGTCTCCATGTGCCGGAGGACGTCGTGGGCGGAGTGCAGGGCGCGGACCTTGGAGCCTTCGGCCCGGACGAAGGTGGGCAGGTAGATGAACCACAGGCCGTAGCAGTGACCCAGCAGGCATTTGGACCACATGTCCGGAACCGCCGAGTACTTCTGGGCCCGCTTCTGGGCCACCTTCATCTCCTGCAGGCACAAAAGGGTTCTGTGAGTGCTTCAGAACCAGAACCTGGTTCTGGTTGGGTCACCGGCTGGTGAAACACAGGTTCTGGTCCTAAAGCGCCCCCTGCTGCTGCTTCTGGGGTCTGCAAGAAAAACAGGACTGTGATCCATCCAACCGTTCATCCATCCATCCAACCGTTCATCCAACCAACCGTCCTGATCCGACCCGTAGAACCTTCCTCTGACCCAGCAGAATCGTTGTTTCCAGAACCGCTGACTGGAAACCGGGTCAGTCGGTTCCGAAGAATGTGCTGCCACATTCTCCACTAAAATCAACACATGAAACTACAGGAACCTCTCCATCAGGGCAGTTTGAACCTTGTTGGACCAGAACCGGGACAGAACCAGGCCAGCTACCTGCTTGGTGCGGCGGGGGGCGGGGCTGCTGGGGGCGCTGCCTCTGGTCGGGGCGCGCAGCGGGTCCTGCGGTCGGTCGAACAGCTCCGCCGTCAGCCTGGGGAACGTCTCGTAGCTGTTGGACGAGAGACGTGTCAGGTCACACGGCGCCTGGTTTGTTGGCTCCGCCCCCTGGGGGAGGAGCCTCACCTGTAGCGGGCGGGGCACTCGGCGCCGTCAGCCTCCTGCGGCTCCTCGGGCGGCATGATGAAGACGGTGTGTTCGCCGCCGCCGTTCTCGTCCAGGTCGATCAGCCGCACCTCCTCCGGCTTCTCCACGTCCACCTGGGGACCCAAAGGTCAGCGAGTCAACAGGTGGTCAATGGAAGGTCACGGGGCCAAAAGAAGGAAACGATTAGACCTCTGACCTTCTGGACGCACTCGTCGAAAAACTCGAGGCAGGCGTGGCGGTCGCTGACGAAGGAGCATTCCTCGATGAACTGGGTGAACATCTGGGTCCGGCTCAGCTGGGCGTACAGCTTCTGCTGGCTCCGGTCCCGAGACTTCAGGAAGCCTGCGGTCACAGGGTCAAAGGTCGTTCAGGGTCAGAGGCCGCTGCTCGACTGCTGAGGCAACATCGCAGAACAGCACAGTATCATGTGAAAGTCTGATATTTCTAACCAGTAGTCCTGGAAACGAAATATTTTATCATGACCTGAAATCCATAAAGCATCTTAGCATAAGATGAAAATATGAGTCTGTTGACGTCTGCTTAGCTTGTTGAGTTATTTACAGATTCTGAGTGTCGAAGCTTCCTAGTGACGTCAGACACATAAAAAGTAGCTGTTCTTTACTGTTATGTGCATTAATAACATTTAGGGCTCTTTGTGATTTACAAGCACAATTAAAGAAAAATAGACTTGAGTTGCTTTAACAGAAAAATTATTTTCTGCTCCATTAGATATAAAAATAATAAAATATAAATATTTTAGCCAGTTTTCCATCATTATTTTTAACAATCCTTTGGTAAGCTAACTGTGGCGTCGCACTTTAAGCTGACGTCACAGCAAATGAACGGTCGTTTACTTGCAGTACCTGGCGGACCACTAGGGGGCGGCCGCGGACCTCCAGTCCGGGGAATCTCAACCTGTGACTGGTCTAGAAGAGTCTTTCTTAAACTGTGGCTCCCCCTAGTGGTGCACAAAGTGCTGCATGGAAACCACTGTTTCCATGGCAACGACTGTTTATTTGCTGAGACTCGCACGGTTGGCTTAATAAAAGATTATATTTAACAATAATAATGGATAAGAACCTTAATATGCTGGTGGAAAGAAACATTTTGCTTTGGGATAAATAAAATTTTGTTGGATTTTAAAGCAGGAATATTTTCCATTTCTCTGTAAACCTGTATTGTTTCTAGAACAGAATTATGATACATAGCATCATGCCTGTGCTGACAGTGAGGAAGGTGAGCAGTCTGCAGCAGAACCTTCCTGCAGAGACTGGAGCGTGTTTAGAGGAGAGCGCACCCTGCAGGTTGAACAGGGAGCTGCAGTCGGTGGTGGTGTCGGACGGCGCCTGCGTGATGGGCAGCAGGAAGGCGCGGTAGCCCCGCAGCAGGCAGCTCATGAAGCGCAGGAAGGCCTCCTGGATCTCCAGCTCCAGCTGCTTCTGCCGCCGGTAGATCTGGTCGTAGTCGGTGAGCAGGAACTCCAGCGTCGCCTCCTCCTGGCCGGGGCTGCAGACTGCAGGAAGAAGCACAGTGTGACCCCTGACCTCTAGCCGCTCTCCTGACGCGCTCAGTGGCCACTCACTCTTCTCCAGGGTCCGGTGCAGGTTGGTCAGCGTGACGAACAGCGTCTTTCCGTGCTTCCTGGGTAGCGATCGCCACGACAACGGCTTCTTATCCTCTGACCTGCAGGGATCCGAACAAGAGCAGCCGATGATCTCCTCGTTAGCGGCCGCAGAAGCTGCAGCGACTCGGACTCACTGGAAGACGGTGTTGGTGTCCAGGTCGACGCAGACGACCTCTGGCGGGGGGTCGTAGAGGTCAAAGTAGCTGGAGTGAACGCCGACGATGAAAGGCATGGGCGCCAGCAGCACGTCGGCCATCTGCAGCGGGCACAGAGGGATGTAGGGGCAGAGCCAGCGCAGCGGGAAGGTCATCTGCACACACAGCGAGAGCCAAACATCTGCAGCTTCAGTCAGAATAACAGACTTTAGTCATAAATGAGCAGAAATGACTTCAACAAGTCAGAGGTTCTGCTGAGGGCCAGAAGACCAAAACTTTGAGTCCAACTTCTTTAGTTCTGTTTATGATGGTGTTGTGTTATATCTTTAATAATGCAGCATAATCCAGAGAATAAACGTCTGCCACAGTTTAGAGCAAAGGTCATCAACAAGGAGGTCATGAAATTTCTGATTAATTTGACATTTTTTCGATATCTTTTTAAAAATTGATAAAATTATAAAACTGATAAAATAAGGTGTGAAACACATTTTATTTTATTGATAATTTACCAGAATTAAAAGGAAGTGAAAGTATGAACTGATCGTACCGACGTGAAGAAGGGCACAGAGAGTAAAAATTCTCCGTCTTATTTTAGTTCATTGCAAGTTATTGCAAGTTATGTCTAAGCACATGAATGTGATTCCCATAAAGTCTTTATCATCTACCTGTCATGGTTTGAGTTTTCTGTGTGTTTATTTTTGAGTTTCTTTGTCTCTGAGTCTCCATGTTGTCCTGTCTGCCCTTGATTATTCCCAGGTGTCTCGTTCCCTGATTACCTCCTGTGTCTCAGTGTCTCTGTCGGGTCCTCCTCGTGTCAGTCTAGTTTCCAGTTGTCACCTGTTGTGTACATTTCTCTGCGCTTCTGTGTTCTGGACTTTTGGATTTCCATCCTATTAAATCATCTATTTCATCTGTACCTGGGTCTGCTGCCGTTTATTATCCCATCAACCAGTTTTATGTAGACGATGATTTGAGAGTGAAATTAAGTGTCCTACTGGGTTAGCGTTTTGGCGCCAACATGCTGCTTACCCCACTAGTTTAGCAGCCAAGTGCAAAACTAGAATAGAATTACTTTATTCATCCCAGCAGGGAAATTATTTCACAGTTACAGCAGCATGGAGACAAGACACACAACAACCACCACTGAGTAGCAAACTAGCATTTTTCCACACTAATGCATAATTGTGAATTCACTAAAAATTCATAAAAATTGTTAAAAACATTGGGCTTCAGTGATGCTAACTCCCATGTGCAGCTGGCAGTACCAGCTGCAGCCTCAGCCTAACTTGATGTCAGTGATCAGGAAACAAAATATCACATCTGTCATACATGAGTGCAAAGGACCCAGGTTAAGAACTGTCCCTCAACTGCAATATTTCTGAATAAATAACATATTTAGCTTTTAGAACCAGAACTGGCTCCTCCAGGTCTGCTCAGTTCCAGGTAGCAGACCCGACCCGGTTCTGTTTCAGGAGGAAGGCGGAGTCTTACAGAGACGAGGGCCTCGCTGACGGAGGTCAGGACGTCGGGTCGCAGCGAGTGCAGCAGCAGCTTGTGTTCGGTGAGGACGGCAAGCAGCAGTGTGCAGGAGTTCTCTGGACCCAGGTTCTGGAGCAGCTTCAGGAAGCTTGCACCGCTGCCCCCCCCCCACACACACACACACACACACACAGCATAAAAATCACAACAAAACGACTCAATCAGGCGAGTCTCTGAGAAATTAAAGGAAGAGTTCAATATTTGATCTGAGAGTGTTTACTGAGGTTTGGTGTTCCTCAGGGTTTTGTATCTGAACCAGTCACACTCACCTGAGTGGGAGTGGGGAGGAGACCGGCTGGCAGAGCAGCAGGTTGTCGTACGGAGAGAGCTGCAACACAGATGGGAAAATTAAATCATGAAGGGAGCTGAAGGATTCCCCGGAGGAGCTGGAACAAGTGGCTGGGAGAGGGAAGTCTGGGCCTCCCCTCTTAGGCTGCTGACCCCGCGACCCCGGATAAGTGGAAGAAGATGGAGAGACAGACGGAGGGACTTCAGGTCCAGACAGAGGAGTGACCGGTGGAGCAGATCTCTATCTGAGATCAGGCAATATCCTGATGATACCGAGTTATATCCAAGGTCTTGTCTGGTTTTTATTTATCTAGTCTCTCATCCACAGTTGAAACTTTTCTGGTATCGGTTGCCGGGTTCACAGGTGTGTTTGGGTTTGACTTTTACCTGAACGAGGATCCGCGGACGCTGAGGGGAAGGGAATGGAACGTTGTGCATGAAGCTGGAGATGTGTCTGCAGAGACAGGAACAAAGACGAGTAAAAACAGAGAAGAAGAAGAAGAGATGCAAAGAACTTTTTTATCTGAAAACACGGCTGAGTGGAAAGGAAGGATTCAGACTTCTCGAGCGGCAGGACGTGAGGCCCGGAGATGGAGTATCTGTAGATGAAAGTGAGGAACTTCTGGAAGACGGTGAAGAAGGGCCAGTGGGACAGGACGCAGATGCTCCTCTTGGCGTGCAGACTGCGGCTGGTGATGGGCCGGCGGTCCACCACGCTGAGCAGGCCGAGCCGGACGTTCTGCCGCTCGGACAGAAGATCCCTGGAAAACGACTCGTAGAACTGGATGGCAGCGCCGTAGACCTGCAGGACAGAGATGGTGTTACTCGATGCTGGCGTTCTCCGCCTCTCTGGTCCATTTAGTCTAACCGCAGCAACCGTCTCTGGACCCACCTTGTCTCCGGAGGCTGACGTGAGGACAAAGGTGGAAAAGACGGGCAGCTGGTATTTGGAGTTCAGCGGCCAGCTCTCCACCGTGACGCCCATCGGCAGACAGAAGACCGGCACCGACTCGGGAAGAGGGAACGCCTCCAGGTCCTCCTCTGGATACCGGCTGATCAGACCTGCAGAACACAGAGGGTTGGATCAGCAAGGCCGGGCTGCTCAGAACCTGAGAGTACAGAGAGGATCTCTCTGTTTCATGAAGTGATTTCTGTCCAAAAACACCCTGATTTATGAAGTTCTCCTGGCTTCTGGAAGCTTTTCTTTGGACTTTGGCTGTTGATATCCAGTCAGAGAGCTTAAAGTTCGGTGGTGGGCACACTTCTGCTAATCTGCTAATATTTAGCTTAGCACTTTTTGCAGAACCTGTATTTTTGGTAATACCATGCTGGAATAACATTTTAGCGTTAGTGGATCTAATATTTATGATTAGCATATTAGTGTTAGCAACTTAGCACAGCTAACTCTTAAGTTATTGATTCCCACCAATGATGTCATTATTATTTGAAAACCTTGCTGCTAGGAACCGTCTGTGAACCCAAACCCGGATCTCGTCCATCTGCAGCCTCTCTGGTACAACAGGAAGTAGCTGAGCGCCGACTCACCGGCTTCGAACACCAGGGCGTTGGCTTTGGCCACGGCTCTCTTGTAGCAGACGTGCAGAGCTGGACCCCACTGCAGAAACAGGAGCCATTAGTATTCACACCCTCAGAACCGGTCCGGACCACCCCCGCTACTCACCATGCCCGTGTTGAGGTTCTTGTCGACCCGACAGAATGTGTGCGGCGCCACCTCCCCCTTGCCGGGCATCAGCAGGGCGATGTCGGTGACGCCCAGCGTGTGCAGGCCCTGTGAGTCCAGGGCCCGGCGGTACATGAGGAAGACCCGGTGGGCCGTGGGGGCGCCGCCAGAGCTCAGGCTGGCCGAGCGGCTGTAGGGCGTGGTCTCGATGACGTACCAGCCCTGCTTCAGCTGCTCCTTCCCCTCATACAGAACCCTGCGGATCAGAACACACAGGGACGGCCTCAGCAACACGGCCACTAGGTGGCAGTAGAGCCGCGCTGTTCCTTTAAAACCACTAGGTGGCAGTAGAGTCGTGCTGTTCCTTTAAAACCACTAGGTGGCAGTAGAGCCGCGCTGTTCCTTTAAAACCACTAGGTGGCAGTAGAGCCGCGCTGTTCCTTTAAAACCACTAGGTGGCAGCAAAGCCACGCTGTTCCTTTAAAACCACTAGGTGGCAGTAGAGTCGCGCTGTTTCTTTAAAACCACTAGGTGGCAGCAAAGCCGCGCTGTTCCTTTAAAACCACTAGGTGGCAGCAAAGCCGCGCTGTTCCTTTAAAACCACTAGGTGGCAGTAGAGTCGCGCTGTTTCTTTAAAACCACTAGGTGGCAGCAAAGCCACGCTGTTCCTTTAAAACCACTAGGAAGGCAGTAGAGCCACGCTGTTCCTTTAAAACCACTAGGTGGCAGTAGAGTCGTGTGTTTCTTTAAAACCACTAGGTGGCAGTAGAGTCGCGCTGTTTCTTTAAAACCACTAGGTGGCAGTAGAGTCGTGCTGTTCCTTTAAAACCACTAGGTGGCAGCAAAGCCGCGCTGTTCCTTTAAAACCACTAGGTGGCAGTAGAGTCGTGTGTTTCTTTAAAACAACTAGGTGGCAGTAGAGTCGTGTGTTTCTTTAAAACCACTAGGTGGCAGTAGAGTCGCGCTGTTTCTTTAAAACCACTAGGTGGCAGTAGAGTCGTGTGTTTCTTTAAAACCACTAGGTGGCAGTAGAGCCACGCTGTTCCTTTAAAACCACTAGGTGGCAGTAGAGTCGTGCTGTTCCTTTAAAACCACTAGGTGGCAGCAAAGCCGCGCTGTTCCTTTAAAACCACTAGGTGGCAGTAGAGTCGTGCTGTTCCTTTAAAACCACTAGGAGGCAGTAGAGTCGTGCTGTTCCTTTAAAACCACTAGGTGGCAGCAAAGCTGCGCTGTTCCTTTAAAACCACTAGGTGGCAGTAGAGTCGCACTGTTCCTTTAAAACCACTAGGTGGCAGCAAAGCCGCGCTGTTCCTTTAAAACCACTAGGTGGCAGTAGAGTCGTGCTGTTCCTTTAAAACCACTAGGAGGCAGTAGAGTCGTGCTGTTCCTTTAAAACCACTAGGTGGCAGCAAAGCTGCGCTGTTCCTTTAAAACCACTAGGTGGCAGTAGGGTCGTGCTGTTTCTTTAAAACCACTAGGAGGCAGTAGAGCCGCACTGTTCCTTTAAAACCACTAGGTGGCAGTAGAGTCGCGCTGTTCCTTTAAAACCACTAGGTGGCAGTAGAGCCGCGCTGTTCCTTTAAAACCACTAGGTGGCAGTAGAGTTGCGCTGTTTCTTTAAAACCACTAGGAGGCAGTAGAGTCGTGCTGTTCCTTTAAAACCACTAGGTGGCAGTAGAGTCGCGCTGTTTATTTAAAACCACTAGGTGGCAGCAAAGCCGCGCTGTTCCTTTAAAACCACTAGGTGGCAGTAGAGCCGCGCTGTTCCTTTAAAACCACTAGGTGGCAGTAGAGTTGCGCTGTTTCTTTAAAACCACTAGGAGGCAGTAAAGTCGCGCTGTTTATTTAAAACCACTAGGTGGCAGCAAAGCCGCGCTGTTCCTTTAAAACCACTAGGTGGCAGTAGAGTCGTGCTGTTCCTTTAAAACCACTAGGAGGCAGTAGAGTCGTGCTGTTCCTTTAAAACCACTAGGTGTCAGTAGAGTCGTGCTGTTTCTTTAAAACCACTAGGAGGCAGTAGAGTTGCGCTGTTCCTTTAAAACCACTAGGTGGCAGTAGAGTCGTGCTGTTCCTTTAAAACCACTAGAAGGCAGTAGAGTCGTGCTGTTCCTTTAAAACCACTAGGTGGCAGTAGAGTCGTGCTGTTCCTTTAAAACCACTAGGTGGCAGTAGAGTCGTGCTGTTCCTTTAAAACCACTAGGTGGCAGTAGAGTTGCGCTGTTTCTTTAAAACCACTAGGAGGCAGTAGAGTCGTGCTGTTCCTTTAAAATCACTAGGTGGCAGTAGAGTCGTGCTGTTCCTTTAAAACCACTAGGTGGCAGTAGAGCCGCGCTGTTCCTTTAAAACCACTAGGTGGCAGTAGAGCCGCGCTGTTCCTTTAAAACCACTAGGTGGCAGGAAAGCCACGCTGTTCCTTTAAAACCACTAGGTGGCAGTAGAGTCGCGCTGTTTCTTTAAAACCACTAGGTGGCAGCAAAGCTGCGCTGTTCCTTTAAAACCACTAGGTGGCAGCAAAGCCGCGCTGTTCCTTTAAAACCACTAGGTGGCAGTAGAGTCGCGCTGTTTCTTTAAAACCACTAGGTGGCAGCAAAGCCACGCTGTTCCTTTAAAACCACTAGGTGGCAGCAAAGCCACGCTGTTCCTTTAAAACCACTAGGTGGCAGTAGAGTCGTGTGTTTATTTAAAACCACTAGGTGGCAGTAGAGTCGCGCTGTTTCTTTAAAACCACTAGGTGGCAGTAAAGCCACGCTGTTCCTTTAAAACCACTAGGTGGCAGTAGAGTCGTGTGTTTCTTTAAAACCACTAGGTGGCAGTAGAGTCGCGCTGTTTCTTTAAAACCACTAGGTGGCAGCAAAGCCGCGCTGTTCCTTTAAAACCACTAGGTGGCAGTAGAGTCGCGCTGTTTATTTAAAACCACTAGGTGGCAGCAAAGCCGCGCTGTTCCTTTAAAACCACTAGGTGGCAGTAGAGTCGTGCTGTTCCTTTAAAACCACTAGGAGGCAGTAGAGTCGTGCTGTTCCTTTAAAACCACTAGGTGTCAGTAGAGTCGTGCTGTTCCTTTAAAACCACTAGGAGGCAGTAGAGTCGTGCTGTTCCTTTAAAACCACTAGGTGGCAGTAGAGTCGTGCTGTTCCTTTAAAACCACTAGGTGGCAGTAGAGTCGTGCTGTTCCTTTAAAACCACTAGGTGGCAGTAGAGTTGCGCTGTTTCTTTAAAACCACTAGGAGGCAGTAGAGTCGTGCTGTTCCTTTAAAATCACTAGGTGGCAGTAGAGTCGTGCTGTTCCTTTAAAACCACTAGGTGGCAGTAGAGCCGCGCTGTTCCTTTAAAACCACTAGGTGGCAGTAGAGCCGCGCTGTTCCTTTAAAACCACTAGGTGGCAGGAAAGCCACGCTGTTCCTTTAAAACCACTAGGTGGCAGTAGAGTCGCGCTGTTTCTTTAAAACCACTAGGTGGCAGCAAAGCCGCGCTGTTCCTTTAAAACCACTAGGTGGCAGTAGAGTCGCGCTGTTTATTTAAAACCACTAGGTGGCAGCAAAGCCGCGCTGTTCCTTTAAAACCACTAGGTGGCAGTAGAGTCGTGCTGTTCCTTTAAAACCACTAGGAGGCAGTAGAGTCGTGCTGTTCCTTTAAAACCACTAGGTGTCAGTAGAGTCGTGCTGTTCCTTTAAAACCACTAGGAGGCAGTAGAGTCGTGCTGTTCCTTTAAAACCACTAGGTGGCAGTAGAGTCGTGCTGTTCCTTTAAAACCACTAGGTGGCAGTAGAGTCGTGCTGTTCCTTTAAAACCACTAGGTGGCAGTAGAGTTGCGCTGTTTCTTTAAAACCACTAGGAGGCAGTAGAGTCGTGCTGTTCCTTTAAAATCACTAGGTGGCAGTAGAGTCGTGCTGTTCCTTTAAAACCACTAGGTGGCAGTAGAGCCGCGCTGTTCCTTTAAAACCACTAGGTGGCAGTAGAGCCGCGCTGTTCCTTTAAAACCACTAGGTGGCAGGAAAGCCACGCTGTTCCTTTAAAACCACTAGGTGGCAGTAGAGTCGCGCTGTTTCTTTAAAACCACTAGGTGGCAGCAAAGCTGCGCTGTTCCTTTAAAACCACTAGGTGGCAGCAAAGCCGCGCTGTTCCTTTAAAACCACTAGGTGGCAGTAGAGTCGCGCTGTTTCTTTAAAACCACTAGGTGGCAGCAAAGCCACGCTGTTCCTTTAAAACCACTAGGTGGCAGCAAAGCCACGCTGTTCCTTTAAAACCACTAGGTGGCAGTAGAGTCGTGTGTTTATTTAAAACCACTAGGTGGCAGTAGAGTCGCGCTGTTTCTTTAAAACCACTAGGTGGCAGTAAAGCCACGCTGTTCCTTTAAAACCACTAGGTGGCAGTAGAGTCGTGTGTTTCTTTAAAACCACTAGGTGGCAGTAGAGTCGCGCTGTTTCTTTAAAACCACTAGGTGGCAGCAAAGCCGCGCTGTTCCTTTAAAACCACTAGGTGGCAGTAGAGTTGCGCTGTTTCTTTAAAACCACTAGGAGGCAGTAGAGTCGTGCTGTTCCTTTAAAACCACTAGGTGGCAGTAGAGTCGTGCTGTTCCTTTAAAATCACTAGGTGGAAGTAGAGTCGTGCTGTTCCTTTAAAACCACTAGGTGGCAGTAGAGTCGCGCTGTTTCTTTAAAACCACTAGGTGGCAGCAAAGCCGCGCTGTTCCTTTAAAACCACTAGGTGGCAGTAGAGTTGCGCTGTTTCTTTAAAACCACTAGGAGGCAGTAGAGTCGTGCTGTTCCTTTAAAACCACTAGGTGGCAGTAGAGTCGTGCTGTTCCTTTAAAATCACTAGGTGGCAGTAGAGTCGTGCTGTTCCTTTAAAACCACTAGGTGGCAGTAGAGTCGCGCTGTTTCTTTAAAACCACTAGGTGGCAGCAAAGCCGCGCTGTTCCTTTAAAACCACTAGGTGGCAGTAGAGTCGTGTGTTTCTTTAAAACCACTAGGTGGCAGTAGAGTCGTGTGTTTCTTTAAAACCACTAGGTGGCAGTAGAGTCGCGCTGTTTCTTTAAAACCACTAGGTGGCAGCAAAGCCGCGCTGTTCCTTTAAAACCACTAGGTGGCAGTAGAGTCGTGCTGTTCCTTTAAAACCACTAGGTGGCAGCAAAGCCGCGCTGTTCCTTTAAAACCACTAGGTGGCAGTAGAGCCGCGCTGTTCCTTTAAAACCACTAGGTGGCAGTAGAGTCGTGCTGTTTCTTTAAAACCACTAGGTGGCAGCAGAGCCACGCTGTTCCTTTAAAACCACTAGGTGGCAGTAGAGTCGTGCTGTTTCTTTAAAACCACTAGGAGGCAGTAGAGTTGCGCTGTTCCTTTAAAACCACTAGGTGGCAGTAGAGTTGCGCTGTTTCTTTAAAACCAGTAGGTGGCAGCAAAGCCGCGCTGTTCCTTTAAAACCACTAGGTGGCAGTAGAGTCGTGCTGTTCCTTTAAAACCACTAGGTGGCAGCAAAGCTGCGCTGTTCCTTTAAAACCACTAGGTGGCAGTAGAGTCGTGCTGTTCCTTTAAAACCACTAGGTGGCAGTAGAGTCGCGCTGTTCCTTTAAAACCACTAGGTGGCAGCAAAGCCGCGCTGTTCCTTTAAAACCACTAGGTGGCAGTAGAGTCGCGCTGTTTCTTTAAAACCACTAGGTGGCAGCAAAGCCACGCTGTTCCTTTAAAACCACTAGGTGGCAGTAGAGTCGTGCTGTTCCTTTAAAACCACTAGGAAGGCAGTAGAGCCACGCTGTTCCTTTAAAACCACTAGGTGGCAGTAGAGTCGCGCTGTTCCTTTAAAACCACTAGGTGGCAGTAGAGTCGTGCTGTTTCTTTAAAACCACTAGGTGGCAGCGTAGCCACGCTGTTCCTTTAAAACCACTAGGTGGCAGTAGAGTCGTGCTGTTTCTTTAAAACCACTAGGAGGCAGTAGAGTTGCGCTGTTCCTTTAAAACCACTAGGTGGCAGCAAAGCCGCGCTGTTCCTTTAAAACCACTAGGTGGCAGCAAAGCCGCGCTGTTCCTTTAAAACCACTAGGTGGCAGTAGAGCCGCGCTGTTCCTTTAAAACCACTAGGTGGCAGTAGAGTCGCGCTGTTTCTTTAAAACCACTAGGTGGCAGCAAAACCGCGCTGTTCCTTTAAAACCACTAGGTGGCAGTAGAGTCGTGCTGTTTCTTTAAAACCACTAGGTGGCAGCAGAGCCACGCTGTTCCTTTAAAACCACTAGGAGGCAGTAGAGCCGCACTGTTCCTTTAAAACCACTAGGTGGCAGTAGAGTCGTGCTGTTTCTTTAAAACCACTAGGTGGCAGCAGAGCCACGCTGTTCCTTTAAAACCACTAGGGGGCAGTAGGGTCGTGCTGTTCCTTTAAAACCACTAGGTGGCAGCAGAGCCACGCTGTTTCTTTAAAACCACTAGGAGGCAGTAGAGCCGCGCTGTTCCTTTAAAACCACTAGGTGGCAGTAGAGGTGCGCTGTTTCTTTAAAACCACTAGGAGGCAGTAGAGCCGCGCTGTTCCTTTAAAACCACTAGGTGGCAGTAGAGGTGCGCAGTTTCTTTAAAACCACTAGGTGGCAGCGGAGCCGTGCTGTTCTCATTGGGGTCAGAAGAGTTAGCTCTGACCTGCTGACGTCCAACCAGACCCAGACCCAGACCCAGAGTGTGGTGACTCACCCCAGGTCCAGGACCGGTGGTTTGTCCCGCCCCCGGCGGTAGCACAGGTAGAGGTGTGGGTTGTTGATGAGGCTGGCGCTCAGCTCGGCCGAGTGGCCCCCCAGGGTCTTCTCTATGCAGGTGAAACCTTCTGGCACTTCCTCCCCCAGACCGCGAGCGATCACCGCCAGGTCCGTCACTGGATCCGCCGCCCGGACCGCCGCCGCTGGTGAAGAAGAGGAGGAGGAGGAGGAGGCCCGGCCGTCTTCGTCCAGGGACCTCCAGGGCCCGGCGGGGTCCAGGCCCGCCACCACGAAGTAGTCCACCAGCTGGGGACATTTCTCATCCGTCATGCCTCCTGAATGGCCTTCACTGCAGGGTCAGAGGTCAGAGGTCACCAGCAGAGGGTTAAAGCCTCGGTGGAAAATACTTCCTACAATTTTATTAATATTATAAACCCTGAGAATCCTGAAGAGGGAAAACATGGAACGGGATTAGAACTGGATCAGACCAGTTCCAAACCAGGTTGGACCAAGTTCAGTCTCAATCTAGATCAGGTTTAAATTTGGTTTGAACCCGGTTTAGACCAGATGTAAACTAGTCTGAACCAGGTTCAGACTAAAGATTAAACCTGGTTTGAACCTGGTTAGAAACAGGTTTAGACCAGGTTTAATCTAATCCAGTTTCAAACCCGGTTGAGTGATTCTACTGAACCTCCTGTGAACAGATTAATCCAGATTACAGGAAGTCTAGGAATTAAATTCTGTCTGTGACTCTAGATTAACAATCAGCTTCACTTTCTGACAGACTGAACCGGTTCTGGTTCTGCTGAACCAGCCGGTTCCTTCCTGTTGGGCTCAGATTGGGATCTGTCATCACGGAAAAAAGGGGTCAAAGGTCAACTGGCAAACAGGAAAAGGCCTGGCAGCCTGCTTCCTGTTCTTTGAGGACTTCCTGTGTGGTCGCCGGTTGCCATGGTGACAACACATCCGGTTACCAACGGTTCTGTTACCTTCAGTCAGAACCGTAGGAAGGAAAGAGCAGCAGAACTGCCACGTTCTGATCGGATCATCCAGCCCAGATGAACGGGAAGTACTGCAGCAGCTGGTTCTGACCCAAGCAGAACCCAGCAGAACCAAACAGAACCCAGCTGGATTCTAAAAACAGTTAAAAACCAGAACCAGATTAAAGTGAGCTCAGACTGGAACCAGAACCGACCCAAACAGCAGAATGGTTTACTGCACTTCCTCCCAGCTGAGCATCAGGTGGGCGGAGCTTGCTGCTCACTTCCTGTTTCCACAGGAAGCAAAAAAAAGAAGCTGAGAATAAATGTGATGAAGTCGGTCAGTTTCACATTAGAATCAGAACCAACTGATCCAAAAGCAGATTCAGAGAAACTAAACCTTTCAGAACCTCCCGAACTTCTTCAGTCAGGTTTTGTCATCGCCATAGCAACAGCTGATTTCATCACTTCCTGTTTCTGAGCAGATCTAGGAAAACCCGGAGAACCAGATTTCCTCAGAGCGCTGGGTCACTTCGGGTCGAATGAGTCAGCGGTGATGATGATGATGATGATGATGGTGGCAGCGCCGACATCTCCGACCCGGATCGGCCGGCTGGTACCGCCGGGCTCAACAGAGGCCGCTTGTCACTGATGGTCGTCATAGCAACGCAGGCAGAGTCACATGACAGCAGCTTTCAGTCAGACGGAACAATGGAGGCTTGATTGGACCAGAACCAGAACCAGAACCAGACAGAGAGAGCAGAAACCCAATAAACACAGAAACAATGTTTACTTATGGATTTATTTATTATTTACATTATTTATTTATCTCTTTTGGTTTTTTAATAAATTATTTATTTCAATCTAAGACTGAAATTTATTTTATTTTTTATTTATTATATTTTCTTTCCTTCACATTCAAATATTTCACATGTATATTTTACAAATTCAGTAATTATTGTTTCACTTAATGATTTCTATATTTATTCCTGCTTATTGTTTGTAGTTTTATCATTTAGTTTAATTTTATTACAGTTACCTGGTTTACTAACGAGCCACGTTAATAAAACAGATTTTCTGAAGGAAAAACTCCAGGCGTCTCGTTTGACTCGTCATCAGGCAGAAACTTTTCTAACATCAGACAGACGAGCTGCTCTGGAGGAAATCCTTCCTGCTTTAGTCTCACCTGCTCTGTTACTGTAACGACCTTTGACCTGCTGGACAAATCCTCCGTTTCTGGTTTGGTATGAATGCAGAACAAATCCTGTCGTCCCTCCGGTTCTGTTCTCTCCACTGGTCGGTTTTAGGATCGTTGTAAAGTTCTAGTGCCGGCCTGCAGAACGTCACATGGCCAGGCTGCTGGTTCTGTAGTAACTAAAAGTTCTGCTGGTTCTGTGGGTCTCCTGGTTGAACTTGTTAAAATTCGTTTATCAGTCAGAGGTTGTTTTTACGGTTTTCTCTCTCAGCTCTGATTTCTGACTGGAGGTTTTTAAAAAGCAACTAAAACATTTTTATTTCACTGTTTCTTATGTTGGTTTTATGTTTTGAAAAGTTTAAGTTTATATTGTAGAATATAGAATTTTATATTACATGACATTTATTTCCATTATATTCTGATGTATCTTTTTTTAAAAACTGAGAAGTGAAATGGACTCATCAGTCTTCATCAGAGTCTTCCTCTCTGAACAGACTGTTGCCGTGGTTACAGGGACAGAACCTGAGTTCTTCCAGAGACACAAACATCACGTCGGTGTCGACCACTTCCTGTTCAGCTGACTCAGAACAAGGTCAGACTGTGTTTCCTTCCACTCAACTTTCCATGAAGAAGTTGCACAGCCTTCCTTAGAGACAGTCAGTGACTGTGTGCTGGTCAGAACCAGAGCCAGAACCAGAGCCAGAACCAGAACCAGAACCAGAACCAGAACCAGAACTCTCTCTTGTTGAATGAAGTGATCTGGGTTTTATTGAAAGCTTCAGTGTTGTTCCTGGGGTGGTTCAAGATTCTGGCCCATCTCAGAGGTTCTGGCCCGTCTCAGAGGTTCCGGCCTGCTTCAGCAGCAGGCTGAAAGACGAGGCGCTGAGGCTCCAAATATCTGCCTCTATTTTTATCTGCAGCAGAGATGAGAGGAGCAGCTGCTGCCGGGATGACAGAGCAGAACCAGAACCAGAACCGGAACAGAACCCAACTCGTCTCCATCTGTGGTGTTCAGCAGACCAAGAGCCAGACCTGCTAGTCCACAGAATTACTACTACAGAATTGGATGCTGACTGAATGCTGGTTGGATGTTGGTTGGATGATGGTTGGATGATGGTTGGATGTTGGTTGGATGATGGTTGGATGTTGACTGGATGCTGGTTGGATGTTGACTGAATGCTGATTGGATGTTGACTGAATGCTGGTTGGATGTTGACTGGATGTTGGTTGGATGTTGGTTGGATGTTGGTTGGATGTTGACTGAATGCTGGTTGGATGTTGACTGGATGTTGGTTGGATGTTGACTGAATGCTGGTTGGATGCTGACTGAATAGTGGTTGGATGTGTACCGAATGCTGGTTGGAAGCCGGTTGGATGTTGGTTGGATGATGGTTGGATGATGGTTGGATGTTGGTTGGATGATGGTTGGATGTTGACTGGATGCTGGTTGGATGTTGACTGAATGCTGATTGGATGTTGACTGAATGCTGGTTGGATGTTGACTGGATGTTGGTTGGATGTTGGTTGGATGTTGACTGAATGCTGGTTGGATGTTGACTGGATGTTGGTTGGATGTTGACTGAATGCTGGTTGGATGTTGACTGGATGTTGGTTGGATGTGTACCGAATGCTGGTTGGAAGCCGGTTGGATGTTGGTTGGATGTGTACCGAATGCTGGTTGGATGCTGACTGGATGCTGGTTGGAAGCTGGTTGGATGCTGGTTGGATGATGACTGGATGTTGGTTGGAAGCTGGTTGGATGTTGGTTGGTTGCTGGTTGGATGCTTACTGAATGCTGGTTAGATGTTGACTGGATGTTGGTTGGATGTTGGCTGGATGTTGGTTGGATGCTGTTGGATGCTTACTGAATGCTGGTTGGATGCTGACTGGATGTTGGTTGGATGTTGACTGAATGCTGGTTGGATGCTGTTGGATGCTTACTGAATGCTGGTTGGATGCTGACTGAATGTTGGTTGGAGGTTGACTGGATGTTGGTTGGATGTTGACTGAATGCTGGTTGGATGCTGTTGGATGCTTACCGAATGCTGGTTGGATGCTGACTGAATGTTGGTTGGAGGTTGACTGGATGTTGGTTGGATGTTGACTGAATGCTGGTTGGATGCTGTTGGATGCTTACTGAATGCTGGTTGGATGCTGACTGGATGTTGGTTGGATGTTGACTGAATGCTGGTTGGATGCTGTTGGATGCTTACTGAATGCTGGTTGGATGCTGACTGGATGTTGGTTGGATGCTGACTGAATGCTGGTTGGAAGCTTGTTGGATGTTGCCTGGATGTTGGTTGGATGCTGGTTAGATGCTGACTGGATGTTGGTTGGAAGCTGGTTGGATGCTGGTTGGATGTTGACTGGATGTTGGTTGGATGTTGGCTGAATGCTGGTTGGATGCTGGTTTGATGTGAACTGAATGCTGGTTGGATGCTGACTGGATGTTGGTTGGATGTTGACTGGATGTTGGTTGGATGCTGTTGGATGCTTACTGAATGCTGGTTGGATGCTGACTGGATGTTGGTTGGATGTTGGCTGAATGCTGGTTGGATGTTGGTTGGATGTTGGCTGAATGCTGGTTGGATGTTGGTTGGATGCTGGTTGGATGCATCGCTGCAGGTCCATCAGCCGATCTGTGTTTCTGGCCCCAGTGCATGCTGGGACGTTAGGGTAGGGTACTAACTCTAACCCTCATCCTGAAATCTCACAGCGTCAGTCTGACCATTCGGGATCCAACCTGATACACCAGGACCAGAACAGAACCAGGATCCAGCAGGACCAAAACCGGGTCTGTTATCAGAGCGTCGGTGTGTCGGTTCCTTCGGGAACAGACGTGAGTCGACACGTCTGGCAGCCGCAGACAAAACAAACCCAGAGTCGGTCACATGACTCCCAGGAGGGCTGTGATTGGAAGGAAACCTTCAGGAATCTGGATCATCTGGTTTACTCCTGACCCGGTTCTGCTGGACCTGGTCCATGTGCTGATGATTCCTGTGAACAGCTTCCTGGTTCTCCACCTCACGGATCAACTCTGGAAAACCAGAACACCTGGGAACACCTGGGAACGCCTGGGAACGCCTGGGATCGCCTGGGATCGCCTGGGAACGCCTGGGATCGCCTGGGAACGCCTGGGAACGCCTGGGAACACCTGGGAACGCCTGGGAACACCTGGGATCGCCTGGGATCGCCTGGGAACGCCTGGGATCGCCTGGGAACACCTGGGAACACCTGGGAACGCCTGAGAACACCTGGGAACGTTCTGCACATTTCACAACAAACCCCAGCTGCTGCTCCACGGAGCTGCATCTGATTCCTGAGATGCAGCTCCTCCATCATCCAACCACCCATCTAACCATCATCCAGCATCAGCTCCATGCGGGGCAGCATGCGGGGCTCCATGCGGGGCAGCATGCGGGGCTCCATGCATGAAAACAGGCCTCAAAACCACTGCAGCAGCCGGCTTCCATCATCGGACAGCCCACGGTGAAGCTCTGGCCGGGCTCTGAAGCAGCTTTCCCGGTCATAGCGGGTCAGAGTCGCTGACCAGCTCCGGAACCACCGAAACGGAAAGGTTAAGGAGAAAGGTTCCGGTACCGGCCAAACATTGGGACCGGATTGAGTTTGTTCCACTGTTTTTAGCGATAATGTTTAAAACTATTATTATTGATAATAGATAATAATAACGATACAAAGCTGCGCTGTCAGTCTAAACATAATTCACCAACAACTCGATCGGGCTGAGGATCATTCAACCCGGATAAAACCCGAACCCACCCCTCTGGTTCCGAACTGTGGCAGGTCCGAACATCACTAAAAACAAGCCAGAGAACTGTCCGACATTAGGCGCATCGCGGTGTCCGTTACCCTCTGTGGCAGTTAGTGGCTAACTGGGAGTCGGACTGGGTCCGGCCCGGTTCGGTTCTGGGCGGTACTGGCTCAGCTGGAGGCGGGAGGACCGTACCTGGATGTGTCAGCTGGTTCGACCCGCAGGTGAGAGGAGGGAGGATCATGGTCAGGTCGATGCCAGCCAGGTTCCGTCCATGTTAGCAGTTCTGGTTTGAGAGGCGGAGAAGAGGAAGAAAAAGAGGAAGAGGGACGCAACACGCCACACTGCTTCCGGAAGAGACCTTCAAAATAAGAGCACGGCCTCACCTGCAGTTAATCAGATTTTCAATTGTTTTATTGCTTTGTTGTTCATGTTGTCAATTACATCCATCCATTAATCCATCCATTAATCCATTAATCCATCCATTAATCCATTAATCCATCCGTCCGTCCGTCCGTCCGGCCATCATAGCGCTCTTTCAGTCTAAAGTCTATATTATGTCAATAATGACTTCCATAATTTATTTATAATTGTGATTTTGTTTGGGTTTTGGAATCTCCTCAGTTAATCAGACAATCTGGATTCTCTGGACAAGATGGCTGAACATCAGCTTTAAACATCTCCGTTCTGTGCTTTCATTGGTTGATTAATCCTCCAACTGTTTGTCTAATAAATAATCTATAAATCCATCTGATTTCCTTCAGGGTTTTTCTCTTTAGTTTGAGATTAGTGGTACTTTTATTTTGAAGCCTCGCAGCACTGTTTCCGGTTCAGATGCGGTGAGATTGACGCAGCTGCAGCTGTCAGAAGGCGAAAGATGAATTTATTAACCCACTGCAGAACCGTCCCCTCCATCTGGACCAGAACCAACATAAGGAGCAGCAACTTCCGGTTCGGGGCCCGCCAGACCCGACCCAGCAGAGTTTGGTCTGGGAGTTTCACATGGAAAGATCCAGAACTGATGGCAGAACACAACAGAACCGTTGTGGTACAGGTCCGCCATGTGTAATCTGCTCTGTTTTCTCTTCCAGTATCAGATTGGATCCTGGTACCAGAACCACCCTCTGGTTCTGTCTCCTCCAGATAAACCGGTTCCTCAATCAGATGTGTGGAGGTTTCAGGGATGTTTGAAATGGAGGAGAAGAAGAAGAAGAAGGTTGTGAATATTTCTGAAATCTAATGGGCCTGTTGCTGCAGAAAATAGAGGAAGTGCTGGTTTTAGCACTTCCTGTTGCCTTTGCGCTTACCATCATCAGTTCTGCTTCAACATTGGTCAAGGTTATTTAAGGTCACAGTGGGGGAGGGAGGACAGGCCTGAAGCTAAAAGCTCAACACCTTTATTTTTAATTAATTGTTAAAGTAAAACTGTGAAAGTAAAAAATAAAATGGTTGAACCAGTGGCTATTATTAGATGAAGTTTTGTCTGCAGAGTCCGGGGCCCCTGTTAACCCCTGATGGCCCCCATGTAGAACCGCCCATGCCTTGACTCAAAAGTGGGTTTTCATTTCAGACTGAAACATGAGCCTTTTTCTTTCTTGTTAATAAAAACTGGTGATAATTTTTTAATGTAAATGTTTCAGCTAGAGAACATTTTACCAATCAGCAGATTAATGCAGCAACAATAACAGACTGTGGGTGGCGCTGTTACAGAGTTCCTTAGCAACTTAGCAAATTGAGCTGTAGCTGTAGCTTGGACTTGCACTGACCATATATGGGCGATGACATCACAGAGGGACGTTCAGAGTGGAGAGGCTCCAAATTTCTCTTATTGGTGAGTTGAGATTTTGTTTAAAATATTTAAAAAATAATAAAAAAAAGTTTATTTAAATTAATATTTTTTCGTTGTGGACAAAATTATTTTTGATTCAAATAAAACTTTTAATTTTCCATAAACTTCTGGTGTTTGCTGCAAAAACATCCCCACAGCACAATGCTGCCACCACCATGTTTGACTGTGGGAATGTGTTGATTTCCTCCCACCTGAGCTGTGGATCCCTGCAGCTCCTCCACAGTCGCCATGGTAACGCTCTCCTCCAGCCTGTCAGTCTAATGGACGCACAAATCGGTCAATTAAAATAGGGGTGTGAATACTTTTCTAAGAAGCTGCAGGTTGGAGGGAAAACTGCTCCACTGAGGGATGTTTATGATTTTATAATAACTTTAATGTTTGTTTTCATATGCAGAGAAAATCAGATGAAAGCATGAGAACGAAGCGCAGGTGAGAGAAACGGACAGCAGGGGGCAGCAGGTCCGCAGGTTGCTTTATTTTCTGTAAAATAAAGAGTAATGACAGTCTGTATGTCTCCATCGGTCCGCCTTTAAAAACGGCTCCTGCTGACGTCAGAAGCACTTCCGGTTTAAAACATATTTACAATATTCCCTGGTTATTAATATTATCAATAAACAACTCCAATAAAAACACCAGAATACAAACATATTCAGTGTTTCCTCTAAAACTATAAACAACACAAAGGATGTGAGAAATTCATAAACATCAGTAGAAAACAGGATGAAATATGACCCTAGTCTCAAACACACACACACACACACACACACACACAGCAGGTTCATAGAACCTTTTTGTTCGTGGTTCTGAACATAACCAGTTTGTTCGATCATTAAAGAACCAAGTCCTGTTAAAAAAAGGATCATTTTCAGGTCCGGTTCCGATTCCCTCTAAGACCAGAAGTGTGGCGACTGAACGTAAAAATGACCGAATCCTCCCAGGAACTTTCTCTGGTTCTGGTTCTGCTCCGAGTTTAACATCCACAGATGTTATTCAAACTCAACAATAAGAGAAAATGGGATTTATATATTTTCACCATGTTATGCAGTTAGTTTCAATCTTAATTTATTTAGCTAAATATTTTCCTTCATATTAAATATTTAATTATCAAGGTAATTATCTGGCTCCAAATTAAATATTTATTTTATAAAAAATGTAGTTTTAAAGCTAAACATTTAGATTGAAACTAATATTTTAATTAAATTGAAAATTAATTAATGTATAGAAAAGAAAAACTTAGGTTTCCGAACCTCTTCATCTTCGTTTCTTTTCTTAAACATTTCATTTTAAACAAAAACACGAGCCGTTTTAAAATCAAACAGATCTTTACCGATGGATCTACAGCAGCTTCTGAAGGCTCAGCTTTTAATTTGATAGTCCACTTCCGCTAATTTGTTCATTAGCTAGCCCAGAGCTAAATATTTCGCTAGGAGCTAAATACTCGGTTTCTACATTTAGTTAATTTAGAGCTAAAGTGCCCAAAACATTGCGGTTCATTTCTGAGTGTCTAACTGAAGACGGCCCTCCGTCTCGGACCGGACCGGAACCCGTCCCGCTTCGAGCGGCTCCAGCCCCACAGACGCTGGTCCTGATGTGAGAAGGGTTAAAGCTCTCAACAGTATCTGCGGGTTCTGGTATCGTTTCACTTTGTTCTGATCAACTACCGAATTTTAACGGGCTCTGGTTTGGTTCCGTGTGAAGGACCTGCAGCAGCCCGCTCTGACCTGCAGGGGGCAGCACTGCAGTTCTGAACCGGATGTTTTCCACATTCCGGACAGTCAGTCGGAACCAGTCACTGACCCGTTCTGCCTCCAGAACCTTCCAGCTGTGTTCCATAAACAGGAACATGGTGGACCGACTTCCTGTTGGTTCTGATAAATCACTATAAGATCCAAATTAATCTGGACCCGGCTGGACTGGACTCTCTAAGCAGAACTTTGCAGCCCATCTTTCTGGAATATTACTGGGAAAATCTGATTTTTCATGATTTTGCGGTGGAACAGCAGAACCAGGAATCGGACCGGGCCGTGTCGGATTCTCGGACAGAAGAACACGACTGCAGAGTTTATTAGACTCTCATATTAGAAACTTTGTACACATTTCAAATCTTTATAAAATACAAACTTATTTACATGTTACAGAAAAAATATGGCTGAAAAACGGATGCAGCAGCAGGCAGGGGGCGTGGCTAAGCGCTGTCCATCACAGTGAGTGGGCGGGGCTAACGGGTTCGTCCCACCAATCAGGAGACGTCTTGCTTAAAGACTTTGGGCAGAAATAAAAATATAAAACTTAAAAATATTTTTACTTTTTTCCTTCAAAGTGCAAAAATCTATTTTTCATCTTTCTGTAAAAGTCATTTCAGGGCTTTTCTGGTTCCGGTCGGAACCAGACCTGGATCAGAGATGAGGAGCTGCTGGAGGCAGCAGACCCGGTCCGGTTCAGACCCGGTCCGGTTCCGGAGGTGTTTGTTCTCCCGGGTAATGCAGCTTTGGACCCGCTGGGTTCTGGAGGACCGCAGAGGTTCTTATCACATGAACTGCACTGATATTTTTCAGAACCGGATCCTCCTAAAGGAACCGGTTCTGATCCGGTCTTCCCGTCCTTGTGGATTGAGTGTTCCGGGCTTTTCTTTGGACTTTGGCGGCTACAGTGGAACTGTGGTGCATTCAGGGTCCGCTTCAGAAAATCTGAACTCTGAGGTGATGTTTGACACGAAATGAACTGGAGTTCTGGGTCCAGTGGGTCCAGAACCACAGACATGTGGACCGGCTGGTTCCGGATCTCCTCTGGAATAACGAAGCAGAAAAAGTTCT
Source organism: Xiphophorus couchianus (assembly GCF_001444195.1). Taxonomy (NCBI): domain Eukaryota; kingdom Metazoa; phylum Chordata; class Actinopteri; order Cyprinodontiformes; family Poeciliidae; genus Xiphophorus; species Xiphophorus couchianus. The sequence continues at coordinate 394,075 of NC_040230.1, read as the reverse complement.
GCAGGTAGACCGGATCGGGTCCGAAGTGGTTCTCTGAGTGACTCACCGACCCACTGAGCATCTGACAGAGCGGTACCGGTTCTGGTCCTGCTTCCATGTAACAAAGATCTTCACAGCGCTGCTGGTTTGTTTTTTTTACATTTCCTCTCCTGGATCTTGGGCCCACATGGACCAGAACCAGAATCCAGAGAGTTTCCAGGTAAAATAAGTCTATTGTGACCTCTGACCTCAGGTCTTCAGTCTAAGCACTCCATGTGGAGGGATAGGTGCCCGGCCCGGTTATTTGAGGCGGTCGGAGCGGAAGGAGTCCTCCACGGCCGGGTCGGCCAGCATCAGCTCACCCTCCAGCAGGTCCAGCGCCAGCGGGTCGATGCGCAGCGGCTCGTCCAGGGAGAAGGCGTCCATCTCGAAGCCGGGGACGTGGGACAGAGCGCTGGCGATCTCCTTGGACAGACCGGGGGGCGAGTCTCCTGCAGGGGGAGGGAACGGGTCAGAACTGGGTCAGAACAGAGTGAGGTTCTGGTGGTTCTGGTGGGTACCTGTGAGGATGATGTTGGGGACGTTCTGGCGGCCGTCTCCGCCGCCGTAGTTCTGGTTCTGGTGGTTGAGCCGCCGCGGGTCGCCGGGCTCCTGCAGCTCCAGCGCCCCTGGGGTGTTGGACGGGAACTGGTTCTGACCCGGTCCGCCGTGGTTCAGGCCGTCGACCGGACTCTCAGCCGGGAACTGGAGCAGAGGGAGAGGACCGGTTAAGGAGGTAGCAGGGCTGGTGCTGCCCCCGGCTGGTGGAGGGCAGAACTGCAGCACACGGTGTGAGAAGAATAATCAAGTTTCTCCTGGCAGAGCAGGAAGTTCAGTTAGTGTTGCTGAGGCCCTGCAAGTTCCTGGACTGAATCTGTGGTGAGCGGCAGCCTTCTGCAGCACTGACCAGGGGCTCGTCTAAAACACACCGAGGCCCGGAGCCCGGAGCCCGGAGCCCGGCGCTGACAGGCTCCAAGTTACAGGAAGAAATTCAAAGATAAATTAAGTTTCACCTGCTGGTGTGATTTTCCCGACAGCTGCAGGCTGAGGTACGGATCGTCCAGCAGCGAACTGAACAGTGCGTCCTGCAAGAAGCACATCAGGATGTCAACAGCAAAACCAGGCTGGTCAACATGGGGGCCGCGGCCCCTCGGGGGGCGGCCAGGGGACGATACAGGGACCGCAGAACGTTGGGGGAAGATGGGACTGTTTCTATGTGAGGTTCTGACCCGATTGGATCCTACCCTGGTTCTGGTACTCACGTTGTAGAAGTCTGTGTTCAGGTTGATGTGCTGCTGCTCTGCCTGCTGGTTCTGGTCCGGTTTGGGCCGGTACTGGGAGGACGTCTGGCTGCACGGGTCCAAAGTGCTCTCCGACTTGCCGGGCGGATTCTGCTGCGGTCCCATGGGCCTCTGCAACAGTGGAGGAGCAGAACCGGGTCAGGACCGAGTCAGAACATCAGAAGGGGGCGAGAATCCAGACATACCGGTCCAAACTGCTGCAGGTGCTGGTTCCGGAGGTTCTGCAGGTGCAGCTGCTGCTGATTGGTTCTGGGCTGCTGGAGGCGGAGCATCTGGTGGTTCTGACCCAGAGATGGGTTCTGCTGGCCTGGCTGGCTGAGCGGGTATGGAGGGAGGCGGCTGGTGTCCAACGGGACGCCCTGCAGGGACACAGGAAGTGACATCACTGGGTGATGAGGGGAGCACTTCCTGTTGGAGGAACTTGATGTGCACCAATTGTCATCCACCTGGCTCCAGGTGAGCTGGTTACCTGGGAGATGGAGGACAGGGTGGGGGACATGGTGGGGGAGAACTGTTTGGGGTGGATCCTCCGAGACTCCCCCGCCATCGGCAGGATGAGCGGCGACAGCTGGGCCCGTCTCCGTGGCGACGTGCTGAGCGACGCCTGGCCCTGCCCGGATCGCATCGTAGAGTAGGGGGAGGAGCCAGATCCGACCACGCCCCCTCCGCCCCCGTAGCCGCTGGACTGGAGGGAGGAGTTACTGAGGGACGAGTGCAGCGATTGGCTGCTGAGGGAGGACGGCAGGGAGGGGGAGGAGCTGAGCGACGACTGCAGAGACGGGTTGCTTAGCGACGAGTGAAGGGAGGCGGAGCTCAGAGAGTTGGAGAAGGAGTGGCTGCTGAGGGACGACTGAATGTTGGGGTTGCTTAGCGACGACTGCAGGTTGGGGTTACTGAGCGTGCTCTGTAGAGACGCCAGGAGACCTGAGGGCGCAGACCAACAGACAGGAAGTAGAAAAAAAATCATTACAGGAAGTAGAAGACAGACTGAAAGCGATCTGAGTCCAGTGGCTCCAAAGCAAGCCCACATCATCACTCCTACACCTCCGTGCTTCACTCTGTTTCCAGAGAGGAGGCTTTCTGTGTGTCATGACCTTGAACCCTTTGTCTCTCTGAGATTGATGGACTGGTCTGGAGATGACCTTTGACCCCTCCCAGGTTGACGTGCAGCACTGATCAGATCCAGAACCGATTTCTAAATCGACAAAGACCTGAGCAGACAGCAGGTGGCGGTGCAAACACGCTGCAGCTCGTCTCATCTCCACAACAGACCTTTAACCTCCCACCAGCTGTGCTCTGAACATTTGCGATGGTAATCAGAGGCGCTTCCTGTCTGAAACCGATCCAGCTGCAGTTTGCTGCTGCAGCTTCCTGCCTGCGGCTCCTGCAGCCACCAAACACGCCAACGTTTTCCGACTGCAGAGGAAGAACGAACCCGCCGCCGTCTGAACCCGGGGGTTAAATTTAGAGCGCAGCTCAGGCCTGGAGATCAACACGTCCAGAAATACAACCTGCAGAAACGTTTCCTCAGAGATCAGGGTCACTCTGACCCAAACACACTGAATGCACAGCGGTGGCAGCATCATGGCTTCTGCAGACCACATCTTTTTATCTCTTTATCCAGAACTCGTCCAGCTTCACTGAAACCACGGTGGCGCGACACCTCCAGAACGTAGTCAAGCCCAGAATTATTCATACACCTGACTGTATTTTTATTTATTAGTATTTTTCACATTTGTTTACATACTTAGTGTGTATGAACAATTCACATCCAACATTACATAACAAAACTTTTGCTATTCCTCTACTTTAGTCGTTTGTCCATTTCCTCTGTGCTGGCTGAGGTCTCAAACCAGCTGTCAGATTTTCCATAATGTAGATTTCTTCTATTATTCCACTGTTCTTGCCCAGGGGGCGCCACCTCTCACCATTTCCTCCTAATAGCTTTCTTACTAGATAATGAAGCCTAGGCGCAAATTCAAACTGGAAGACTCTTTTATCCCCACCGGGACCCGTTAATTGAAGCGACCCGCCCACAATCGTCGACCTATCAACGCCGGACCAGGCCACGTCACGTCCAATCATCGACCAAGTCCCAGCTCATAAGGACCTTCATTCATCGCGTCCTTCGCTCTCCAGCCGAGCTCAACCCACCACCACCCCTTCTCCTCCATTCGCCCGGTCCTGAGGCCCGCACCCTAACCCAACCTCCACCACCAGTGCCGGGCCCCGGGGGACGACGTTCCTAACAGCATCGGGATGCTCATCTGAAGCCTGTCGCTAACGCTGCGATAACCGTTATCCCAGCCGGGGCCCGAGCGCCAAAGACTTTAAATCCTGTTTGTCAATAAACTCTTCTAATTGTCTTCTTATCTCCGTCTGAGTCTCTCCAGATTGAATTAACATTATACCTGTATTTTACCTTTGATGCTGTTAAAGTTGCAGAGCTGTAGTACCATGCTACTCATGGGAATATCATATCCCAGAATCTTTGTTCTCTTTTTTCCAAACCTACCAATTTCAGGACAGTTCCAAAACGTGAGAATCATCGGTGTTTACTGATCCACAGTTCCTCCAACATCCCATATTTATGCTCTTATATCTATTCTGGTCGACCGTGAAGGTCGAGAGGTTCCGGCTAGAAATAGTCGGTCTCACCTCGACGCATGGCTCTGGTTCTGGAACCAGTCTCCTTGAGAGGGGCTGGACATACTTCCACTCTGGAGTTGCCCAGGGAGAGAGACGTCGGGCAGGAGTGGGCATACTTGTTGCTCCCCATCTCGGCGCCTGTACGTTGGGGTTTACCCCGGTGAACGAGAGGGTAGCATCCCTCCGCCTACGGGTGGGGGGACGGGTTCTGACTGTCGTTTGTGCTTACGGGCCGAACGACAGTTCAGATTACCCACCCTTTTTGGAGTCCTTAGAGGGGGTACTGGAGAGTGCTCCTCCTGGGGACTCCCTTGTTCTGCTGGGGGACTTCAACGCTCACGTGGGCAACGACAGTGAGACCTGGAGGGGCGTGGTTGGGAGGAACGGCCCACCGGACCTGAACTCGAGCGGTGTTCTGTTGCTGGACTTCTGTGCTCGCCATGGATTGTCCATAACGAACACCATGTTCAAGCATAAGGGTGTCCATATGTGCACTTGGCACCAGGACACCCTAGGCCGCAGTTCGATGATCGACTTTGTCATCGTTTCATCGGATCTGCGGCCGTATGTCTTGGACACTCGGGTGAAGAGAGGTGCGGAGCTGTCCACTGACCACTACCTGGTGGTGAGTTGGCTCCGGTGGTGGGGGCGAAAGCCGGTCAGACCTGGCAGGCCCAAACGTGTTGTGAGGGTCTGCTGGGAACGTCTGGCGGAATCCCCTGTGAGACGGAGCTTTAACTCCCATCTCCGGCAAAACTTCGAACACGTCCCGGGGGAGGTGGGGGACATGGAGTCTGAGTGGACCGTGTTCCGTGCCTCCATTGTCGAGGCGGCCGATCGGAGCTGTGGCCGCAAGGTTGTCGGTGCCTGTCGCGGCGGCAACCCTCGAACCCGTTGGTGGACACCTTCGGTGAGGGATGCCGTCAGGCTGAAGAAGGAGTCCTATCGAGCCTTTTTGGCCTGTGGGACTCCGGAAGCAGCTGATGGGTACCGGCGGGCGAAGCGGCATGCGGCTCGGGCGGTTTGCGAGGCAAAAACTCGGGCGTGGGAGGAGTTTGGAGAGGCCATGGAGAAAGACTTCCGCACGGCTTCGAGGCGATTCTGGTCCGCCATCCGGCGTCTCAGGGGGGGGAAGCGGTGCAGCACCAACACTGTTTATAGTGGGGATGGTGTGCTGCTGACCTCTACTCGGGACGTTGTGGGCCGGTGGGCAGAGTACTTCGAAGACCTCCTCAATCCCACCAACATGCCTTCCACTGAGGAAGCAGAGCCTGGGGACTCTGGGTTGGGCTCTCCAATCTCTGGGGGCGAGGTCGCCGAGGTGGTTAAAAAGCTCCTCGGTGGCAAGGCCCCGGGGGTGGATGAGATCCGCCCGGAGTTCCTTAAGGCTCTGGATGTTGTAGGGTTGTGTTGGTTGACGCGACTCTGCAATATCGCATGGACATCGGGGGCAGTTCCCCTGGACTGGCAGACTGGGGTGGTGGTCCCCCTGTTCAAAAAGGGGGACCAGAGGGTGTGCTCCAATTATAGAGGGGTCACACTCTTAAGCCTCCCTGGCAAGGTCTATTCAGGGGTCCTGGAGAGGAGGGTCCGTCGGATAGTCGAACCTCGGATTCAGGAAGAGCAGTGTGGTTTTCGTCCTGGTCGTGGAACACTGGACCAGCTCTACACCCTCAGCAGGGTCCTGGAGGGTGCATGGGAGTTCGCCCAACCAGTCTACATGTGTTTTGTGGACTTGGAGAAGGCGTTCGACCGTGTCCCTCGGGGAGCCCTGTGGGGGGTTCTCCGGGAGTATGGGGTACCGGGCCCTTTGATACGGGCTGTCAGGTCCCTGTATGACCGGTGTCAGAGTCTGGTCCGCATTGCCGGCAGTAAGTCGGACTCGTTTCCGGTGAGAGTTGGACTCCGCCAGGGCTGCCCTTTGTCACCGATTCTGTTCATCACTTTCATGGACAGAATTTCTAGGCGCAGCCAAGGTGTTGAGAGGATCCGATTTGGTGGCCTTAGGATCTCATCTCTACTTTTCGCAGACGATGTGGTCCTTTTGGCTTCATCAGATCGTGATCTGCAGCTCTCGCTGGATCGGTTCGCAGCCGAGTGTGAAGCGGCCGGGATGGGGATCAGTGCCTCCAAATCCGAGGCCATGGTCTTGAGCCGGAAAAGGGTAGAGTGCCTTCTCCGGGTCAGGGGGGGTGTCCTGCCCCAAGTGGAGGAGTTTAAGTATCTCGGGATCTTGTTCACGAATGGGGGAAGAAGGGAGCGGGAGATCGACAGGCGGATTGGCGCAGCGTCTGCTGTCAAGCGGGCGCTGTACCGGTCCGTCGTGGTGAAGAGAGAGCTGAGCCAAAAAGCGAAGCTCTCGATTTACCGGTCGATCTACGTTCCCACCCTCATCTATGGTCATGAGCTTTGGGTCATGACCGAAAGAACGAGATCGCGGATACAAGCGGCCGAAATGGGTTTTCTCCGTAGGGTGGCTGGGCTCTCCCTTAGAGATAGGGTGAGAAGCTCAGTCATCCGGGAGGGACTCAGAGTAGAGCCGCTGCTCCTTCACATCGAGAGGAGCCAGTTGAGGTGGCTTGGGCATCTGGTCAGGATGCCTCCTGGACGCCTCCCTGGTGAGGTGTTCCGGGCACGTCCCACCGGGAGGAGGCCCCGGGGAAGACCCAGGACACGCTGGAGAGACTATGTCTCTCGGCTGGCCTGGGAACGCCTCGGGATTCCCCCGGAGGAGCTAGAAGAAGTGGCTGGGGAGAGGGAAGTCTGGGCCTCCCTTCTGAAGCTGCTACCCCCGCGACCCGACCTCGGATAAGCGGAAGAAGATGGATGGATGGATGGATGGATGGATATCTATTCTGGACTTCAGGATCGATGAAAAATTGTGTTAACTTTTTCCATGTGAATTCTGTCTGATGAGTTTTCCACATATCTTCATCTGTAATCGTCATGCTAAGCTCTGATTCCCACTTTTACATAATTAGTTGAATATTTACTCATCATCAGTTTTTGGTAGAGTAGAAATGATTTTAATTTTTGCTCCACTGGATGAATTTATCACCATTTGAATCCTGATTTCTGGTTAGCTGCCACTGCAGGTTTAGCTTTAGTTCCTGATCATTTCTAAGGCGCAATAGTTGAAGAGAAGCTTGGGGTAATTAGAAATACCCTATGATAATGTCTTAAAGTATTTACCATTAGCTTATGCTATGTTTGTATGTGTTTAGCGATAGCTTTCTCTAATATCTTTTAATGTTTACTGTAAGAAATTAATGTATTAAACACATTAATTTCTTATGTGTTTAATGTTTTAGCATTAGCTTCAGCTCATTTTATGCATGTGGTAATTTAGCAGTAGCTTATACAATTTTTAAAATGTATTTAGCAACAGCTTATGCAAATTTTTTATGTTTAGCAGTTCTGTCAATTTTTTTTATGTAATTAGCTAAGTGCTAGCTTCTGCTAATTTCTGTTATTCTAAAACTAAAAGAGGAATGGAAATAAAACTGTGGCTCTTTCCGGCGCCGTAACACCAGGAGGCCCGGTTCTGCAGAGAATCTGCTCAGGTTTCAGGTTTCTTCATTTTATTCAAGTCGAAATTCAACAACAATAAAATTCCACTTGTGCAAGAATATTTTCACTCTGTGCTGAGATTCGTCCAAACCCTTCGCTGTTTCAAAACCTTCAGCGAAATGTAGAGACTTTCATGGTTTGATTTAGTGACGTTTTTATATAAAACCAGAAAAATATTTTTATAACATTTGTAAGACAACAGAGCTGCAGTGTTTTGTGTCCAGAAGATGTTGGACGTAAGTTAAAGGTTCTTTTCCTGACCCGGCGGGTTCTGACCTGGTGCTGGCTGGTGGTAGCTGCTGTTTCCTCCGATGGCGTTGATACCCAGCTGGGTGAGGGTGGAGGCCAGGTTCCCGGTGCTGCTGCCCCCGCTCAGAGCAGAGGATGCTGGGTAACCGGGCTCGTCCTGGTCCAACGGCGTGGGCAGCGGCGACGGGAAGTGGAGGCTGGACAGGTCGGGCAGTGAGCCGCCGGTGTTGGGGACCTGAGGGACGCCTTGGACTGGCGTGGACGGTTGCTCCGGGGACGTGAAGATGCTAGGACGAGTTAAAAGACGGTCAGAACCGGGACTGGACCTCTGGAGGAACTACGGATCAGAACCAAGACTTACTTGATGCCTGGAACCTCACAGGACTTTGGTCGAGACGACGGCAGAGACAACTGGACAGAAAACAGAGACGCTCAGAGACGCAGAAGAAGAAAAGAAGAAATAAAACAGCAGAACCTTGTGGTTCTGGATGATCCACAAGGTTCTGCTCAGGTCCAACCGGGCCCAACTTGAGAGGAGAACTGAACAGTACCTTCTTGGCGTCCCATGCTTTGAGCAGTTTGTCTTCGTCCAAAATGTTTTCCTCAATGGGAGGAACCGGATATGGGAACACTGCAGGATGGAGGACAGGACCATCAGAACCATCAGAACCAGCAGAAGAACCTCTTAACACACAGCCTTCTGTCACACTGGATCAGAACCAGATCAGAACCAGAGCGTAGGAGTTTTTGTGTCCCACTGCTGAAGCACTTCCTGGTTTCTGTCCAATCAAAGGGCAGAAAGACCCCCACCCCCCACCCCCCTTCACAGTACATTTGGTTCTGGTCAGTTCTGCAGAAACTGGACCTGGATGGAGTGACTCTGCCAGAAGGTTCTGACCCAACTTCCTGCTTCTAACACTAGAACTATTGGACTTTCACTGCGACTTTCTCAGCAGCTCCGACTCACTTCTTCTGTTCTCTGCATCGCTCGGCCCTGCAGCGGAGAGAGAGAGAGATGCTTCAGACAACCAGCATCCAACCTGCATCCAGCATCCAACATATAACCATCATCCAACTATTATCCAACCTGCATCCAACTAGTATCCAACCTGCATCCAGCATCCAACATATAACCAGCATCCAACTTGTATCCAACCTGCATCCAGCATCCAACATATAACCATCATCCAACTATTATCCAACCTGCATCCAACTAGTATCCAACCTGCATCCAGCATCCAACATATAACCAGCATCCAACTTGTATCCAACCTGCATCCAGCATCCAACATCTATCCAACCTGCATCCAACTAGTATCCAACTAGTATCCAACCTGCATCCAGCATCCAACTAGCATCCAACCTGCATCCAGCATGCATAATCCAACCAGCATACAGCATCCAACCTGCATCCAGCATGCATCATCCAACCTGCATCCAACTGGTATCCAACTTGCATCCAACCAGCATCCAGCATTAAAGCCTGCATCCAACCAGCATCCACCATCCGTCCAGCATCCAATCTGCATCCATCCAGCATCCAACCTGCATCCATAAAGCATTAAAACCTGCATCCAACCAGCATCTACCATCCAACCAGAATCCAACCAACATCCAACCTGCATCCAGAATCCATCCAACCAGCATCCAATGAGCATCCAGCATCCAACCTGCATCCATCCAGCACCCACCATCCATCCACCATCCAACCTGCATCCATCCACCATCCAACCTGCATCCATCCAGCATTAAAACCTGCATCCAACCAGCATCCATCCAACATCCAACCTGCAGCCAGCATCCAACCAACATCCAATGAGCATCCAGCATCCAACCTGCATCCATCCAGAATCCAACCTGCATTCATCCAGCATCCAACCTGCATCCAGCATTAAAACCTGCATCCAACCAGCATCCACCATCCATCCAGCATCCAACCTGCATCCAACTGGTATCCAACTTGCATCCAGCATTAAAACCTGCATCCAACCAGCATCCACCATCCATCCACCATCCAACGTGCATCCATCCAGCATCCAACCTGCATCCAGCATTAAAATCTGCATCCAACCAGCATCCACCATCCATCCACCATCCAACGTGCATCCATCCAGCATCCAACCTGCATCCATCCAGCATTAAAACCTGCATCCATCCAGCATTAAAACCTGCATCCAACCAGCATCTACCATCCAACCAGCATCCATCCAGCGTCCAACCTGCAGCCAGCATCCAACAAACATCCAACCTGCATCCAGAATCCATCCAACCAGCATCCAACCTGCATCCAACCAGCATCCACCATCCAACCAGCGTCCATCCAGCATCCAGCATCCAACCATCCATCCATGGTGCTCACCGCTGCGTCTGGCTCCCTGGGGGGTCAGGGTGGGTCCCGCCATGCTGAAGTCTCCCATGGGGGGGTTCATGACGCTGGTGTGGAGGGCGGAGTCAGAGTTGGTCCTGAAGGGGGCAGACAAAAAGATTCAGGAGGAGAGAAGAAGAAGAAGTTCAACGGGTTGAAAGTAGCTGGAGACGCTGCATCACTGCGACCCAAAGACTGCAGCAACAAACCTGCAGCTGCTGCAGCAACAAACCTGCAGCTGGATGTGAGTGGATGTACAGAACTAGTGGAGCTCAGACAGCAGAGAGATGGACGGATGAAACAGACAGGAACAGGAAACAGAAATGTCTCACACTGTCAGGAAGAGGAGGAAGAGGAGGAAGAAGAGGAAGAGGAGGATTCACCTGTTGAGCGCTGTGGTGGGAAGACGGAACAACTGGCTTTTATCTCCAGGGAAGTTTCCAGACCAGTTCCTTTCAGTGGAACAAGACAAAATTATTTTCCTCCAGTGACCGGAGAGAGAGAGAGAGGAGGGCAGGGCGTCGAAGAAGAGGAGCGCAAGCCAAGACAGGAGGAAGATAGAGGCAGCGAGGGGGCGGGGCCGAAATTTGGTCATCAGGTTTTAGTAGGACAGACTGGGAGAACAGCATCCATAGGCCTGTCATGATAACTAATTTTGCTCAACGATTAATTGTCTCAAAAATTATTGCGATAAACGATAATATTGTTTGAAGACCTTTTTACACTGATTTAATGGAAATGATGCAATAATGATGCGATTTCCTGCCAAAGATAGATACACATTATTTTCAAAAGAATATTTAACACTGGAGCTGATAAACTAAATAAACAAAACAACCAAAAACAAAATGGATTCTCAGTCTCCATTAACAAAAAACTCACTTGGAAAAAAAAAACTAAACAACATAAAGCCAAAGTGGAAATAAATACTGCATTCAACCAAAAGACTGCAGATTATGAAGTCTGTATATTATGTTGCCCTTCAGTAATAATTAGATTTAAATAGAGAAGATGGGCACATCGACTACCTGATGCAATAATTCACACTACAGATTTTTTGCTCCTATTTTTCCCCTTACAACAATCTTAAAACGTTGGTCTTTCTAAGATTGTGTGGTGTGTTATGGTAGATCCTCGTTGCCGCTCCGATCCAAATCAGGGTTTTCCCGACTGGGATCTTAACGCTTCCTGTTGAATGTGACAGGTAGCCAATCAGAAAGCTCGGATTCTCCTCCGTGTTTTCTAAGGGTAAATTAAGGAGGGGAATCCCAAACAGCTGACACGGCGCAACCCGAAGTCCAGCGGACATTGGAGATGATATGTGGAAACAACATTAATGTTTATTCAACATGCAAAGAATATAGAAATGACAAGAGGAGGAGTTGGAGCTAAATTGCTACCGCAGTTGATAAACCCGGTAACTTTTCAGCTGTTCTTCGTTAACGTGACATAAACAGGTTATAATGATTTTCATTCAGTCAGGACTTTACGCTGACACTAGCCACATGCATTGCAGGTAGATTGTAGTAAAGCATTGATTAATGCCTGGTTTTAAAATTAGTTAACTGGACTTGTAGCCATTATTTTGTGCCCATTGTTGGACACCACACGGCAGGACCGAACCCGATCGAACCGTTATACCTAGGATTTCTGTCGGCTAATGTTTGGTCTGTCAGGGTTTAAAAATGGGCGACAATCGGTCTGGTGTGCGCTGGGCTTTACACTAAGGGAATGAGGAAGGGAGGGTCAGTGAATCGTCAAGATGGCGCCTGCGCAGCTGGCTGCCTGCAGACGCAGCTCCCGTCTTGTGTGTTTGTCTGTGTATATTTGCTGTAACCGATTAATGATCCGTGCTTGAAGAACCCATGGATCATCAGTTAAGCTTTCCACAATGGCTGGATGTGGTTCTGTTGATGTTCTCCGCGTTCTTCTGCTACTTTTTCTACTCTTTGTTACGGAGAACCTCGCCGAGCGGAGTAGTGGCATTGTTTGCTCGCGTGAACAGCTGATTGCGCTGTGTGGGCCTCTGCTGCTGCCTGGAGATGGGCCTGTGGTCCGGAGGAGTTATGGAGGAGACGACAGGGCTGCAGGTCTGGAGTTAAACGGAGGTAGTAGAGGAGACGGCACAAACCAGCGGTACCGGCGATTATCGTGGGGAACGTGAGGTCTTTGGTAAATTGGACAGACGAACTCACGGCACTGGTTAGGACCCAGAAGGAGTACTGGGAGTGCAGTATCTTCTGCTTCACGGAAACCTGGCTGCACTCGCTTATTCCGGACTACAGCGTGGAGGTTCCTGGATTTTCCTTGGTGCGGGGGGACAGGGACTTTTCCAAAAGTCGGAAGAAGAGGGGCGGCGGGATTGCACTTTATGTGAGTGAGAGGTGGTGTAATCCCAGTCATGTTAACGTGAAGGAACAGATTTGTAGCCCGGACATTGAACTTCTGGCTGTGGGAATGCGGCCGTGTTATTTACCGAGGGAGTTTACGTCCGCCATTTTGATGGCTGTTTACATTCCCCCATCAGCTGATGCAGCGGTGGCCTGTGACGTCATCAGCTCTGACACAGCCAAACTCCAGACTCAACACCCAGACGTTGTTATTGTGTCTTGTCTCTATGCTGTAACTGCGAAGTAATTTCCCTGCTGGGATGAATAAAGTACTTCTATTCTATTCAGTGGAGAGCACTGGAGTTGAGTCTTTTTTCATTCAGTGTCATTAACAGAAAGAGAAAAAGGCCGGAAGAGACGATACGATTAATCGTTTATCGCGACAGACCTAAGCATCCACCATCCAACGTCCATCCAACGTCCATTATGTAAAGTCGCAATAACGCGATAAGTGAGTTTGTCACGTGGGATCTGGATGAATCCATCAAAGCTTTTCACTCATTAAAATCACATTTTTTCTGATAATTTTATAACTTTATTCTGGAAATAAATGAATCTCAGTCTCCTTCATTCTGACAGAGTTTATGTGAGAATTAAGACCTTTTAGTGTTTTCCTAATCTTCCTCTATTCAGAACCATCTGAAACCCAACGGCCAGGCCGTGAAACGAAACGGATCGAAGGGAAGCGGCTTGGAGTTAAAACGACTGAAACTGCAGGAACAAATTAATGAAGCCACAGAAAAACCACAGAAGCAGCAGCGGCCCAGACCCGCTTCCTGTTAGTGCTTCAGCTGTTAATGAAACAGAGGGATCCACTTTGTGTGACCCACAGCGACCATAACCAGAACCGTTTAGTCAGAAGAACTGATACCCAGGTTCTGGTGCGGTTGGACCAGCAGAGACAGAACAGTGATCTTTGCTTTGGTTCTGACCCAGACGTTCCCTGGATCAGCAGATCTCTAGGATTTCTGGATCTTGGCCGGGTTCCTGAGTGGTTCTGGTTCTGACCCAAACCAGCAGTCAGTTGCAGGAAAACCCCAAAGATCCATCACAGGCTGAAGCGCCATCTGAGCTCGATGCGTCACCTAAAGGTCACCTACAGGTCATGCATCCTGACAGGAGTCAGGAATCTGTTCAGGACTGGTCCAGATCTCATCACCACTCTACTGGTTCTGGTTCTGGATCGACCCAAACGAAAGCCCCGAGAGATCCTGGAGATGAGCTCGGAGGCCGACGGCTCCATCGGGGAGCAGCAGCTGAACCTCAGCCAGGCGTCCAGAGCCGTCCTAAAGGGACACAAGCGTTCCTGATCCAACAGCTGGTTCGGACGGATTACTTCCTTAGCATGTGAGCTAGCTCTGCAGGTGTGTTGGGTCAGGGCAACATGCGGGACATCGTCCCCTGAGGACAGACTGCGTCTCCTGTCCTCCTGCAGTCTGCCTGATGAGCCTCTGCTGCTCCACTGAACCACCTGGGGTCACGCTGGGGTCACAGTGGGGCTTTAGAGAGGCAGGAACACACAGGGGGCTCGGAAAGAGACAAACAGGGGTCCCAGAGGACAGACACGTTTCCATGGAGACGGGGGAGGGGGGGGGAGGGGGGTAGCAGACTCCACCTTCTCCAGCTGGCATCGGGGGGCGGGGACAGGTAGGCGGCGCTGTACAGAGAGTTTTCCACCTGGGGAGGCAGCAGGTTAAGGAGCAACAACACAGTCAGGCTCTTTCACAATAAAAGCACCACTATTCAACCTGCTCTTCTTCTCCTTCTGAATTAAAGAAACGTTTCCAGAACCTAACCCTCCACTGCGTGACAGCCGGGTTCTGGATGCTTCTGTCATTTCATTAACTCTGCAGAGTTCAGACTAAGACAGCATCACATAGCAACAGCCGGGACCAGACCGGACCAGAACCTCTAGGTCAGCAGGAACAGCGGTTCTGAAGGATACTTGGCGGTTCCGGTACGGTCGGACCGGCGAGACGAAGCGGCGGTCCCTCTGGACCCGCTCCACCAGGCCGTGGTGGCGGGTGGAGCGGCTGGACTCCAGGCCGGACTGGAACGAGCCCTGAGGGGAGGAACAGCAGAAGAAGAAGAGACGTTCACCGCTGGGCTCAGACATCAAGTTCTGAGACTTTTATGGCTGCAGCTGAAAATATTCAACCAGGACGGAAACGCCGGAACACAATTCAGCCACAATAAAAGAAGATTCAAGGTCAACAGGAACACAACGCTTTACTGGAGTTATACTGGGCAGGTAACCAGAGACTGGAGGCTAACGCTAACAGAGGACTGGTGGAGGCTAACAGAGGACTGGTGGAGGCTAACAGAGGACTGGTGGAGGCTAACGATAACTGAGGACTGGTGGAGGCTAACGGAGGACTGGTGGAGGCTAACGGAGGACTGGTGGAGGCTAAAGGCTAACAGAGGACTGGTGGAGGCTAACAGAGGACTGGTGGAGGCTAACAGAGGACTGGTGGAGGCTAAAGGCTAACAGAGGACTGGTGGAGGCTAACAGAGGACTGGTGGAGGCTAAAGGCTAACAGAGGACTGGTGGAGGCTAAAGGCTAACAGAGGACTGGTGGAGGCTAACGGAGGACTGGTGGAGGCTAACAGAGGACTGGTGGAGGCTAACAGAGGACTGGTGGAGGCTAAAGGCTAACAGAGGACTGGTGGAGGCTAAAGGCTAACAGAGGACTGGTGGAGGCTAACGGAGGACTGGTGGAGGCTAACAGAGGACTGGTGGAGGCTAAAGGCTAACAGAGGACTGGTGGAGGCTAAAGGCTAACAGAGGACTGGTGGAGGCTAACTGAGGACTGGTGGAGGCTAACAGAGGACTGGTGGAGGCTAACAGAGGACTGGTGGAGGCTAAAGGCTAACAGAGGACTGGTGGAGGCTAAAGGCTAACAGAGGACTGGTGGAGGCTAAAGGCTAACAGAGGACTGGTGGAGGCTAACAATAACACTGTGTTAGTGGAGGCTAATGTTAAATCTTGTCCAGCTCAGGTTAGCGGCTTACCTGGAAGTCCTGCGGGTTGCAGCCGATCTGGTTGACATTGGGTAAGGAGCCGCCGTAGTATGGCCCCTGGTTCCGAGTCAGGCGTAACTTCTGGGCCTGCAGCTGCCGGGACAACCACAGGTTCTGATCAAAACCATCATCATCATCAGACTGCATGTTTATCACTGATGGGTCTAAATATCTGAGTTTATTCAGCATGAATGAACTCGGTCTTATGACCTATGATGTCACAACAACGCCGTCAGGCAGGTCCGATCCGGTCGGTACTGGACGGTTCAAACAGACCCAAACAGAACCCAGCAGAACTACGTCCGGTCTGGACCGGCCTATTGGGCTACAGCAGACTGAGGCTTCTGAACGGTTCTGGAGGTCCATCAGCACCAGCTGGATCCGACCTTCAGCTGCCTAGAACCTGGGTTCATTCTGCCGACTCCAGAACCAGAACCAAATGGCTGCACAAGCAGAACTCTGGCCCGGTTTCAGGTCCAAAGTTCTCCAGAAGTTTCTGCAGATGAAACAAGTTCTGGTTTGTTTTTCTGCAGGAACTGAGCTGAGAAAAAGTTTTCACCCATGAAGATTTTTCTGTTCATGTTTAATAAACAGAATCAATCCATAAAGTCGCTTTTTAAAAACCATTTTATTAACAGGAATCTCCAAACCAGCCTGCTTATGTGGGTAGTAGTATAATCCTGAAAGCTCTGCCAAGAGCCCAAAGCATTATACCACCTCTACCAGCAGAGCCTGGAGATGAAAACACCGATCTCGACACGAACAGGAACTGAGTAGAGGAGCAGCCAAAGTCCAAAGAAAAGCCAAACAACCGATGAAGAGTTTAACGTGCAGCTGGATGTTTCAGGTCAACAAATCTGACCCCAGGATGGGATGAAAACAAACTGATAACAGGTCTAAAAACACCTGGAGTTTGTTCAAAGTCTGTTCGAAACCACCGCAAACATTCAAAAACACAACAAACCGGGACAGAGCAGAGGCTCCGTAGCTCCAGCAGCCGGACAGCTCCCAGTTTTTCACCCGAGTTAGGACGCCTCATTCCCGGCTCCAGCAGCCGGACAGCTCCCAGCAGTGCAGTAGTAAACAGTTAGCATCGCTGCTAACAGAAGCTAGCCCCGCTAACGACGGAAACGAAGAAAACCGAAGCGCTTCCGACTCTAAACGAGACAGAAGCTTCTCACGTTATCCCTGTGAACGTCTTTTTGTTTCTAAAGTAACCGAACACAACCAAAAATCTCCAGTCGACTCAGCAGAACCAGCGGATCTGGCGCCTCTCGAAGACCCGGACAGGCCTCTCTTCCTCCGGGGAGCTCCCTCCTCCTACCTCCTCCGCCTCGCACTCACCCTGGTCGAAGTGATGTCCATCATAACCTCCTGGAAGGCGGCCGTCTCCTCGGCCTGTCGCTGGGTGTGCAGAGCAATCTTCTCGCTGAACTTTCGGGGGTTGGAGGCCCCGGACCCGGAGCCCATGGCGGGTCCTGGTCCGGGTCCTGGTCCGCCTGAACCCGTCGCAGACATCTTCTCCGAGCGGACCCGACGACCTGACGTAGTGGAATGATTTCAATCAGAGAGGGTCGGAAAAGAAAGAGGTCTCACTTTGAGGATTATTCCTAGGACCAGGAGCCTCTGACTAAGATCAGTAAACAGCTTCTTTTTTGGCCACCGTGATTTAGGACCTTCCGAGCAGAATTTATTAAACTGTGAAGATCTAGTAAAAACTAGGTTTTAACTTTTTAAACTAAAGCTCAAATATTCTCTAACGGTTAAGTTATTACATTATTAGGGTTCATATGTAATGATTTTCAAGCAGCGTTGTGTTTTTTACTTTGTGGTTAAACTTTGGCAGATTTGTGTCTGTAGATTAATTTATTGTTCTTTTTTCCAAGACTTATACACTTTATATAATATTCTCAGCAGTGTTTAATACATTTCTTGACTTTGCAGCAAAACGATGTATTTGTTTTTATTTTGGGTTATATCTAACATGTTTTGTTTTGGAAATATCAACCAGAATTTTAATAGATCTGTTTTTGTAGATTTCATTTTGTAGTCGAAGTGAGGCATCACTGAAAGATTAGAAAAGTTGGGTGGTTGCGAGGCGGCATCACGGCGCCCTCTGCTGGTAGAAAGTACGTAGTGCTGCTGCTTCTGTATTCTGCTGAACGTCGTTCACCGAAATCTGACAAGAAAATAAAACTTTTTCTGGAGAAAATGGAATAGACTCCGAGACCTTCCAGAAATCCATAACCAAAAACAGTTACCTATCCAACTTATCAATTTATTAACATTCTCATTTAAAATCAAGTCATTAAATCATTATGTCCTTGTTGCTAAAACAATCGATTAATCTGTTAGTAATGAATAACTGACTGAAACATGGAAGATGAAGCATCGATGTTTTCTCTGTAGAGAGAGAAGAAACCATGAGGAAGGTTCTGGAGATCAGAACCAGAACCTCCAGGCGGGTCAGAACCAGCGTTTCTCAGAACGGTTTCCTCCTCTCTGGATTGTCGGTTTATAAGACAAGAGGTGTTGTGCGCAATTCTGTTCCCCTGTGAAAATCTGCCCCCTTGTGTCGGGAGCGCGCATTGCAGCCGGAGAGGCGGATCTGACCATTTTCACGGCGCTTCTGATCGATTTCTCGGTAAAAACAACTCAGTTAATTATGTCAAGCTTGTAACATTTAGTTTAATCGGCTGCTGTTGTTTACAAAATTGTAAAAATAATTAAATAAACGAGGTTTTTTTACGCTGTTTTGTGTTATTTTAAACGCCAAGAGAATCGGTCTTTTTCCAACTTTTGTCACTTCCGCCTGACAGAAATAAAAGTCAGTCACCAAAACGCAGTTTTCCAACACGTAGTGTGTATTTATAATTTTTCATTGCTGATATAAGAGGATTGCTGAAAGCAGGGCACAAAAATTAAGACTTCCTGAAAAGACGAGAGCGTGGACTTTCTGGTAAATCCCGTTCTAATGTAAAATATGACAGATTACTGTAGTAAGGAAATTTCTAGTATACTACAGGCTATCACACATAACAATATTTAAGAATTTGGCAACGGTTGCTCTTTATTCCCAAACGTTATGGGGGAGGAGAGAGAATGGATATTTCAGCTGCCTGAAATAATCTGTTCCTGTCCATAACATGGGAACAAATTAATTCAGCAACAATCTTTAACTGTGTTTATTCCTTTCATCATCAACAATAAATCATGTACGTTTGAAAACATTTGCTCTGTATATGCCAGAGTTATGGGGGGAGGAGGAGAGAAAATGGATATTTCAGCTGCCTGAAATAAACCGTTCCCTTCCATAACATGGGAACAAATTAATTTACCAACAATCTTTAACTCTGTTTATTCCTTTCATCGTCAATAATAAATCATGTTAGTTTGGTAACATTTGATCATTATTTGACAAAGTTATAAGGGGGAAACCATGTATGTTAGTAACCTGAAATAATCTGTTCCCCCTCCATAACATGGGAACAAATTAATTTACAATAAAGTCTTTAACTTTGCTTTGCTTTGGAAACATTTGCTCTTCATTTCTCAAAGATAAGGGGCCTCAGTGGGATTTAAACTTTATTCCATAGCTGCCTTATATCAAAGTCTTGTAAGTATAAATATCAAATAGTTTTCAAATGTAATTTATTAACCATTAAACAACATACATAAACAAGAACATCACAGCAAACTAAGGCAAACTAAGGCAAACACATAAAGCAGTGATATGTTTTTTCAGTTGGTGGGCTTCCCACACACACATGATGGAACCACCTCAGACACACGTCACACTGGATCTAGGAAAGAAACCAAAAATATCAGGTTTTTTTTAGAAAAATATGTTTTTACAATTACAATATACAATCAATCATTTTAGATTCCTTTATATTCCAACTGTTGGAGGATCATATCATAGCTTGTTTACGCAAGATAAGATTAGATAAAACTTGTCCTCTTCATTTAGTTTTCTAACACTAAGTCTTTGAATAATTCTAAAAACTTTCCAGTTCATATCCGTGTCACTTTCCATCTCTCCACAGAAGTGACACAAGTCTTTTAGGTCCTCTGTTAACAACAAAAGTATAAAAACACACACACACGATTATACATGTACAATTGTGACCGTATATATGTGTGTTTGTGTGTGTATAAAACTATTACACAGGATGTGCTAAGCACCAACACAGTCATTTATGAAAAAAATATAGAAAATAAAATGATTGTACTTATTAATTTGTAGACAAACAATTTCCTTAAATAAATGTTTTCAGAGTCCATGTTAATGTTTTAAGTTTGGCTAAGTACAGATGTTTTAGCCAAACATACAAATAATAGTAATCATGTAATCATGTAGTAACAGCAGCCGATTAAACTAAATGTTACAAGCTTGACATGATTAACTGAGTTGTTTTTACCGAGAAATCGATCAGAAGCGCCGTGAAAATGGTCAGATCCGCCTCTCCGGCTGCAATGCGCGCTCCCGACACAGGGGGGCAGATTTTCACAGGGGAACAGAATTGCGCACAAGACCTCTTCCGGTCAACAAGGCTAAAGATCTCAGGCCCGGTCCCAGTGCTCGGCGCCCTAAGCCCCCTATGAAGTGTGGACTCAGTCAAAGTCACATCAGGGTTCAGGGGTCAGGGGTCAGGGTTGGGACAGAACAGCCCTTGTTATGGATTAACTGGTGGCTAAATTAACTGGTTGAAACCTTTGCGCACCGCAGATGTTTCTAAATTGTAGGTGGCTGTGTCGATGCCTGCTGAAAAATGCTACTTGTGTTACAAAACATTTGCAAAGCTTTACTATAAATCCCATTTGATTTATAGTAAAGTAAAGTATAGTAATTTATAGTAACAAATATGTTTAATGTTACATGTGAAAATTATGTTTCAAAACAAGCTTCTACAGAGCAGCGTTCAGTGCGCTACGTAAACACCGCATTGGAGCAAAAGCAGATCAATCCCATTCACATTCAGGTTCACCAGAATAAATTAATTTCATCTCATGAACAGCCTCAATGTAAACCAAGTGGAAAGTTTCTGCTTTTTGTAACCAGCATTGATCAGAAAAACATTAGAATTGACTCCCTATAATGTGATTTATTAACACTTCTAGCCTAGTGAGTGTTTCTGGCTCTGATCCTGCAATGCAGCCTCACTGTTTCTGAACTTTCTTCTGTTTTTAGCGACATTACACACAGGAAGTGTTGCTAAACACTGAGGTTGGTGTCATATTTAATAAAGTTTAAATCACATACCTGATGGTGTTGCTGTTTATGTGTCCAAATACAGAGGAAAATCAAGTAATAAGTTATACTGCAATAAAATCTCATCTAAATGATATCAAGTTAACAGCCAATGTTGTGGTTGGTGGTGATATAAAAATGGACAAAACAAAATTATAATAATAAATGTTCCTACATTATACTGTCAGACTGACACCAACAGATTATGATCCATATCTACAGTATTTATCTGTGTTCTCTACTGGGAACCAGTTTGCAGGCTGGAGACCAGGAGAAATAAACTTAACAACAAAACGAGCCTCATTAAGACCTGAACGGGCCCTTTGCATGTCAGCTTCCATCCGGGGAAAAGCGGCTCCTCGTTTCCAGTCTGTTGAAAATGGAAACTTTCCACTGGGTGTTAGCAGGGCTTGTCCAAGGTAACAATTAAAGATGAACATCGATCTGAAGCCCCGACAATAAGCTGGAGAAAAGTTTTAACATGTTCGCCTCGTTATACACAGATACGAAGGTGAGTTTTACTGTCTTTAAACTTTGTAGCTAACATTAGCTTTAGCTTATGCCGGACATTTTTCTTATAAAATTTGCTATTTAAGTATCTAAACATTTTTCATCCATTCTAACAGACAATGTTTTTACCTTGTGTTCAAGTATATTAGGTGGTTTATTGTCGTTAGTGTCAGAGACCAAGTAACGGGGATTTTACGGTTCAGGCTTTTTGCTTCTGCAGCCTGAGGAACAACAAGCCCATAGCTTAACAGTAGAGCAGCTCTGGTGTCAGAGTTCTAGTTCAGCTGACGGTTCAGGTTCAGTTGTTGCTTTTAGAAAAATATGGCCGTGTTCCTTAAGGTCTCCGTGTTACTTAGTTTTATTAGTTTAGCATGTTTCTTGTGAAGCAGGAGGGTGTTTCCAGCAGTGTGTTCAGGCGGGTCAGTAGCTCGGCTGTCTGGTTCTGGTCTGCTCTCTGGTTCCCATAAACTCTTTCAGGCTGAATACAGAAGTGATTCCATGGAAATAACACAGGAGGCTCCTTTACCTTCTGCTTTAGGCTGAAGAAGTTGATCCGGAGTGAAGTGAAGGCTGTAAACTTTGCTGTGCAGCGTTAGCTTTAACTGGTAGCGACGGATATTTACAAGCCACCATCTTCTTAATTCAGGATCGTTTGGAAATCCATGAAAACTTAAAAGCCCATTATATTAGGAAGACAACAATGTTCATAGTATTGTTTTATTTGTGTCTGAAATAAGACTTTGTCTTTTCTAGCTGTCATGGTAACTCAAAGCAGAAACAAGAGAGACGCATTTGCGCATGCGGTTGTGACGTCAGCGCGGCAGGTGCAAAGAGCCCATTAACTAGTGACAGTCTGACGGGGTCCGGGAGGTCCCAAGATGGCGGAGTGAGAGCTGTTGTTTTTGCAGGCTCTAGTATACAGTTATTGTTTAGCCTAGATTTAATCCAAATTTTGTGCTTTAGCCCCTGTTTTAAAACATCGTAGGTTTTTTTATTCTTAGTTTAACAACTTTTTGAAACCATTTCAGCCTTCTTATTCTTTTTTTGCCGTCTGGGAATTTATCTACGGAGGTTAGCATGTCAGACTACAACCGGTCGGCTCTCCAAGAGGCTTGAGACGAAGATATTATTGAAGACATTGAGTTGGTCGGGGCCACGTCTGATCCTTCTGGTAAAGAACAGAAGGTGAACTGGGATCACACACCTATTAAAAACAAAAGCAAGAAGAAAATGAAGCTACAGGAGCCTGAATGTAAGGAGGACACAGCGAACGGAGAACTTAACACAAAGATGGACAATCAGACTGAAATATTAAAAACTCATAGAAGCTAATACTGTCGCCATTGAGGTAAATAAGAAAGTCATATCAGAGCTCCAAGCTACGGTTAACCTTCTCAAAAAAGAAAACGCAGCGCTGAGGATCCTGTGAAGACCAGGCTCGTTACAAGAGACGCTGGAACCTGAGGGTGACCGGACTGGACCGGACCAGACTGCCCGAGAAAGACGACGAGGACGTACGGGAATCCATCATCGGGATCCTCACTAGGATCATTCCTGTCTCCGTGGATCGGCTGCGTGACTCGGTCCACACCGTTCACAGATTGGGGAACAAAGCTGGAGCCGCTTCGGCCAACAACCGTCCCAGAGCCTCATCATTCAGTTCGGGATGCGAACCCTGCGGGATGAGGTCTGGAGGAAATCCAAAGAGGCTAAAGGTTGTAAAGAAATGCACATCAGCTTCAAGGAGGACTTTTCTAAGGAGGACAGGCTCCCAGGGCCAAACTGTGGCCCCTGGTTCAGGGAGCCAGGATCCCAGGGCCAAACTGTGGCCCCTGGTTCAGGGAGCCAGGATCCCAGGGCCAAACTGTGGCCCCTGGTTCAGGGAGCCAGGATCCCAGGGCCAAACTGTGGCCCCTGGTTCAGGGAGCAGAGAGAGGCAAACAGCAGACCTGAAGGAAGGTTTCGCCCTGATCGATAATCGAAGAGTGGACCCTGACTAATTACACCGCCATGTTCCTTTACTCCCACTGGTACGGTATATTATGTCTGTATTTGTTTAAAGGGCTATTGCACTATTTCATATAGCTGTTATTGGCTGTTCTCTCATTCCTGCTCATCGGTCCTGAGATTAGTTTTTGCACAACTACTGTGTTTATTTCATGTTATCTTTACTTTCACTTAATACTAGGGGTTTAAAAAATAAAGTCAAACGTAAGGCTACTTTTCTTTATTGCAAGGAGCAAAAGGCTAATTGTTTTTTTCTGCAGGAAACTCACTCATCAAGTGAGGAGGCCAAATTCTGGAAACTTCAATGGGGTGATCAGATTAATTTTAGTCATGGTTCGTCGCATTCAGCTGGGTTATGATTATGTTTTATAAATTCCCAGGTTCTTTGTTGGAGCATATCAGTGAATCAAATGGCTGCTGGGTAACTAATAGTGGAGATTGATGGAAATAAGATCATTTTGGTCTATATGGATATAATAATAAAGCCATGAATAGTATATTTTTTACTGACCTCGGAGTGAAGATAAAACAATGGAAAATAAAATATTCCACTGATCAGGTTATCTTAGGAGGAGATTTTAATGTAACTCCAGATGGATCCATTGATCGCCTGCCCTCTAGGGGGCAGCACCATATTTATGATGGTATTTTTGTAAATTTAATCTCTACTACAAATTTGACAGACTGCTGGAGAATTAGAAATCCTAATATCAGACAATACTCCTGGTTCAACCCTTCTGGAAACGGCCAGAGCTCTGGGCTGGATTACTGGTTAATCCCTCATAATCTGGTCAATAATATTTCAAGTTGTGAAATCTCAGCAGCTCCTCTAACAGATCATTGTTCAGTTACCTTGTTTTTCTTTCTGAATAAATCTAAACCACCTTCAAACATAGCTTGGAAGTTTAATAGTAATCGGCTGAATAACAAAACTTTCTGTCCAGAAGTCCTGGACCTCATTGAAGATATTTCAGTAATAGATCTGTTGCCCTTAAATAAGTGGGAGTGGTTTAAATTTAATGTTAGGACAACAGCAATAAAGGCAGGCAAAAGTGCTTCAAAGCTCAGGAGACAGAAACAATCCCAAATTAATAATTCTCTATGTTCAAAATCAGTTTTGACGTCTGAAGATCTGAGTCAGCCTGATGCTTTAAATCTCAACTAGATGATGTTTTTCTAGATAAAGTAAGGGGGGCTTTCATTGGCTCCAGGGCTCGATGGATTGAAGATGGTGAAAAAAATCTTCATATTTTTTTAATCTTGAGAAGCAGAGACAGTCCAAAAAGAAGATTCAGAAACTAATTATTAATGGCAGCATCACTGAAGACCTGGATTTAATACATGAGACATTTTTATAGTGATCTTTACTGTTCTAAGTATTCAGAATCCAATTGCCAGTATTTTTCTGATGAAATTCAGGAATCTGTTGAAACAATTAATCTTGATTTTAAAGACCTTATGGAAGATGAATTAATAATGGAAGAACTTGATGAAGCAACAAAGAGTAAATCTCCAGGCCTCGATGGGTTAACCACTGAATTTTATACTTTCTTTTGGAAAGATTTACCAAAACTATTATTGAGGCCCTGCTGGATGCATTTCAAACAATAATCTCTCTCCCACCATGAAACGAGGTCTGATTACTCTGATCCCCAAAACAAAGATCCTTTATCACTAGACAAGTGGAGACCCATCACTCTGTTATGTACAGATTATAAAAGTTTAGCTCTTGTTTATGCCAATCGCTTAAACAGTGGATTATTATGATTATTAATGAATGCCAATCAGCGTTTTTAAAAGAAAGAAATATCCATCATCACACTAGACTGATTTTTGATATGATTGATTATCGTAGCTTTATTGATAGTGACAGTTTTATTTTATTCCTGGATTTCTTTAAGGCATTTGACTCACTGGAACACTGCTTTATTATAAAAACACTAAAATATTTTGGCTTTGGGGAAAAATGTTGTAATATAATCAGATTATTTTATAGTGACATAAGTAGCTGTCAGGTCTAAATACCTATTAGAGACAATTTAAACAAACACAGGAAAGACAAGAGAGTTAGATTCTTTGTTTCTCGCGAGGAGAACGGACAGAGATGTGCTTTCAGTTACAATCTCCTACCGCTCTGAAAACACATCTCCCGCTCCTCTGTTTTATTGATTTTAGGAACCCTGCCACACGGGGCGCTGCAACTCTAAAATGGTGGAGGGGAAAACAATTCACATAGTTGCAGTTGTGATACACCATAAAGTGGGAGAATTTAATTATCACTTGGTAATAGTCCAGAAAATCTGTTTAAGAAAATATACGCCACCACACAGAAATTAATAGTATTGCAACTAATTACATATATGGGTTTAAAAAAAAAAAAAAAAAAAGGGTAACGAAGGTTCGGGCAACGTCTCACCAGGAGACCGGAATTGAGGAGCCCCGCCCCTCGCTCTTCAGACAGAGTTTGGAGAAGAAGACGGCGGTTGTCCTTTCTTTCTCTCACTGACTGTTCGTCATTACAGGCTCTCCAAGATCAAGGGAAAGCAGAAAGTCGTAAGAAGAAAAAAAAAAACGGAAAAACAAAACATCATTTGTTATATTTGTCACTATAAGTAGAGACGAGTAACAAACTGTGGGGGCTCGTCCGGGATCTCCTCATCAAAAATATTGGGAGAAGATCCAGAGATACCAGAACCACGTGACCAAGGTGACACAGCTGAAGGCCAGGAGTCAACCCGTGGGTGTCCAAAGTGGAAGATCAGAGTGGGAAGGAACCGCGATCCTCCACCGGAACTGCACTGCTGATCCTGAGTTCAACGTAAGCTGATCGCCGAGGAGCCACATCGCCGATTCAGAAGACAGCGCACTCGAGTTGAAGCTGAGCCAAGTTGCTGATCCAGAGGACAACGTACGCTATCTTCAGAGGAGTCAACTCATTGATTTGGAGGACAACGTGTAATTTATCAGAGGACTGAACTGGAGGACCGATCTGTAGTAGAACCAGACACCATGGCAGAGGTTCGCAAAGAGTTAATATGGAACATTAAGAAACAACTTTTTAAACTCCCAAGCGACAGTGTTTATCAGGTGGCAAAAGACATTGCTACTAATAGCCAGTATGGAGGTGAACTGGACCCAAACGATGAAGAAAGCTGCATGGACTTTGCCATCTCCTTTTTGTAGTCTGATGCCTTGCTCGAGAGGGAAGACAAAGGTATGGGTTGGTTGCTGGATTTGAATGATTTGATATATAAGCTAACGAATGCTGATGCTACTGATAATTCTGGAGAAAGTGTGTTAGATGATGTTTGTGCACGCATTAAACCTAGTCACACTCAGTCTATAACAATCAAACACTCCACATTACAACCCCATGCTCACTTTAACAGTACAGTCATGCAGTCCCAGCCTGACTCTATTACCCAACCCAACACAAAAATGGGGTCGGTAGAAGGTCTGAGACAGCTGTATGAAGAACTGGGCGAGAAACTCAGGCAGTATGAATCTAGTGTGACCACACCAATTCCAGTTTCTCTCCACCAAGTTGAGTCAGAGTTATATAACAGGCCACAAATGACCCCGGATCAACCTGTGTGTCTGAAGGACCTCTCCTACCTGCAGCGCAAAGATTTCAAAGTACACGGTGGTCAGGTTGGAGATCAGAACTCTGATTTAAGCTACAACAACATCAGTAAACAAATCGATGAGGGAGTAAAAGAGGGTTTCACAGAGACTGAAGTGGTCAGGGGGGTGTTGAGGATTATAAAACCAGGAGCCGATGACACCGGCGAAGGTGATGCTGCACAGATGGTACTGAGAGTTCCGTTTCCTGAGAGGGAAACAGAGATGGCTGATAACCCAAGGACACCTCAAATGGGGACATACCTGTGGCTGTACTGGTCAGGGAGTTGTGGGAGTACTCCACCCAAGGTAGAAACCGAGACCAAGAGGCAGGATCACTACCGACAATACAGCGCAGGGCTGCCTCCAATTCCTGGTTAACCCTCTCTGTCTGGCCGTTTGTTTGTGGGTGGAACCCCGATGAAAGACTCGCCGTGGCTCCTAAGGCTCGACAAAAGGCATGCCAGACCCTGGATGTGAATTGAGGCCCCCGGTCAGTAACAATGTCCACAGGTATGCCATGAAGTCGAACCACATGGCACACCAGGAGATTGGCCGTTTCCATGGCAGAGGGCAACTTGGGTAGTGCTACAAAATGGGCAGACTTGGAAAACCGGTCAACAATGGTTAAAATAACAGAGTTCCCTTCAGACGGGGGAAGCCCCGTAACAAAATCCATAGAAATGTGTGACCAGGGTCGGCCTGGTATCGGTAGAGGGCGTAAGTAACCAGCGGGTTGGTTGTTGCTGGACTTACCCTGACTACAAATGGGGCAGGCGGAAACATACTGACGGGTGTCCTGAGCCATTGATGACCACCAGAAATGACTCTGCAATAAGGTGAGTGTTCGATGGACCCCAGGATGGCAGGCGAACTTAGACGCATGGATCCACTGGAGAACCTTAGGACGAACACTTTCTGGGACAAACAAACGGTTGGGTGGACAGTCCACTGGGACGGGTTGTATCTGCTGAGCTTGCCTCACCAACTGTTCGATTTCCCAGGAGAGAGTTGCCACCACACATGAAGCCGGTAGGACACTTTCTGGTGCTCCTTCCAGGGCCTCAGGTTCAAATTGACGAGAAAGTGCATCGGGTTTGCAGTTCTTGGAGCCAGGTCTGTAAGTTAAGACAAAGTTGAATCTTGAGAAAAACAAAGACCATCTGGCGTGGCGTGGAGTTAACCTTTTAGCGGACTGAATGTACGATAGATTTTTGTGATCGGTCCAGACTATAAACGGTTGTGTGGACCCCTCCAGCCAGTGGCGCCACTCCTCCAGAGCCAGTTTAACAGCTAGTAGTTCTCTGTCCCCCACACTGTAGTTGAGTTCAGGAGGGCTGAGTCTCCTGGAAAAAAAGGCACAAGGACGTAGCCTGAGAGCAGAACCAGAATGCTGGGACAGAACTGCCCCGACACCAGTGGCCGATGCATCCACTTCTACAACAAACTGTTTTTCAGGGTCCGGGTGAATGAGGACTGGTGGGGAGGAAAACAGTTGCTTAATTTCCTTAAAGGCCACTGCTGCTTCCGGTGGCCATGCAAAGGGCTGCTTAATTGAAGTGAGGCGAGTCAAAGGCTCAGCCACAACGCTGTAGTCCTTTATGAACTTG
Organism: Xiphophorus couchianus; assembly: GCF_001444195.1. NCBI lineage: Eukaryota > Metazoa > Chordata > Actinopteri > Cyprinodontiformes > Poeciliidae > Xiphophorus > Xiphophorus couchianus. The sequence goes on along the minus strand of NC_040230.1, from coordinate 365,513 downwards.
CGATAGAAGTTCGCAAAACCCAGGAAGCGCTGGAGTTGCTTACGAGTAGTGGGTTCTGGCCACTCCACCACTGCTTTAGTTTTGGCAGGATCAGCTCTGATCTGTCCCACCTCAATGACAAACCCCAGGAAGTTAATGGTGGAAAGATGAAAACTGCATTTTTCAGCTTTAACAAACAGTTTGTTCTCCAGCAGCCTCTGGAGGACCTGACGAACATGACTGACATGCTCCTCCTTGGTCTGTGAGAAGATAAGTATGTCATCCAAATAAACGAACACAAAATGATTCAAGAAATCCCTCAGAACGTCATTCACAAAGGCTTGGAAGACAGCAGGGGCATTAGTTAGGCCAAAAGGCATCACCAAGTATTCAAAATGCCCTATGGATGTTTTAAAAGCCGTCTTCCATTCATCTCCCTCACGTATCCTGACTAGATGATAGGCATTACGTAAATCCAATTTGGAGAAGATGCTTGCCCCCTGCAGCAATTCAAAAGCCGTGGACATAAGAGGTAATGGGTATTTATTCCTAACAGTGATCCTATTTAACCCCCGATAGTCGATACATGGACGTAATGTCCCATCTTTCTTTCCAACAAAAAAGAAACTGGCACTTAGTGGGGATGACGAGCGGCGGATGATACCAGCGGCCATGGAGTCGTTGATATAGGTCTCCATGGCCTCCTGTTCCTGCCTGGACAGACTGAACAAGCGACTGTTGGGCAGCGGAGCATCTGGCAGGAGCTCTATCGCGCAGTCGTATGGTCGGTGAGGGGGGAGAGAGAGGGCTCGGGACTTACTGAAAACGGCAGCTAGGTTGTGATACTCAGGAGGAACCAATGACAGGTCGGGGGGATCCGGACCGTCACAAAAACTCCCACAATCAGGCTGAGCCGCACGAAGACAGTTGTCAGAACAGGACAAACTCCAACTAACTATCCTCCCTGTGACCCAATCAATATGGGGATTATGAAGTCTCAGCCATGGATGCCCCAGCGCCACGGGAAAACTGGAGGACGGGATTACTTTAAATCTGAGGACCTCCCTGTGGTTCCCTGATGTCATCAACAGAGGGGATGTCTGACATGTGACAGAAAACAAGAGAGAACCATTAAGACCCTTAGCTGATAATGGTGAGCTGAGGGGTTCGGTGGGGATGTTGAGTCTTTTGGACAAGTCTGCGTCAATAAAGTTATCCTCAGCTCCAGAATCAATTAAGGCCGTTAATGAGTGGGAGGTTGACTGGTGGCAAAGCTTAATGTCAATTAGCAGGCGGCTGGTAGAGAGTTGGGGATTGCCCGTGCTGCTCACTAGAGACCCCACCTCTAATGAGCCTTGTCTTTTGGCCGTACAGGGCAGCTGGAGATTCTGTGCCCAGGTTTTCCACAATAGAGGCAGTCTCCTGTTTGAAGACGCCTCTGCCTCTCTGTGGCAGTCAGGTGCGTTCTACCTATTTGCATGGGTTCGTCGTCAGGGGGCGCTGGAGCCGGTGACTGGGCCGGCGGAAAAACAGGGGTGGCGCTGCTGCGTTCCACCGCAGGCTGAAACAGCCGAGGAAGTGCTGAGGCGGACTGACCAGATCGCTCCCGGCGTCGCTCACGAAGCCTGTTGTCCAAACGGATAGACATTGTAATTAGTGAGTTCAAGTCCTTGGCCTCATCACTGACGGACAGACCGTCCTTTAAGGCCTCAGTTAAGGCTTGATAATATACTCCTTTGAGCGCCTCGTCGTTCCATTTTGTGTCTGCAGCCAGTGTGCGAAACTCCACTGAGAACTCGGCTGCACTACGGGAGCCTTGGCGCAGTTTGAGCAAGCGTTTGGAGGCGTCCCCAACATGATCAGGATGATCAAACACCGTGCTTAATTCGTCAGTGAACTGTTTAAAGGTAAGGGATGTTAACGGTGTAGTGGAGTCAAATGCTAGCGCCCAGGCTAAAGCCTGATCCCGCAGCAGTCCCATGACATAATATATCTTGTGTGTTGTCCTTAAGACATTCCTATAAATAAGTAAGTTCATAAGGTTGAATAAATAATTCTAAAAGTATTTCATTGTAATTAAAATGATTGCAAGTTGTTTAGACAAACAATTTATGCTTTATATAAGTTTTTATAAAGAATGCTTTATCGGTAAATTCTACTTCCGGTTCCGGTTACGTACTTCCGGTATTCCGTTTTTGCTAAAAACAAAGGTTCACATGCAAGAGGCAGCATGGAAATGTTATCCGATGCCATCCACTCTGAATTATCATGCAGGAACGCCGTAAGTTACATCATATGGCAGTTTATACTGTTTAGTTGGATGTTATTGTTGATTTTCCTGTAATGTTATTTTAGCGAACTTGAACCACTTAATTTGGGCATATATCTCTCTACATGTTGAGATAGAGTATATTTTCTGTCATTTCAGTTTTCACCACATGTTCATGAAGACAATTAAACAAGCTGCAACTGAACTCCAGGGTCTTCATTTGTGGTTTAACTCGGTGTCACCAACAGCTACGTTGAAAACACTACAGTGAAAAGGCGGCAATTGATTATTCTCCACGATCAAAATGGCATCCAGCAACAACTCTGCATGCAGCCGTTCTTCTGGATCAGCAGTAAGTGCTACTTACGCTCGAGCTAAAGCAGAAGCTGCTAAGGTGAGAGCATCTTATGCAACCAAAGAAGCACAGTTAAAAGTTGAAAGAGCACAAAGTGAATTGGAAAAAGCTAAAATAGAGGCAACATTGGAAGTGATAACATTACAAAAGGAAGCTGATGCTGCTGTGGCTGAAGTGCTGGAGGAAGCTGAAGCAACACAAGAGGAGCCCGACAGGAGAAAAGCTCTGTCAGAAAAGTCAATATTAGAACGTACAAGTGAATACGTACAATCTCAAATGGGCATAATACAATCTCCATGTCCTGAAAAAGCACCAACCACCTCTCGCCCACGAGTAAGCTCACTCGATACATTTGTATCATGGCATCCTCACGTTGAACACAGTGTAGAGCCACAACCCATCAGCTCTGAACAAAAGCTCACTAAGGACAATGTTGCTGCCCTAAATATGCCAAGTCAGACTATAAGTGATATGAAACAAAACGCTCACTTCAACCCAACTTGCTCACCGTTCACGCCTCACCGCAACACCCCAGCCAGCATTTCATACCCAGTTGAGCCATTTGCACAATACATAGCAAGACGAGATCTGATCACTTCGGGCCTTTACCAGTTTGATGATAGGCCAGAGAATTATGGAGCATGGTACTCTTCATTTTGTAGTGCAACAGCGGATGTTCACCTAAGTCCCATTCAACAGCTAGATCTCATGACAAAATGGTTAGGGAAAGAGTCGAGTGATCAGGTAAAACGCATACGCTCAGTACATGTCAACAACCCTACATTGGCTCTACATAAAGCATGGGAGAGACTAAACGAATGTTATGCGGCTCCTGAAATAATCGAAAAGTCACTCTTCCAACGATTGGACAGTTTTCCAAGAATAACGGTCAAAGATAACATCAAACTGCGTGAACTAGGGGATCTACTACAAGAGATTGAAAGCGCCAAGGAAGATGGCTACCTCCCTGGCCTACAATATCTGGACACTTCTCGCGGAATTAGGCCTATTGTTGAAAAGCTCCCACACGGTCTTCAGGAAAGGTGGATGTCACATGGATCTCAATATAAAGAGGAAAATCAAGGCTGTTTCCCACCCTTTAAGTATTTCTGCCAATTTGTGTGCAAAGAGGCTAAGAGACGCAATGATCCAAGTTTCCACCAACAATACGACCAAACACACTCAAGACCAGAAAAGAATTCAAAGAACTTTTTCTCTAGTAAACCTATTACTGTACACAAAACCAATATCTCTGTCCCCAACAACGACTTTAACAGGAACTGCCCACTGCATAATAAGCCACACCCACTCAAAAAATGCAGGACGTTTCGGAACAAACCACTCACTGAAAGGAAGGCCTTCCTCAAAGAGAAAGGAATATGCTTTAAATGCTGCTCTTCAGTCACTCATCTTGCAAAGGACTGTAAATCTGCAGTAACATGTTCTGAATGTGATAGCACAAGCCACGATACAATCATGCATCCTGGTTCTCCAGCCCAGATCAACAAGGCTCCCTCACTGGCACAAGAGAATGGCGGGGAGGGAGAAAACAGTCCTGACACTGTTGATGTCATAACAAGCTGCACAGATGTGTGCGGACCAGGTCAGTGGGGTCGTTCATGTTCTAAGATATGTCTTGCGTGGGTGTACCCTTTAGGTTGCAAGAACAGAGCAGTCAAAGCTTATGTAATATTAGATGATCAGAGCAATCGTTCCCTAGCCAGGCCAGAGTTTTTTGAACTTTTTGACATTAAAACTGAACCTTTCTCCTACAATCTCAGAACATGTTCTGGTGTGGTAGAAACATGGGGCAAAACGGCTCAAGGTTTCCAGATTGAGTCACTAGATGGGTCGGTAGTTATTCCTCTACCCCCGCTCATTGAGTGTCAGGACATTCCCAACAACAGAAGTGAAATCCCAACCCCTAGCGCAGTACTTCACCAGCCACATCTTCAATCCGTAGCAAAGTACCTCCCAGAACTAGACCCTAAGGCTGAAATACTCTTGTTACTTGGGCGAGATGTTTTACGGGTGCACAAGGTCAGGCAGAGGGTTAATGGCCCTCATAATGCTCCATTTGCCCAGCGTTTAGATCTAGGATGGGTTGTAGTAGGGGAGGTTTGTCTGGGTAATCTTCATAGGCCGACCGTCAGCACTCTAAAAACGGTTGTCTTAGAAAATGGTCGCCCAACAGTTTTTGAGCCATGCAACAGTCTTCTGCAACTCAAAGAAATGCCACACACGAATAGACTGAGTAAAGCACCTGAGCAAGCCTTGGGACAAACCGTTTTTAACCGGACGGAAAATGACAATAAACCAGCTCCTTCAATACAGGACGCCATGTTTATCAAAATAATGGACAATGCTATGTACAGAGACGAGGACAACAGTTGGGTCGCCCCACTTCCGTTTAAAGAACCTCGCCAGCGGCTGCCAAACAACAGAGAACAAGCACTCACAAGATTCTCATCCTTAAAACGCAACCTAAACAGGAAACCAAGAATGCAAGACCAATATGTGGCCTTCATGGGAAAGATTTTTTCTAATGGTCATGCTGAGTTGGCACCCCCACTGAAAAAGGATGAGGAATGTTGGTATCTTCCGACATTCGGAGTTTATCACCCACAAAAGCCAGATCAGATCAGAGTTGTTTTCGACTCTAGTGCTCAGTACCAGGGTGTCTCACTTAACAATGTCCTCCTTACTGGCCCTGATCTAAATAACACACTCCTTGGTGTTCTTCTCCGCTTCCGGACTGACAGCATTGCAATCATGGCAGATATACAGCAAATGTTTCACTGTTTTATGGTGCGTGAGGACCACCGTAACTTCCTCCGTTTTCTTTGGCATAAAGACAATGATTTAAACAAGGAAGTTATCGATTATCGCATGAAAGTCCATGTATTTGGCAACTCACCATCTCCTGCTGTTGCTGTTTACGGACTTCGCAAGGCCATCAGAGTAGGTGCAAAGGAATACGGTGCTGATACTGTCAAGTTTGTGGAGAGGCACTTTTACGTAGATGATGGCTTGGTTTCTCTTCCTTCTTCAGCTGAGGCAATAGACTTGCTTCAAAGAACACAAGCTTCACTCGCTGAATCTAATTTGCGCCTGCATAAGTTTGTTTCTAACTCACAGGCAGTTATGCAGGCCTTCTGCCCAGAAGACTGTGCAGCAGTCGTTAAAGACTTAAATTTAAGTGGGGAAGAAATACAGTCCCAGCGAAGCCTTGGTCTTATTTGGGAAATGACAACTGACACATTCACTTACTCAGTAGCCGACACAAACAGACCATTTACCCGACGTGGTGTTCTCTCATCCGTCAACAGTGTCTTTGATCCCCTGGGCCTATTGGCACCAGTCACAATCCAAGGAAGAGCTCTGCTCAGAGAACTCACTTCTGAATGTTCAGATTGGGACACACCCCTTCCAGAGGACAAACAAAGTAACTGGGAAACATGGAAGAATTCCCTTCAGGACCTAAAGGAACTACATGTCCCTAGAACTTTCACATCTACTTCTCTCAGTCAAGCGACGCATAAAGAACTGTGTTTATTCTCAGACGCATCAACCAAGGCCATAGGGGCCGTAAGCTATTTAAAGGCAACCCAAGCAGATGGCAAGGTTGAGGTTGGATTCATAATGGGCAAGGCAAAGCTAACTCCCCTGTCAGAACCAACCATACCAAGACTTGAACTCTGTGCAGCAGTCTTGGCAGTGGAAATGGCTGACCTCATTCAGGACGAGTTGGACTTACATTTTGATGCAATACACTTTTATACCGACAGTAAGGTGGTGCTAGGCTACATCTGCAACGACTCTAGAAGATTCTATACATATGTCCACAACAGAACACAGCGCATTCGCCAGTCGTCAAAGCCAGAACAATGGCACTATGTGCGTACAGAGGAAAACCCAGCAGACCATCCGTCGAGGTCATTGTCAGCAGCTCAGCTAAAAAGGTCAACTTGGTTCACCGGACCATCCTTCATCCGCCATCCTCCTGCAGAGATACCACACGTGAGTGAAATCTTTGATTTAATCGAACCTGACAAAGATTCAGAGATTAGGCCAGAAATCAGAACTTATGTTACTCACCTCCGAGTACTCAACAGTGAACGTTTCGAGCGCTTTTCTACTTTCAAGTCCTTAGTCAGAGCTATAGCAAACCTTATCCACATCGCAAAATCTTTCAATGGGACTAATCCAAACAGCAAATGCAAAGGCTGGCACAAATGTCACCTCCCGCGAACTCCAGAGGAGATAGCTCAGGCAAAAACTGTCATCCTCAAAGAGACACAAAAGGTTCACTTTGAAAAAGAACTTTCTGCCCTTAATGCTGGTAAGCCAATCTCAAAGCAGAGCCCTCTACAAAAGCTCAGTCCAATCCTGCAGGATGGTCTCATCTCTGTCGGTGGCCGACTCAAACACTCAGAAATTGAGAACTTGGAAAAAAGTCCATTAATTCTCCCTAAACACAGTCACGTCTCTCTCCTGCTCACTCGTCATCACCACGAGCTAGTGGAACATCAAGGCCGTCATCTGACGGAAGGAGCCATCAGGGCTGCAGGACTGTGGCTTTTAGGGTGCAAAACACTTGTCAACTCAGTGATCCACAAATGTGTAACCTGCCGCAAATTGCGTGGGAAAGTAGAACAACAACTCATGGTGGCTCTACCACCTGAACGCCTAAAGACTTGTTCTCCTTTTACTTATGTTGGCCTCGACGTTTTCGGGCCCTGGACTATTACTGCCAGACGCACCAGGGGCGGACTAGCTGAAAGTAAGAGATGGGCCATTATGTTTACCTGCATGAGTTCAAGGGCTGTCCATATTGAGGTAATCGAATCTCTAGACACCTCCAGCTGCGTAAATGCCCTCCGTCGCTTCTTTGCTCTAAGAGGTCCCGCCAAACAGTTGTTGTCAGATCGGGGCACCAATTTTGTTGGGGCTTCCAAGGAACTAGGAATGGACAAATCAATGCAGAAGTATCTAACAGAGCAAGGTTGCAGCTGGGAGTTCAATCCTCCACATGCGTCTCACATGGGAGGTTCTTGGGAGCGCATGATCGGAGTTGCCCGCAGAATCCTGGACTCCATGTTGCTGCGAAATAAGATACAGTTGACTCATGAGGTGCTATGCACACTCATGGCCGAAATAACAGCCATCATAAATGCAAGGCCACTTGTCCCAGTGTCGTCGGATCCAGAGAACCCCTTTGTTCTATCCCCATCGATGCTCATTACACAGAAATCTTGCCTTCAACCTCCACCCGGAGACTTCTTGGATAAAGACCTTTACACCAAACAATGGAGACAAGTTCAAGCTCTTTCCAACCAGTTTTGGACACGCTGGAGGCATGAGTATTTGCCCACTTTGCAACAAAGACAGAAATGGACTGTATCATGTAGAAACCTTCAAGTTGGTGACCTAGTTCTGCTAAAGGACGCGCAAGTTACACGCAACAGCTGGCCCATGGCAAAGGTTAATGCAACATTCCCAGGCAAAGACAGTCGAGTAAGAAAGATCGAGGTAAAGGGATGGAGTCAAGGTTGTGTAAAGACATTCATGCGACCAGTTACAGAAGTTATCCTTCTCATGCCAAAGGACTGAATGTTTAATGGATTGTTTAGTATAGTGGCCTCATTAGTGTAGTGGCCAGGCGGGGAGTGTGTTGTCCTTAAGACATTCCTATAAATAAGTTCATAAGGTTGAATAAATAATTCTAAAAGTATTTCATTGTAATTAAAATGATTGCAAGTTGTTTAGACAAACAATTTATGCTTTATATAAGTTTTTATAAAGAATGCTTTATCGGTAAATTCTACTTCCGGTTCCGGTTACGTACTTCCGGTATTCCGTTTTTGCTAAAAACAAAGGTTCACATGCAAGAGGCAGCATGGAAATGTTATCCGATGCCATCCACTCTGAATTATCATGCAGGAACGCCGTAAGTTACATCATATGGCAGTTTATACTGTTTAGTTGGATGTTATTGTTGATTTTCCTGTAATGTTATTTTAGCGAACTTGAACCACTTAATTTGGGCATATATCTCTCTACATGTTGAGATAGAGTATATTTTCTGTCATTTCAGTTTTCACCACATGTTCATGAAGACAATTAAACAAGCTGCAACTGAACTCCAGGGTCTTCATTTGTGGTTTAACTCGGTGTCACCAACAGCTACGTTGAAAACACTACATCTTGGATAAATCGGAGGCAAAGGCCATAGGTTGCTGATTAAACACCATCCGACATTGTAACAGAAAACCCCGGCACTTCGACAGCTCACCCGAGAATGGAGGGGGGTCGGGAACATACGGACCCCGTGAACTTGCCGGAGCGGGGGGAGCCGGAGGCTCGGCCGGAAAGGAGGCGGGTGGAGGAGCAGCTGCAGCAACAGCAGCTGACGCGCCTGACGGTCCAGGACTTGGGGAAAGCGCTAGGGTGAGTTTTTCTACCTGTGAGGCCAACTGGGCGATTTCCTGATGGAGAGATTGGCTGGCCGCTTCTAGCCCAGCGAGGCGATGAACGCTTTGCCCTAGCACGACTCCTTGTCGGCTTATGACGTCCCTCAGGGCGGCGGGGGGTTGCTGTTCAGTCGGGTCCATGAGTTTACTTGGTCAGATTGTTCTGTCAGGCTCAGGCACTGATGGACACAGGGACTGAACAGAAAATACAACCAGGTATTTATTAGGAGGTCGACAAACTCTTAGTCAGACAGGCCAGGGTCAGAACCAGGGAATCAAATCAGGATCAGGCGGCCCCTGATCTTCGGGCCGGGCAAACAGGGGATCCGAGCCCGCAGGTCCAGAGTCCAGATCGAAACGGGGATCCGGTCAGACAGGCCGGGGGGGTCAAAGCCAGGAGGTCCTTATCCAACAGAGAGGGTCAAGGACAGGAGCGGGATCGCTGAGGGAGAGACAGACAGACAGGTTAGATTCTGGGCAGTCAGCTCAAGTCTCGGTAGCGGTCTGAAGGTGTTACCACTGAGGGTTTCACAACAATCTGACGCCGTGCAGGGAGAGTTCCGTCCTTATATGGCAGCAGCTGGAGATCAGGAGGATGATGATCAGGTGCGAGTGGTCACTGCACAACAGCAGCTGTGACAGAGTGATGAGAATGAGCACCAACGCAGGCTGAGCCAACTCCCTAGACAAAAGACAACACAAGCACACAGTACCAAAGCTGAAACAGGAGGTGATTACAACAAGTCACAAGATGCAGCAGCAGACAGTAAGAATCTCCAGACAATAGGACAGCTCAGTGCTCAAGTAGAAGCCTTGACTCAGATGGTGGCTTCATTGATGGACCTGCATACAGCTAACCCACAAGTGTCTCTGCCTCTAACTAGGTCAGCCCACATGCAGCCACACCCTCCCTACCAACCATCCTCAAGCAGCTGGCCACAACCTCTGTTGAGGCAACCCGCAGCTCAGATGAGGGGCAGGATGGCTCGTTGCCCTGTGTGTACTGAGCAGAACTCACAGGTGTGTAACCACTGCTTTACATGTGGAGAAGCAGGGCACAGGGCGATTGGGTGCCTGAAGCGAATGCAGCCACAGGGAAACGGGACTCGGTCTCTGATGAGGGACACCCAGAGACCGGTGAGCAATTCCAGTCCCGAACAGTAGGTCAAGCTTCAAGTCAAATAGCCAGACGCCTCCAACGAAGACAACGTCAGGAGCCTCATACACCTCTCAGCCAGAGAACAGTCACCTGTAAAGCACCCCTCGTTGGAAAGAAAAGCCTCCTGAAATGCCTGCTTGGTGGCTACCCAATTACAGCCCTATTTGATTCAGGGTCACAAGTGAGTATAATTGACCAAGAATGGGCTGCCACTCACATCTGAAATTGTACAGTGAGACCCCTTTCTGAGCTATTAGAGGAGGAACTCAGTGTCTATGCAGTTACAGGTCATTCAGTGCCGTACAGTGGATGGGTGGAGCTCACTGTCAACTTAGCAGGAAACGATGACCCCAACCTGACCATACAGGCTCCATTTCTTGTCAGTCAGCTGCCCCTGCCCCAGCCCCTTCTTGGAGCCAATGTACTGGAAGAGATCATTAAAAGGAAGGAGTCCTCGGGTGAGGCGGTCACCACAGTGGTCAGTCTCCTCCGTGATGCATTTGGGATAGAGGAGGAACAGGTGGAGGCCATTGTGAGTTTCATCCAGGTGCCTCCCAGAGCCTATGATGATCCAGTCACAATAAGGGTGGGTAGAGACCACACTATTATCCCCCCTGGGAGAACAGTTCATGTGTGATGCAGGGTACCCCCAAATTTTAACATCATTGACCCTTTTGTCCTATACGAGCCTGCAGAGGGGAGCACTGCTTTAGGACACTTGGGTGTGGGGGAGGGCCTCTTAAAAGTCAATGAGGCCAGGCGACCATATGTTAAAGTGCCCATCTCCAATCACTCAAAACATGAGGTCACCCTACCCAAAAGAACCCCCCTGGGAACCATCCAACATGTCACAAAGGTCCTGGAGACCAGCACTCCAGGGTCCCACCAAAAAGAAATGGCTGCAGTTAGGGTCAATGGAGTTGCATCCTCCAGCAGCTCTCCAACTGACTCCTGGCTCCCTCCTGTCGAGGTCAGTCACCTAAGCCTCGAACAACAAGAGGTGGTGAAGAAAGTGCTCTGTGAGGAGTGTGGAGCCTTCTCCCGTGACGGTGATGACATTGGATGCATCCCTTCTCTGTAGATGGAAATTAGGACTAAGGATGATATCCCAGTCCAAAGAGCCTATGCATCCATTCCAAAGCCACTCTACAAAGAAGTGAAGGAGTACATCCAGGAACTTCTGGTGAAAGGTTGGATTGTGAAATCTCAGTCACCATATGCAGCCCCTGTCATATGTGTCAGGAAGAAAGATGGGTCCTTACGACTCTGCGTCGACTACCGGCTCCTCAACAACAAAACCGTACCTGACCGCCACCCCATCCCTAGAATCCAAGACCTCACCGACTCCCTAGGAGGATATGCTTGGTTCTCAATTCTGGACCAAGGGAAAGCCTACCATCAAGGCTTCATTGCTGAAGGGTCAAGGTACCTGACTGCGTTCATAACCCCATGGGGCCTGTACGAGTGGGTCCGAATACCGTTTGGGTTGTCAAACGCACCAGCAGCTTTTCAAAGGAGCATGGAGGGGATGCTTGACGAGCTGAGAGATGAGTACTGCATCCCTTACCTCGATGATGTTCTGTGCTTCTCCAGATCGTTTGAAGAGCATGTGCAGGTGTTACGCAGAGTCCTCCAAGCCTTACAGCGTCATGGTGTAAAGTTGAAACCAGAGAAATGCGAGCTCTTTCGCAAGGAGGTCAGGTACGTTGGGCGATTGGTGTCGGCAGATGGAGTAAGGATGGACCCCAAAGATTTTGAAGCAGTACAAACACTGAAACACAAGACACCACAAACAGTTGGGGACATCAGGCAAATGCTCGGGTTCCTGAGCTATTACAGAACATATGTGCAGGATTTTTCACGTATAGCCAAGCCCCTGTATGACCTGCTTCAGTCAAAGGCCGACACTTCTCAGCTTAAATCGCCACAGGGAAAAACAAAAGGCCACCAGCAGTCCTCTTGGACCCCAATAGAGTGGACCAAAGAACATCAACAGGTCCTTGAGCAGCTCATTGACCGACTGACCAAACCCCCAGTGCTGGCATACCCCGACTTCGACCGCCCTTTCACACTTCATACTGATGCCTCGCAAAAGGGTCTGGGTGCGGTTCTCTACCAAGTTCAGGATGGAAAAATGAGGGTGATTGGATATGGTTCACGCACACTGACACCAGCGGAACAGAATTATCACCTACACAGTGGCAAACTTGAATTCCTGGCATTGAAGTGGGCGATATGTGACAAGTTCCGTGATTATCTGTTCTATGCCCCACATTTTACAGTCTTCACGGACAACAACCCACTCACATACATCCTGAGCACTGCCAAGCTTAATGCAGTGGGTCACCGGTGGGTGGGGCAGTTGGCTGACTTCCACTTCGACATCAAATACCGACCAGGTAAAACTGCCATTGATGCTGACACCTTGTCACGATGGCCCCTAGATATAGACACTTTTATGGCTGAATGCTCTGAAGAACTATCAGAGGACACAGTCTGTGCTGCATGGGAAGGAAGCCGGAGAGCTCAACGGAGAGATGTGGCCTGGGTGGCAGCCCTCAACTTGTCACACCCTAGCCAAACCCAGTTCGAGGGTCTGCAGACAGTCAGTCATGATGAGCTGGTGAGGGAACAAAGGAAAGACCCCGCCATTGGGAAAGTTGTGGAGTTGAAACAACAAGACAAACCACTAACAGAGGAAGAAAGAAATAAAGTTGACGGACACACGAGGAGGCTGCTGCGAGAGTGGGGCAAATTATACCTGGAGAATGACCTGCTCTACAGAAAAACTGTGAGTCGACAACAATTGGTTCTGCCCGCCACATATAAACAAACAGTTCTGACTCACCTCCACAACAACCTGAATCATGTTGGCGTTGGAAAAAGTGCTGAGCTTGGCAAGGGAGCGATTCTACTGGCCTTTCATGAAAAGCGATATAGAGAACTACGTCACCAGGAAATGCTCATGCATCAAACAGAAGAAACCAGTCACAAATGAAAGAGCTCCAATGGGAAGTATTACATCGACCTCTCCCCTCGAGCTGCTATGCATCGATTTCCTTCACTTGGAAGCCAGCAGGGGTGGGTACGAGTACATCCTGGTTGTGATTGACCACTTTACCAGGTTTGCCCAAGCCTATCCCACCAAGAACAAGGCTGGTAAGACAGCAGCCGACCGGCTTTTCAATGATTTCATCCCGAGATTTGGGTACCCTGCCAAACTCCATCATGACCAGGGTCGGGAGTTTGAGAATGAGCTCTTTAAGAATCTCAGACGATTAGCTGGTGTGGCCCATTCAAGAACCTCCCCATATCACCCCCAGGGCAATCCGGCCGAACGACTAAATCGTACCTTACTGCAGATGCTCCGGACTCTGGGGGAGAAAGAGAAAGAGAACTGGAAGGATCACCTACCTCATGTGCTCCATGCCTACAACTGTACAAAGCATGAGGCCACAGGGTTCTCCCCGTACTATCTGTTGTATGGTCGGCATCCTCGCCTCCCTGTTGACATCCTCTTTGGTCTCATAACAGACCAGGAGGCCGAACTTAAAGAGCCAAATGGATATGCCGAGAGGTGGGCTCGGAAAATGACTGAGGCATATCAGATAGCCAGTGCAAACAGCCAACAATCCAGCATAAAGGGAAAAACATACTATGACAAGAAGAGCAGAGGTGTCGTCCTTCAGCCTGGAGACAGAGTACTGGTACGCAATCTCGGTGAACGTGGGGGCCCTGGAAAGCTGAGAAACTACTGGGAGCAACAGATCTTCATCGTCAGAGAGCAGGTGGGTGACAATCCTGTCTATAAAGTCAGCCCTGAGCGAGGAGGTCAGCCAGTTCGCACTCTACACCGAAACCTACTGTTACAGGTAAACGACTTACCTATAGAACCAGTCCAGAACCTGACCACAAGTACAGCAGAGTCACAAAGGAAAGCCAAAAAGAGTTCAAACGATCTTCAGGCCAGACATGCTGTACTGTACTCAAACACAGATGACTCTGATGAAGAGGAGGATGAGGGAACACCTCATTACTGGCTTCGAATACCTGTGGAGAGACCCAGACCAAACGGTCACCCACCTGATCAAAATACTACCGATGCTTTCCAAGAGATAGCTGAAGAGAATGAAACCAGTTTGATGGAAGCAATCCCAACCGAACCTGGACAGGAAGGAGAATGTGTCAGGAGTGGAAGGCCGGGGTCAAGCAGTGGAGATGGACAAAATGTTGAGGAGCTCCAGTCCACATTCATGGAGGACATACATTCAGCCCCTCAAGAGGATAATACCCCAACACCTGACATGGAACACCCAGTCCCCCTGAGACGGTCTACAAGAGAAAGACGACCAAGACAGATGTTCACTTACACGACTCTGGGTCAACCAGTGTACCAGCCGCACCCCATGGTGAATGCAGTTGGAACCCAACCAATGCAGTGTATGCACCAGTATTTCCCCTCACCGTACTTCCATCCTATCCAACCCCCACCCATTAGCCCTTACCCTTACCTACCTGTTATGTGTCCAATACACTGTAGATAGAACACTTGGGAAAGATAGTTACATACCTGAACCACACATACACCATACATTACATATCCATCTACTGTAAAATATACATCATACACTGTATACTCACCTTGAGCGACCTGCAACACAAAACACTACATATTTTTGTTTTGCAATGTTTTGAAAAAAATTTATGTTCAGTCAAGTTATTTTGGAGACTTAAGTGTCAGGAGCCACCTTTGTTTGTTGGGGAGTGTGTGATACACCATAAAGTGGGAGAATTTAATTATCACTTGGTGATAGTCCAGAAAATCTGTTTAAGAAAATATACGCCACCACACAGAAATTAATAGTATTGCAACTAATTACATATATGGGTTTAAAAAAAAAAAAAAAAAAAGGGTAACGAAGGTTCGGGCAACGTCTCACCAGGAGACCGGAATTGAGGAGCCCCGCCCCTCGCTCTTCAGACAGAGTTTGGGGAAGAAGACGGCGGTTGTCCTTTCTTTCTCTCACTGACTGTTCGTCATTACAGGTTAGTAGTGTGAAGCTGGTGAGGGCTGCCCCCCGTTAAAAATGTGGAGTAACAATGTATATTTGGATATGATTTGTAATTTGATTGATAGATGTGCTGAAACATTGAAAATAAATAAAGAAAAAAAAGGATTTGTTAGGATCGCAGTTAGCTACATTTTAGCTACAACGGTCGCATAACGGCCGTTCTGAAGATCGCTACATGTATCTTTTTTAGCTCCGTTCCACTCCCCGATTAAACATTGGTACCCTGAGATACATTGTGTTGTTTTATCTGTTAAAAAGGAGTTATTATTATTATTATTATGATTATTGTTATTATTATTATTATTACTATAGACTTTACTTTTTCTCCCTTGCGATGTAATCAATTAAACTGTAGTTTATTCAGTCGGACAGTAGTTATTGAAAACACATTAGAGTGAGCTTAAGGTTTTGTCCATTATTACATCTCCCTCTTGCAGTATTCAACATAATTAATCCTCTTATTTGAGAAATGGGTTTTTTAATGTATATCGCTGCACTCTGGATTGATTGGTGAGAGTTGATACCTTTTTACACAGGTGAAGGCTGTGTGTGTTTTTTGTAGCAGAAGAAAGGACACAGGAATGTGATTGTTCTAGGAAATGTTAATAATTTCATAATTTCAATAATTTGTAATAAAGACAGAGTTTGGGGAAGAAGACGGCGGTTGTCCTTTCTTTCTCTCACTGACTGTTCGTCATTACAGGCTCTCCAAGATCAAGGGAAAGCGGAAAGTCGTAAGAAGAAAAAAAAAACGGAAAAACAAAACATCATTTGTTATATTTGTCACTATAAGTAGAGACGAGTAACACAGTGCTAAATGATAATCACTAACTAACACATGTTATCTACAATCTAAATCCTTCTTGCTCCAGGCACGGCGTCGAATGGGACACGTTGTATAGCTTCAAAGCAACGGTTTTGTAGCACAAAGAACAAAGCAGAGTTTCCTCCAGGGTTGTAAAACTCAGCTGGGAACAACTAACACCTCTATTTCCCAGGGATTCCTTTACTTATACTAAGAGTAAAAGAATAAAAGCATATAAGTAAACATTATCTAAATGTAACTACAAGGCTACATGATACAACGAATATTTGATAATTACTAAAAATACAATTTATCCAACAGTAGCTCAGTTTCCCTGGGAACGAGTTTGACCCCTAGTTTCTCTATGTCAAGAGGAATCAGGCAGGGCTGCCCAATTTCACCTACATTATTTATATTAACTACTCAAATGCTACCTTACTAATTATGAACAATTCTAATTTGCACGGTATCAAAATTTTTGATAAGGAATTCAAGATAAGTCAGTTTGCAGCGATACAACAATTTTTCCAAGAGATAAAACTATGGTAGACATTGAGCTAAAATCTATTTTAATCTGGTTTGTCTCTCAATATTGATAAATGTGAACTTCTGCTGATCCAGTCCAGCTCTGAGAGTCTGCTGCCTCCATTACAGTTAAGTCTGAAGTTAAATATCTGGGAATACTGATTTCAAAAAATACTATTAGAAGAGAGGAGGAAAACATTGGAAGATGCTTGGATGGCATGAAGAGATCCTTGAGTCTTTGGTTCACTAGAGATCTGACTGGTTCTGGACCAACTCTTCTGTCCAAAGCTGAAGGAGTGTCCAAGTTAATTTATCCATGCCATTCTGCTTTTACCTCTGACAAGAATATTAAGAAAGCTAATTCAATAATCTTTCAATTTATCTGGAGGAACAAAACTCACTATTTAAGACGATCTCATCGTATTAAAGATTATGATAAAGGAGGAATTAGAGCCTTGGAGTTTGAGGCTCTGATTGGTTCATTTAGAATAAATTGGCTGAAAAACTATTTGTCTCATTCCAACTCAGTGTGGTTTCATATCCCTAAATCTATATTTAATAAACTCGGTGGCTTGGATTTCTTGCTTAAATGTGATTTTGAATTAACCAAGATTAATATTGCACTGTCTAATTTTCACAAACATTTTAGGAAAATGATATTTACCCACAATTTTACCCCACATGGATCCATAGTGTGGAATAACAGATCAATATTAATAAATAGAAAATCTATTTTTAAAACTAACTGGTATGAAAAGGTATTTTATTTGTAACTGACTTATTGGATAGTATGGATAGTACTTAATGGTGTTTTGTTAAATCATAGAGATTTTACCAACAAATTTGATCTGAACTGTACTTGTAATGAATATCTAAAAGTATGTAAAGCTATTCCTGTAGCTCTGATCCATCTCATCCAAAACACCTTCAGATATTCAAATGTTATTTCATCTTTACCCAAACTGAAAACTGGAGAATATAGTGAGACTGATAGAAACAATAATGTTCTGCTTGTGACGGCCTTCAAATCTAAATTATTTAATGATTACAATAATAATATCTTGATAACAACCAATCTGTCTGTTATAAAGAATTTGTTCTCCAAGTATGTAAAATGGCCGATTTCACCAAAGGTTAAAGAAACTCACTTCAAAATCTCACAATTTTTACCCAGTGGCTGAATTTTTGCACAAAAGATTTAAATTTGATTCAACATGTTATATCTTTAGTGAATGTCCAGAAGAATCATTAATCATCTTTTTTTTTCTGTCCTTTTTCTTTTAAACTATGGAGAGACATTAAAAACTGGTTGTCCCTTAAAACTGAAGCCATCCCAGAGATAACCATCACCCACATATTATACTATGTTGATGATTTGATAGTCAAATATCTGACATGGTAAATATTGTCTTCTTGCTTATTAAATATCATATACACTGCTGTAAATGGAGAGGTTTTACACCTTGTTTGGATGTTTTTCTTAACCAATTTAAATTGTATTATACCTCATTGAAACATTTGAAATCTGTTTCTGCAAAAAAGTAACTGCCAGTATCTCTACTTTTCTTTTGTTTTAAAATCTTGCTCTATTATTATTCATTTGCCTTACTGTTTGTGCTTGTCTTTAGTCTTAGCTCCATGTTTTTTGTTATTTTTTCTACCTATGTTGCAATGTTCGTATACCTCAACAAGTCTTTGTATACTGTTTGTTTAATAAAAAAAAAAGTCTAACGGGGTCCTCAAAGCAGATGTTTGTAAAAATTAGGTGGCTGTATTGTTTCCTGATCAAAATGCCACAAACGTAAATAAACGGATTAGAAAATGTCTCTTTCTCTATGATCTCTTCAGAACAATAATAATTCTCTGTATGTGAAGGAATATTCAAGAATATATTGAAATATCACCAAAATATACCAGACTTCAGGAGGAGACTGAGCTAAACTGTAAGAATTTGTAATATCACCCAGCATTTAGAATAATGACGATTATTTTATATTTTCTCGGTCTTATATTGACTGACTTGTTCTGCAAACATGTCAATAAATGTAAACAGTTCTGATATCATACAAACTAATTCTTTGCTCATTTAATAGAAGCCATTTTATTTCGTTTGCACCTTCACTGGGCTGCAGACACAAAGCTGAGTAATTTAGTAATTTCATAAAATCCTTACAGTTAAAAGTTTGCCTGGCAAACCTGCTAAACGATGTTACTTTCAAAACGTTGGCAGCAAGTGGATTTTATTTTTTTAGACAATAAAATAAACTGGTCCAAAAAGTAAATCAGACTAAATCTCTAACTGAACTGGTACCACTGGTCTGAGAGCCGTTTAATCCACTAAACTATGACGACAGTAATAATAATAATAATCATATTGATCCTGATCGATCAGACACTCTGCACTTTAAGAGGCAAACCTGGATTAACTGGTGACACTTTCAGAATCTCAGTTTGAATGAAGATTTGAACCGTTTCTGATGTAAAAGTATAAAAGATACTTATAATAATATCTAGTATAATAGTTTTTTGTCTCTTATAGTTGAGTTTTAGTCACTTGATGAAAAGAATAAAGATGTTTAGTTAAATTACGAGAAACAATATCAACAATAAAGAAGAAATGACACTGCCACATAGATCTGCCATGTCGTCTGTAAATGTACTAAATAAACTATAACCTGACAGTCAGGTTGTGTCAGAGGAACGAGGTACCAGAACCATGGTTCTGGTACCTCTCAGTGGGAAATGTAGCAGATGTTCTCCAGGTTCTGGAGTTCCTATAGAACCCGGTTCTGGTTCTCCATCCAGAGCAGCAGCAGTACTTCACACTAATGTCGCCTGAAATACAACTGGAAGTACACAAAGCTCAGTCTGACCCACCTCTGGTTCTGACCCGTCTGCCCAGATTTAAACTTTATTCTCAAGTTGAATCAAAAAATGCAGGAAAACATGAAGGCATCACAACGCAGAGATTAGCTGACGAGCCTGGGTCGGTTCTGAGACCCAACAGAACCTGCAGAGCGCCGAGCGGGAACCGATGGTTGGTCCCGTTTGTGTCCAGGTTGTATCAGGGGCCGCTGGTCCACCAGCTGGTCCACAGGATGAGCAGCAACCGGCCCAGCCAGGAGCTGTACCGCTCCCTGCTCTCCGTGGTCCGGCGGATCCGGGCGGCCTCACAGAACCCTCGGAAAGCCGCGACCCGTCGGCGGCGGAACCCAGAGGAGCCGAGCGCCGACCTGCGGCGGCTTTTCCTGCGGGACGAGGAGACGGAGAGCGAAGCTCGGGTTGCCGTGGCGGCGCAGGAGGAGCTGCGGCCGCAGGAGGAGCTGCGGCCGCAGGAGGAGCTGCGGCCGCAGGAGGAGCTGCGGCCGCAGGAGGAGCTGCTCCAGGTCCGAACCGGAGCAAGAACCCGGACCTGGCCCGGAAGGAGGAGTGTCATGGCCGGGACCTCCTCTGACCGTCCAGCTTCTCCAGGGGGCTTTGATGGTCGCCATGGTTACCCGCTCTGGTCGGTGTGTTTTCAATGTTTCCATGGTTACTTAGGTTTTTCTCAGTTTCCTGCTTCATCTCCAAACAGGTGCAGGAAGTGGTGAACTCTTCAGCTCACTGAATGTTTGGAATGAATTTTAAATCATTTTCCTGGTTTTCTGACTTTATTTTTTTACTCTGAATGTTTTAATAAGCTGCTCGCTTTGAAGCAGCTTTTTAAAACATCCAGATGTTTTTATTCTCAGTGGGATTCTCCTGGTGACATAAAAATTGATCATTTTTATGCAGAGGGTGTACTTTCTTTTTGATGGTCAGGTTTTGTCTCACTGATCGCAGCAGCTCTGCAGAAGTTAACCGAACTAAAAAAACATCATAAAATATTAAAAATATTTTAAGTCCACCCTAACCTCTGGCTCCAACACCAGCAGTGAAGAACAAACTTCTGATTTTTAGCTAAGCACTATCGCTAGCTTTGGAAACGTTCAGTCAAACTACGGAAGAGGATAAGGGCCACTAAAAAAAAAAGAAATGATTTTTCTCAGTGGCCCTAATCCTCTTCCGTAGCAATCTTACTAGGTTAAACTTCCAGTCGAATAAAGTTTGACATGTCTGGGTTAGGCTTTTAATCATTTCTTAGTACTTTGATGTTTATATTTATGCCCTTATTTTGAAGTGTCCGTACACGGCAGTTCTGTTTCCGCTCTTCACGTTTCCTGGAGATAAAGATTAAGAAGAAACTTAGCAAGAGGAACAAAATCAAACAGTCGGTAGAAACCAGATCGAAACATAAATACGATATTTAAGGGCGTTTAGAACAAAACAGGTCAACATTAAATGGCGCTCGAAAAGTCTAGATTTTCTGGGGCAGATATAATTTGACTTGGTGTTAGCACCTTAGCATTAGCGTCTGCTAAATACTTTGCTAATGTAGCATATTAGCAGCTAATGTATACAGTTACTGCTGTGGGGTAGCCATGCCGACCAGTGAAGACCAGCTGAAGCTGATCTCATATTAGCCGCCTTAAAGTTTTTGTCTTTTTATCTCTGCAGAGGCAGAAATCACTCATCATTCTGGAGGCAGAAGGTAAATCTGATTTATTCAGAGGCTTTTCAGCTCATGGCAGAAACATTTGACCCTCTCTTCCTCCAACGAGGATCAGCTAGCAACTCTCCCCCCACAGCGCCCCCTGTTGATAAGCGCTCCTCCGTCCGTCCGTCGGGCGTCAGACCCAGATGTCGGAGGTGCAGTCGCCCCCCGGGTAGCGCAGCTCGTGGGCCAGAGCCGGGCCGTCGGGCTCCTGACCGAAGTCCACCAGGAAGTCCCTGTTGAGGGACAGACCGCCCCGCTCCGCGTCCACGTCGATCCGCATCATCACCGAGCCCTCTCTGCAAAACACCAGGACACGCTCAGCTTCTGTGGTCCGACACGTGGCTCCGGACCTCAGCAGGCACCGGGTTCTTCCGGGTCGTGGGTCGGTACCTCATCATGTCCGGGTAGAACTGCTTGTCCCAACCGCTGAACAGAGACGTGGTGACATAAAGTCTCTGACCGTCCAGACTGAGCTGCAGCATCTGGGGACCTCCAGGGACACGCTTCCCCTGAGGGACAGACAGGTGAGACAGGTGAGATGGGGAGACAGACAGACTCGGGTAGATCCTCTCTGGTACCTTGATGATGCAAGGAGCCGGCTGCTCCTGCTTTTCTGGATCCTCCAGGACTTTGACTGGTCCGTCTCTGATGATGCTTCCTCCCAGGAACACCTGGAACAGACAGACAGGTGAACCGTCTCACTCTCAGGTCTCGCCGCAGCAGCAGACAGGTGTGATGACATCAGACCTGTCCAACCAATCGAGGGTTCCTGCGGTCTGTGATGTCATACTGTCTGATGTCACCATGGAGCCAGTTGCTGAAGTAGAGGAAGCGGTCATCCAACGAGAGCAGGATGTCGGTGATGAGGCCTGGAGACAGGTGAGACAGAGACAGGTGAGACAGAGACAGGTGAGACTGAGACAGGTGAGACAGGTAGACCGTCGCCTCACCTGGTATCTCAGGTAACATCCATCCCTCCACCTTCTTACTGGGAACTCTGATCACCTTCTCTGCGGCCCAGTCGCCTTTCTGAGGAAACAACAGAACCATCAGAACCTTTTGATGGTTCTGACGATGGACACCAGAACCGGATCTCCAGCTATCTCTGTTCTGCGTGTTCTGGGTTCTAGGTGGTTCTGGTCCATTTCACCAGTAACATAAGAACCTTCCAACTTTATTCCAGTTTTAATCATAAATGGTTTTAGGTGGAACAGCTCATGATGGCCGATGGAGACCTACTGGACCCCTCTGGCACCAGAACCTCCTGCGTTTGGACCAGAATGTCGTAGAGAAGCCCGGTAGACTCCAGGACGGCTGTGGTTCTGACCGGGGTTCTGTAGAACCTGAAGACACATCCCCGCAGGGCACATCCCACGTAGCCCTCGGTGGCGTCGGGGCGGTGCAGGAAGCGGACCTCCAGAGGGATGGCGCCATCTTCTCCCAGGTCCAGGGTCTGCAGCTTCCTGTGGGTGGTCCAGTCCCAGACATGGAGGGCAGATCCGTAAAGACCTGGAACAAAACGCCGGACCGGTTTGAGTCGGTCCAGGGGTTGTGACCCACTGGGACCAGAACCGTAAACTTGATGGCACCAGAAACACGCAGGATGAAGCCGGTCTGTTGGGTCCAGATAGGTTCTGTGAGGCGGTGGCTGCGCTAACAGCACAGCTCATGTTTTAGCGTCCTAGCTAACCTAGCTCCTCTGACTTTTCCAAATAAATTCACTCAGAAGTTTTGTAAACTTTCAGCTGAATAAATAAAGTTCAACGTTGAAGTTTTTCTTTTCGACTGAAGATTTCTTCTAGTAGTTAGACGTTTATATTCATGCTCTTATTTTGAAGTCTGTTTACGCAGCAGTTCCGTTTCCTCTCCTCAGGTTCTCCACAGTGATGCAGAGCAGCAATGATGTTTATTGTGTACCCAGAATGCATTGCTGCAGCTCAACAGTACACAGCTTAAAATGTGCTGGGCCATGAAGGCTGTTTCCACTGGATGGATTATTAATATTACTATCATTATTGTTGCTGGTATGATTTTTATTGTTCTTTCTGTATTTATCAGCAAAAATCATTAAAAGAAAAACACATTACTCAATTACTAGTTTCCCAGAGAACAAAACAAAAGAAATTATTCTTACAGTCCAAGAAAAATGCAAATGAACATTCAAGTTAAAATCAGTCGGCCTCAAACTTTTTCTTATTCGGAGCCATTTTCTGAAAATGGCCAGAGAACGTTAGCTTCTGCTAAATGACTTATTGGTAAACCGTTGTAGCATAAGAAGCTAAAGCTAAATGGCAGAAATGAGGTAGTCAAAAACAGCCAAAGGTCAAAGTTCAACTCCTTTTAATGGACTCCAGAACAGACTGGATCAAAGCTCCGGATCAGAACCATAAGACCAGTTAAACCAGTCTGATACTGGGATTCCACTGCAGTAGGAAACACTGGACACTGAGAAGCTTTGGTCACAGGAGGCAGAAACTCCCAACCAACAAACTCTCTCTTCACCAACAACCTTACAGAACCTTACAGAACCCGGCTGCTAGATTATCACACATGACCGTCAGCAGAGTCCTAACAACACACAGCCACTGGTGGCGCTATAGCTCCCCTGGAAATATTAGATTTATTTATGGGGCGTGGCGGAGGGGTCAGCGCGACCCACATTCAGAGGCAACGTAGCTCAACGCGGCTGTCGCGGGTTCGACTCCCGGACCCGACGACGTTTACCGCATGTCTTCTTCCCTCTCCTCTCCTGTCAGCCTACTTTGAAAAAGGGACACAATAAAAAAAAAAAAGATTTATTGATTTTTTGATCTAATTTAACATTTCTTATTTGTAGTTGTTGTGGCATTTTCATTAAAATACACAAACCTTTAAAAAATCAGTTATTATATGTTGAGTTAAAAAAACATCATGCAACAGGATGTGAACTTTGCTATCATGACTTCCAGGAAACAATCGACTTTGCAATAAACACATTAATAGAAAAGATGTTCAGTCGACTCGATGTCACAAAATAAACAAGTTTTATCATCAATAGCAAATCAAAGTCTAAAGTTTAGAGGGAAAAACACCTGAAAGATTTTAAGGTGGACTTCCTCAGGTTATTTAAATCATTTGTTCTAATTTTTACCCTTTTAACCTTTGAAAAGAAATAAAATTTGGATTTGATACAAAAGGAAACAAAGTAGTAAATCATTCCCTATTTTGAGTTTTTAGTTTATTATCTGTGATATTGGGTCCATTAATCAGAAGTCCAGGTGGATCAGAGGTTCTGTAATCTCGGTTCTCATAAAAACATTTAGCTGTGCATAAAATATTTGGGGGAATAACTAATCATTTTTTAAAATTCACTTTTATTAATTTGCAGGTTATATTTAACACTGAATCCCTCCATTATTTAATAAATGCATCACAGACCAAACACCTTGTTCCAGCCCATTATGTGCAAAGATTGATTTATTATTAATTTTTATGTAACAGCAGTTCCTTAGGGAGTATTGTGTGGGCTATAGTTATGTTTATAGATTAATCTCCAATATAATAAAACTTGCTGGTGAAAGAAGGAAAGTTTAACAGGCAGTTTTTTAAAGTCAAAGTCACAACTAAGAAGAAAATTAACTCCACCAAGATTTGAAAATATTTTACTTGGAATATGGAACCATAATTCATTTTGATTTGTTAGAAATGACCGAAGCCAGTTTATTTTTAAAGTTCATGCTGTCAGATTCAATATCTTGCAGTTCTTCATCTTCAAACTGTTTGGTTAAATTACCTTTTCTGATTTAGTGAGTTTTCTGTTTCCATATAAAGTCAAAATTCATCCTGTGGATAGATTTGATTGCTGAATTATTGTTTATTCCTAATGTATATGCAGGGTAGATAAGTCTGGAAATACTTTCCATTTGGGTGAGAAATATTCTTCCCAGAATAGATAAATCTCTGTGTGTCCATTTATTTAAATGAGTTTTACATTTTTGAAGTTTCTCCCAAATATTCAGATTTTCTAACTCAGATTTATTTTTATTTATATTCACACCCAGATATTTGACAGGAATATTAAAAGCAGTGGATATAGGACAGTCTGTTAGAGGCTAAATTTAACTTTTGTTTAAATTGAATTTAAGTCCTGAAGCCTTTGAGAAAGTTTCAATTAAATTAAGAATTTTTTGAATTTCATTCAGGTTATTTAAGTAGATAGTTGTGTCATCAGCTGACTAATAGAAAACTCTTTGCCTACCACTGATAATTTACCAAATTGATCATTTTTAATTGATATGGAAAACATTTCTGCAGCAGCAATAAACAGCAGAGGAGAGATTGAACAACCTGGTTTTCTGCCTTTATTAAATCTTTGAGGCTCCATGAGGAAAACACTGAACTGTTTGTATCTTTGTAAAATGTTTTCATTACATTAATACATTTATTTCCAAACCCAAATAAATCTAAAGCTTTGAACATAAATTCATGTTCTATCATATTTTATAAAAGTCTAAAAATAATTCATCCATTTTGGTTCTGGTCAATTAAATCCAAAATAAGGCGAATGTTATTATGTATAAACGCCTTTTAGAAATCAGGTTTGAGAAACTTTTTTTTTTGAAACGGCAATATTTGTTTTTTATTGGACATACAAGAATAACAACACGTCAATAACAAACATTACAAAAACCAAATATCAACTCCTGCTGTTACAAATCACAATTAGGAACAAAGCACTAAAATTAGTGAAAAATAAATCAATTAAATTAATAAGAGGGGGCTACTAACTGAAAATCCCCCATTAACTCAAACAATTTAATTGCGTTTAAATTCTGCATCTTTCTCAGAAATCTTTTAAAAAAGGAAAGTTCATTTTTGACAGCAGAGATTGAGAGAAAACATTTTGCATAGCGACATTTATGGATATAATATTTGGCTACAATAATTAGAACATTGACTAAAGATTCCACATGTTTTTCTTTCATTAATAAACTCAACTGAACGTTTAGTAAAGATATAAAATCCACATTTATTGTTTTAGAAGACAGAAGTTATGAAGTTGAGCCCATAAGTTTAATACTTCTTTACATTCGTAAAACAAATGTTTAGTTGTTTCCAACCACAATTCTCAACATTAATATTAAATCTCTCTCTTAAGAACTCATTTGAAGGATATATGTTATTAATTTTCTTAAAATGTAATTCTTTATATTTAAAAGGAATTAGGAATTTCAAATAATTCTATCTAATTTTGACTATCATCGATTTGTAAAAAAAAATTGTAAGAGAACTGATTATGTTTTTTATTGAATACTGATTCAATACTGTTTATTATCTCTAATGTCCACAAGCTCAGTTTGAATCTCATGGAGTCTAGGAATAAAGAAATTAGGTAAATAGTTTTTAACTGACTGAATGAGGACATCAGGGAAACTATATAAAACTTTCTTATAAATTGTTAGTGAACAATCAGCTCCAAACTTCCTGTTAAATTCCTCCAAACTCAGAATTTCACCATTTCCATCCAGTAAATAAGTAACTGACCAGATTTGTTTATTCCACCAATCTTTCATAAATATAGATTTTCTACCACATAGAATGGCTCTGTAGGTAGAAGCAGTGACGCATACTTGTGACATCACTAGCGACGCCACAGTATCTTAAAGAAACACAATTACGGCTGTTACAAGACCACTGACCTTCCTTGACGTGGGCCGGGTTGAAGCCGTGGACCAGCGCTTTGGGCGCCCCCCACTCGGTGCTGATCATCACATTATGGCGGGGCTGGTACCAGAAGTCGTAGCCGAACGGCGCCGCCTCACCTGGATGCTCCCAGTTACCGACCACCTCGAACGTCTCACCGTCCAGCAAGACGAAGCCCCCTGCAACAGCAGCAGTTACCACCACCGTCCAGCAGAGGGCACCAGCTTGTGTTCCTCTCTGTGGGTTCAGGCCTCACCTTTACCGCCACCTGCTGGCTCTCCCATGCAGCTGATCATGACCTGGCCGCTGGCCAGGCAGTGGCTGGTGTGAGGGTTGGCCAGGCCGCACTTCCAGTACAGATCGATGGGCTCCACCATCTGGACACCCGCAAAGGAGCAAATACTTAGTTAGCGAGCTAAATATTTAGCTTACAAAATAAATCTCAATTAGCAATTTAGAATAGAATAGAATTCAATTTCAATATTTTATTAGGAAGATGGCTACACAGTAGCTTCCTACATAAGCTTACTAGCTACATATTTAGCTTACAAACTAAACATTTAACTTGCTAACTAAAGGTTTAGTTAGCAAATTAAATATTTAGTTTAAAGTTAAATACTTAGCTAGCTAACTAATTGAACCTTTGATATTCATAAATGGATGAATAATATGATGAAAATCTTAATTTAAACATCATCTTTTTCTCTTATACCAGGCTAATTAACCTAAATTATTGCTGTTCATCTTTGACTGTAACTTCAGAAAAAGCACAAATAACCATGTGATCATCTGGGAACGGGGCCAGGAAGGATTCGTATCTTTGGACCGGAACCCAAACAGAACCGCTGTGCTGTTTTCACTGACTGCCCCTTAAAGCCACTGTAATACCACGGCGGCACCAGCAGGGGGCAGTAGAGTCAACTCTACGACCATGAAACTCCAACAGAAGATCGGTTTGGGTTCAGCGTTCAGAACCGTTTGGGTTCAGGAATATTCAGCAACAAATTCTTCTTTTCTCTCCAACATCAACAAGTTAAACTGGAATATTTTCTGTTTTTACTACTAGAGTTAATGAGCCGCAATGAACTCTGCATGGGCTGCACAGTGGCGCAGTTGGTAGCACTGTTGCCTTGCAGCTAGAAGGTCCTGGGTTCGATTCCCGGCCGGGGTCTTTCTGCATGGAGTTTGCATGTTCTCCCTGTGCATGCGTGGGTTCTCTCCGGGTTCTCCGGCTTCCTCCCACAGTCCAAAAACATGACTGTTAGGTTAATTGGTCTATCTAAATTCTCCCTAGGTGTGAGTGTGTGTGTGAATGGTTGTTTGTCCTGTATGTCTCTGTGTTGCCCTGCGACAGACTGGCGACCTGTCCAGGGTGTACCCCGCCTCCCGCCCGGAACGTAGCTGGAGATGGGCACCAGCAACCCTCCCGACCCCATTAGGGACAAGGGTGAACAGAAAATGGATGGATGGATGGATGGACTCTGCATGAACCCGAACCTCCTCTTCCTCCTCCTCCTCCTCTTCCTCCTCCTCCTGTTTTCTGTTGTATAATCATTTTATGATCAATCTGAAATCTACATGATTTCACTTTTAGACACATTTTCTTGTTCATCTTTTTCGTATCATCTGACCCCTGCATGACCTCCAGCAGGTCATGCAGGGGTCAGCAGGGTGTGCGGGCGCTGACCTTGTGGATCCGTGGCGCTCTGGGCTCGGTTCCGACGTCGATCACGTAGATCCGTGAGGAGATGAGCGACGGCAGGATGAGCCGGTTCCGGGTTCGGGTCGGGTCGCCGAAGCAGCTGCTGCAGGCGTTCCAACCGGAGTGATGCAGCTCATCGTTCAGGTTCGGCATCGGCAGCCGGTGGATCACCTGCAGACGGGTCGGGTTAGATACTCTGGACCCAACAGAACCAACAGAACCAAACAGAATCAACAGAACCAAGAGAACCAAACAGAACCAACAGAACCAACAGAACTACAAAACCAACAGAACCAAACAGAACCAACAGAACCAAACAGAATCAACAGAACTACAAAACCAACAGAACCAAACAGAATCAACAGAACCAACAGAACCAAACAGAATCAACAGAACCAACAGAATCAACAGAACCAACAGAACCAAACAGAATCAACAGAACCAAACAGAATCAACAGAACCAAACAGAACCAAACAGAACCAACAGAATCAACAGAACTACAAAACCAACAGAACCAAACAGAACCAACAGAACTACAAAACCAACAGAACCAAACAGAACCAACAGAACCAACAGAATCAACAGAACTACAAAACCAACAGAACCAAACAGAACCAACAGAACTACAAAACCAACAGAACCAAACAGAACCAACAGAACCAAACAGAATCAACAGAACCAAACAGAATCAACAGAACCAACAGAACCAAACAGAACCAACAGAACCAAACAGAATCAACAGAACTACAAAACCAACAGAACCAAACAGAACCAACAGAACCAAACAGAACCAACAGAACTACAAAACCAACAGAACCAAACGGAACCAACAGAATCAACAGAACCAACAGAACCAAACAGAATCAACAGAACCAAACAGAATCAACAGAACCAACAGAACCAAACAGAACCAACAGAACCAAACAGAATCAACAGAACCAACAGAACCAACGGAACCAAACAGAACCAACGGAACCAACAGAATCAACAGAACCAACAGAACCAAACAGAACCAATAGAACCAAACAGAACCAACAGAACTACAAAACCAACAGAACCAAACAGAACCAACAGAACCAAACAGAACCAACAGAACCAAACAGAACCAAACAGAACCAAACAGAACCAACAGAACTACAAAACCAACAGAACCAAACAGAACCAACAGAACCAAACAGAACCAACAGAACTACAACACCAACAGAACCAAACAGAATCAACAGAACCAACAGAACCAAACAGAACCAACAGAACCAAACAGAACCAACAGAACCAAACAGAATCAACAGAACCAACAGAACCAAACAGAACCAAACAGAACCAACAGAACCAAACAGAACCAACAGAACCAAACAGAATCAACAGAACTACAACACCAACAGAACCAAACAGAATCAACAGAACCAAACAGAACCAACAGAACTACAAAACCAACAGAACCAAACAGAACCAAACAGAACCAACAGAACCAACAGAACTACAAAACCAACAGAACCAAACAGAATCAACAGAACCAACAGAACCAAACAGAACCAACCAGAACCAAACAGAACCAACCAGAACCAAACAGAACTATAGAACCAACAGAACCAACAGAACCAAACAGAACTACAGAACCAAACAGAACTACAGAACCAACAGAACCAAACAGAACCAACAAAACCAAACAGAACCAACAGAACCAAACAGAATCAACAGAACCAAACAGAACTACAGAACCAACAGAACCAACAGAACCAAACAGAACCAACAGAACCAAACAGAACTACAGAACCAACAGAACCAACAGAACCAAACAGAACCAAATAGAACCAACAGAACCAACAGAACCTGGAGTAGAGCGGGGCTGAGGTTCTGAGGTTGATCCAGACGAGTTCTGAGAGGAAAACAGAATCAGTTAGAAGGACAGAAGACAGATGAGTCCAGCAGAACCGGGTCGTGGTTCTGGTTGGGTTCTACCTGGCAGTACGTGGGCGACTCGGGGTCAATGTCCACCGTGGCCAGGTAGTCGGGCTTCTGGACCGCGGTGCTGCGGTAGATACAGGGCAGGTAGACGATCCGCTCACGGGGTCCTGCAGGCAGAACCAGAACCTCTGACTGGACCGGAACCAGGACCCAGACAGTTGTTTTTCCTGTTGAACTTTTATGAAGTTTCTGGTTCAACTGTTTTTACTGGGGGGTTTTTTGTTTGGACTTCCAGAACCAGAACAAGAGAGCTGGCCTGGTTCTGACCCGGTCCAGACCTCCACTCACCCTTCATGGCGTCCAGCGGGCTGCGGTATCCGGGTCCACATCCTGAACACTCGGCTGGAAAACACGAACGGATCCGGAGTCATAAACAGAACCAGTAGAGGCCTGTGCTGCAGACGCTGCAGCACAGGCCTCTACTGGGTTAAGGTCAACGACTAACCTGAACCCTACTGAGCATGCTCAGTAGAGGCCTCTACTGAGACCTCCTCAGACAGAACAAACCGAGTCAGAATCTGAACAGAACCGGCTCCTTCAGGACTCAGCCGACTCTCACAAAGACGGTTATATAACACTCACACACACACATACACACACGTACACACACACACACACACACACACAACTTCCCCCATAAACACACATCCTGGCTTTTCTTCATGGAAAACTACCAAGGTCCAGATTCCCTGGCTCTGCCTGGAGAACACACACACACCCACACACACACGCATACACACCCCTACAGGCACACACACAGAACCGGACCAGAACCAGAACCAGGAATGTGAACCCTCCCGGTAGCCTAAAGCTGAAATTTCCCAGCTTCCTTGAAGGAGGCAAGCTGATGTTTTACAGCAGGACGATTATTGATTATTGATCAGATATTTGTCGTTAACAGCAGCAGCCAATCAGAGAGCAGCATGCTGAACCCAACTCACCCATGTTGGATCTCCTGGTTCTGACCCGTCTGCTGGACTCTGCAGAGTCTGGGTCCGCTGTGGAGCCAGTGGGCGGGGCCGCCGCTAGCAGGAAGCAGCCAATCAGAGAAGAGGGGCGTTAACCCTCCGGCTGCCGGAACAGCACGCCTCCCGCAGGCCGACAGGGGAACTGCCTGTAAGGCAGGCTAAGGAAGGACCGCTGGTACCGAGCAGAACTTCACATCCAGTCAGAACCAGCTGGTTCTGGAGGCCGTCATCTTCCTCTTCATCACTGATGAAGGTTTGCTGCAGGATTCTGTCCCCCTTCCTTCATCATCATCTTCATCAGCAGCAGGAGCCAGGACTTCCTGTTTTCATTTCCGGGTCTATAAGAACCAGAACCAGAACCAGGAAGCAGAATAATAATAACCAGAGAAGTTCAAACCTGTATGGCAAGACATTTTCAGCAATAATTCATATTCATGAAAATAATATTCATGAAGGAAAAAATGAAACATGAATTATGCATAAGCAGAGGAAACAACATCATAAACATCCAGAAACATTAATAAGAGTTCAGAGTAAAATGAGGAACAGAAACGGAACCGATCGACTCTCATATGATCAATTATCATATGATCAGTTATTCTGACAAAATGAAATCAGGTTGGTGGGTCATCAGCCCACCGGCTACTGGTTGCTATGGTAACCACCAACTTATTGACTAAACAAAATAAATTCAAAGAATACATAAATTTTGGACAAACTTCGCATCTACTGGATCCATAAAATTAATATCATGAAGTTGATTTAAATCAGTTATTCCATTCAAAAAGTGAAACCTGTATATTATATATATTCGTTCCACAGATTGATATATTTGAAATGTTTTTTCTTTTAATGTTGATAATTAGAACTGACAACTAATGAAAACCCAAATTCAGTATCTCAGAAAGTTAAGAGTTTTACTGAAGACCAAAACAAAACAAGTGTTAGAAATGTTGGCCAATAGGAAGGAGCGACGATGTTCAGCTGCTTCTTCCTTCTGCCTGGTTTACTGCAGCCACGCAGCGCGGCGCGGCGCGGTGCGGTGCGGTAGGGAGCGGTGCGGTGCGGTGCGGCGCGGTGCGGTACGGTGCGGCGCGGTAGGGCGCGGCGTCCATCAGCCTGCGGCGTTGCTCAGGTGAGACGTCTGCGTCTGGTTCAGGTCTGACTGAGGGAGGCGACAGCTGCAACCAGGTCTCTCCGTCCTGACTCGCTGCTTCCTGATGGTCCTTTTGTTTCCACTCATGGTTTCCTTCACCTCTATGAATGTCTCTGAACTCTGAACAGCTTCTTTGGCAAAGGTCATCTTCTGGACAGCCGTCAGGTCAGCAGTCATGTGACCTGCAGATCTGCAATTAGAGACAATTTAACGCATCTGCAGGTTTTGAGTTAATGATCTGATTAGTGTGGAGCACCAGGGGTATTCAGTACTAAATCTTTCCACAATATTCTAATTTTCTGAGAAACTGAATTTGTAGTTTTCATTAGTTATGAGTTATAATCATCA
Source organism: Xiphophorus couchianus (assembly GCF_001444195.1). Taxonomy (NCBI): domain Eukaryota; kingdom Metazoa; phylum Chordata; class Actinopteri; order Cyprinodontiformes; family Poeciliidae; genus Xiphophorus; species Xiphophorus couchianus. The sequence continues at coordinate 332,478 of NC_040230.1, read as the reverse complement.
ACACTAAAAGAAAACAACCATTGCAGTCTGTGTGTAATGAATATAATATACAAATGTCACTTTTTGAATGGAATTACTGAATTAAATCAACTTCTTCAAAAACCCTTATTTTGTAAATAAGCCCAAATTAAGCTCCTTATTTGTTGTATTCTTTTTGCGCTTGTTTTCAGTTCGTTTAATTTTGTACAATACATGTTTGACTTCCGGTTTTCAATTTGATGCTTTTATTTTGATGAGAGAGCTTCCTGTGTTCATATTATAGAACGACAGCGGAAGACGAGTTACAACAGAGTCGTAAAACGTATCTTATTATTAGAGGCACAAGGCTTTTTGTAAATAAGGATATTTGTAATATTGATCGGTCAGAATTTGTTTTACAAACGCGGGGCAGTTTTGAATTAGTTGCTATTTTAGGTCACGATTGTAAGAAACAGGTTTACTGGAATAAACCTCAGAGTTCATCAGTGACTGAACTCGTTAGCATCATCTCTAACAAGTTAGAGATTATTTATCTTTATTCTTGACATCATTTTTCATGTCTAAAGAGGCTTGACGTTAATTAAGTCACATTTATTTAATCCCAAAGGGAAATGTAATCTTGTAATTTATATTCATTCAAATTCTTCAGTTAATGTCGAAATAATCAAAGTGGCTCCAATATATTTTGGATTTGATGTAGAAGTGGTCAAACCTTTAGATTTATATAAAAATAAAGTCATCACCCCGGTTCAGTCCTGGGTTTATGGATATTATTGATGCTTATTTCACTCACACACACACATCATTTTTCTCAGGATTTTTTAGACAAGAAGAAAATCACCTGGTTTATAGAAACATTAATGTTTCATATCCTCTGATCAAAACAAGCAAACGGCTCCGAGTTCATCTTTACACCAAATCATCAAAGTCCAGCGATGAAAACGGACGTCTTCTTGTTCCTGGTAAATATAAATAATAGAATAAATGTAATATAATAAACATGGGGAGAGGAGTTCCCTTCTCACGGTGTTGAAAAGATTTTATTCATATTCTTTTCGAGAATTGAATTAGTTTTCCTCATTTAAACGTCGCAGCTCATTTCTGCTAAGATGCTAAGCTAGCTGTAGCTTGTTGTCCTCTGTACCATCACCCTAATCTCCATCAGCCTGCAGACAAAACTCTGGGCTGAAAACCTGCAGCTCAGAGTTTGGGACCATTTTATACTTTACATGAATAAATATTTATATTAGCATTAATGAACATCAGATTCATTTCATCCCGCTAACAGAATCTGTAGCATCTAATTAGCTTCTTTGTGCTGATTAAAGCATAAATGATTATTAGTCTAATAATATTAAAATAGAATAATATTAATTAATATTATTAAATATTCCGATTCAGAGATCCAGCAGGAACTGGACTGAACCTGGAGGAAAACTTCCTGGAAAATCCTGGAAAGGTTTGTTTTCAGGCCCACAGAAGAGGCGGCTCACCTGGACAGGTTGCTTTATTCATCATCGTGTTCTGACAACCGAAACAGGAAGTGGTCATCTACAAAAATAACAGCAGCCAATCAGCTTCCAGGGCCACGGTGACATCATCAAAACCAAACCAGACATTAACGTTGCTCTTCCTCCTGAAGGTGAGGAAGAGGAGTCATCTTCTCTAACACACACACACACACGCCGGGCGATTCTCCACCCAGCTGCAGCTACTTCCTGGTAGCAGGAGGCTACTTCCAATCTGATGCTGCTGATCTGATCAATGATAGGCTGGAAGGAGAGTACTAGCTAGCATTAGCTTTGGGTAAGCTAACAACTAGCATGCCTAAGCTGGTCCCCTACTTCATCTGCTGTCCATTAGCATGGATAAGCTAACTGTAGCCTTGGATACACTGGTGAAAGCCCTGTTTAGGTTAGCATTAGCTCTAGCCAAGTAGCATGCGCAGTCTGGTCGCTCATGACTCGAACCTTTTCCTCTAAACATGGATAAAAACGTTTCTCTATTAAGAAAGAAAAGGAACTAAATAAATTGGAGACCAAATTAAAAGAATTGGAGAGCTTGCAAATTAAAAACCAACTTGATTATATCAATGCACAAATCCAAGAGACAAAGAGTAAAATTTTGGATATACATAAAAGAGAGGAAGAAAAAAAATATAAATTACTAAAACAATCATTTTACGAAGCTGGACCAAAGGCAACAAAACTACTTGCAAGAAGAATTGACAAAAAACAAATAATGCACTCAATTTGCTCCATAACTGACCCACAGATAGGAATAGTAGAAAACAGTTTGGATGGTATTGACAAAGCTTTTCAAACATATTATAAAGAATTGTACGCACAACAAGAACAACGCAAAATAGAAGATGTTAAAACATTTCTCAATTCATTGGACTTGCCAACAATTGGAGAATGTCAGAACAAAAGTTTTACTGAGCAAATCACGGAAAAGGAACTGATAATAGCGGTAAAAAAATTAAAAAATAATAAATCACCCGGTACTGACGGTCTTCCAGGTGAATGGTATAAGATATTTGAAGAAGAACTATCCCCTGTTTTATTAAAATCATTAAATTGGGCATTAGGGAAAATAACAACACCGCCATCATGGTCTGAAGCAATTATAACGGTAATACCAAAAGAAGGAAAAAACAAAATATTATGCAGTTCATACAGACCGATCTCGATCCTTAACCAGGATTATAAACTATATGCTTCTATCTTGTCCAATAGGTTGAACGCGTTTGTCCCAGATCTGATTGATGGGGACCAAACCGGGTTTGTCTCTGGCCGACAAACTCAGGATAATATAAGACGCTCACTTCACATAATTCAGAATATTCAGACAAACAATCATACAGCAGTATTGGCGAGCTTAGACGCAGAAAAGGCTTTTGATCGTGTCAGTTGGGAGTACTTATTCCTAGTTTTGGAACGATTTGGTTTTTCACAAACCACAATCAACATTATTAGAACATTATACGCGTCGCCCACTGCTAGGATCAAGATAAATGGCCGCTTGACAGACACAATAAAGCTGGAGAGATCCACTCGACAAGGCTGCCCGCTCTCCCCAACTCCTTTTGCACTTTACATAGAGCCTCTTGCCCAGGCAATTAGGGAGAACAATGGTATTCATGGCATAGTAACGAATTCAGGAGAACATAAAATAGCACTATATGCTGATGACATCCTTCTATACCTCTCGAGCCCGGAGCAATCCATCCTGGCCGTCCTAAAGTTACTAGGCATATTTGGCACCTACTCAGGATACAGACTTAATATGGATAAAACACAGATTATGTGTTTTAACTATCACTCATCGGTTGAGCTGAAAGATAAAATCCCTATTGACTGGTCTAAGAAAACAACTTGGGTATATGGTTGGCTTACCTGCTGATTGATTTGTACAAAAAAAATTTTGAATCTGTAAATAGGAGAATTAAACAAGACCTCACACAGTGGTCGGGATCTATAATTGACTTTAATTCAAGAATTGAGGTAATTAGGATGTCAGTATTACCTAGGTTATTATACCTATTTATTTCTTTGCCTATTAAAATCCCTCATTCTCAGTTTTGTGAGTGGGACAAATTGATATCTCATTTTATTTGGAAGGGACAGAAACCCAGAATTAGATACAGTACTCTTACAATTAGGAAAGAAAAAGGGGGGCTGTCACTCCCTAATCTTCATGGCTATTACCTTGCAGCTCAACTCAAAACAGTAGTACAGTGGTGTGATCATACTTACGAGGCTGGATGGAAAGAATTAGAAACCAAGTGTGGAAACATTTCAATACAAGCTCTGATTGGAGATCAGAAACTTGCAGCAGCATGCCGAAAAAAATTAGATCCCCTAGTGTCATTTACCCTTTTGACCTGGTTTGAAGTGGTTAAGGAATTAAACTTGGAAAACCAAATACGAATTCTCAGATGGGCCGCCTTTGACTCAGATTTCACCCATAACCAATTAGATTCCAGTTTTAAAAACTGGTCACAGAAAGGAATAACTGCTTATTGCAGGATACTGGACAAAAATACACTACCAAGTTTTCACACACTACAACAAAAATATGATCTAGAAAAAGGGGACTTCTTTAGATATCTGCAATTTAGACAATTTTTTTTTCCAAACATATTAAAAGACTACATCTCAGAGTCTAACGAGATAATTCAATTGGTGTCACAAGCTTACTCCACGCCTGGCAAGATCACATCTCCAAACTGTATCAGGGATTGTTGAGATCCAAAGGAGTGTCAACAGATTATGTTAGGAAAAGATGGGAGGAAGAGATGAATGCTAAAATATCACAAGAACAATGGGACAATATGTGTGAATCTGCTGCTTCAGCCTCCTCAAACTATTGGCGTGAGTTCAGTTGGAAAAACTTGTTACGTTTTTTAGAACACCAAAGCATCAGTCTTATAGAAACCCAAATGCTTCTAAATGCTGGAGGGGATGTGGGGACGCGGAGCCAAATCACTGCATAAAGATCAAGTCTTATTGGAAAAAAGTTTTGGAGAAAATTGAAATAATTTTGGATCTCAGACTCCAACAACCTACCATGTCATTGTTGCTCGGAGCCGTTCCTGAGAGTTGGAACATGAGTGACAAATATTTATTAAAAATCTTCAGTGCTACAGCCAAAAAAATCGATCACTTGGAAATGGCTTCAACCCGACCCACCAACGCTAAAGAACTGGCTGGAACTGGTGGACGAAACCCACAAAATGGAAAAGTTAACGTTCATGTTGAGACTACAATCGGACCTTTACAAAAAGAGATGGAGCAAATGGACTAGATTTCTAGAAAACAATAACTGAATCAGGTGACTTATACTGTCACTTTAATTGCTGCTGAAAAACCCAAAGATTGGGATGTAACTTTGTATGCTGTTTTCATCCTATATCTGTTCATCTTTGTCAGAATGTAAGAAATGCTTCTTGTCGACAGTTGTTTCCGCTCTGTGTTCTGTATGTGATTAATAAATGAAACACAATCAATAAACATAAAGTAAAAAAAAAAAAAAACATTTCTCATGCATTTTCTGTAAGCGACATCAATTAAGCGTTGCTAACAATGATGTCGTGTTTTGACATTTTATGGTAATAAGACACAAGCAACTTGCTAGAATACTCAATGCTAGTGCTAGCCTTTTTAAAGCTAATACTGGCATAGCAAATGCTAATGGACAGCAGATGAAGTAGGGGACCAGCTTAGGCATGCTAGTTGTTAGCTTACCCAAAGCTAATGCTAGCTAGTACTCTCCTTCCAGCCTATCATTGATCAGATCAGCAGCTTCAGATTGGAAGTAGCCTCCTGCTACCAGGAAGTAGCTGCAGCTGGGTAGAGAATCGTCTGTCGCCACGGCGCCACTCACTTCTGTTTGTTCATCTAAACCTGGTTCTGAAAGTTCTGGTGGTTCTGATGACCCATTTTGATCTGAGCAGCTCAGACTGTAAACTTTCATGGTGTTCTGTTCATTAGAACCTCAGGTGTGACATCTGGACCGTCTGGTGGACGCTGAAGCCCCGCCCCTTTGTCTCTGATTGGCTGATGTTGAACCTCAGTGATTTTTAAATAAAGGTCCATTAAAAACGTTTTGCCCTTCGGATCCGGACAGAGCCCGGTTCTGGTTCCGGTCTAACTGACCAGCAGGCGGAAGCAGTTCATCTGTCAGCCACTGGGGGAGCACGGGCATTCTGAGTCAGAATCGGGTCAGAACCTCAGCTGTCTTCCACGGTTCTGGTGCCGTCGCTCCGGATCTTCCACTCGTCTCCAACTTCCTCCCCGATCTCGATCCGCGTTTCCCGTCTCTCTCTGCTCGCCTCCCTCGTCTCCTCCTGTCTCTGCTGACCCTCCTCTTCCTCGCTGTCCTCTAGAGTCTCCGCTGCCAAGCTGTCCTCTGTGCCCGCCTCCTTCCTGTCCTCCGCCTCCTTCCTGTCCTCCGCCTCCTTCCTGTCCTCCGTCTCCTTCCTGTCCTCCGCCTCCTTCCTGTCCTCCGTCTCCTTCCTGTCCTCCGTCTCCTTCCTGTCCTCCGCCTCCTTCCTGTCCTCCGTCTCCTTCCTGTCCTCCGCCTCCTTCCTGTCCTCCGTCTCCTTCCTGTCCTCCGTCTCCTTCCTGTCCTCCGCCTCCTTCCTGTCCTCCGCCTCCTTCCTGTCCTCCGTCTCGTTCTCTTTGGACAGCGGTTTCTCCTCGGATGTCTCCTGTCCGTCCCCGTCCTGCTCTTCGTCCTCCTGAAGTTCAGCCGGTTCTGTTTCTGCTGTGTCCGGACCCAGCAGGATGCATGTCAGGGTTCTGATGAGTTCTGCCTGCTGGTCCCGTGGTTCCGGCCCGGTCTGGTCCAGCAGGAGTCCGGTTAGCTGGAAGGACGTCCTCCAGGTGTGCGGCAGGCGGCACAGGTGCGTCATGGCGTCCAGCAGCCAGTCCACCAGCATTCGGGTCACGTTGTCCTGCGGCATGTGGGTCGGGTCGTCCAGCTCCGGTTCCGGTTCGGCGGCGAACCGGGCCCAGCGGGCCAGCAGGAAGCGCTGCAGCGCCGGCTTCAGGCAGACGTCCAGCGGCTGCAGGCAGAAGGAGCATCCTGTGGGAATGATGGCCGGCAGGCTGCGGGCCGCGCTCAGCGCCGCCAGGAACGGGTCAGCCAGGTGCTCCCGGTGCCGGTCCAGAACCAGCAGGGACTTCCCGGAATGGGCCAGGCCGGACAGGTGCGGCAGCCAGACCTTGGTGGTCCAGAGGTCCAGGGCGTCTTCGGCGCTCAGGCCGTCCGTCCGGACCTCCAGCAAGGCGAGGTCGGGCGGCGCCGCCTGCGGGACCGGCCGGCTGAGGAGAACCAGCGCCGGCAGCACGGCGCCGTCAGCCAGAACTGCCAGGTAGACGGTGAGCAGCGGCGAGGACCCGGTCAGCTCCAGCGCCTCGCAGCGCCTGGACCGGTCCTGGACCAGCCGGAAATCCACAAAGAGGCAGAGCTCGTCCATGGCGGCCACGGCGCGCCGCGCCAGCCGGTGGGACCGCACCGCCCGCCGAGTGAACTCCCTGAAGGCGCCGACCCGGGCCCGCAGCGGCGGCGGTGCGGCACGGCCGAGGCCCACAGCCCGACCCGCCCTGCAGACGCCCAGCCGGTGGCGCAGCAGGAAGCCGACAGCCCAGTCGTAGGAGATGCGGAAGGCGTCGCCGAATGCCTTCTTCTTCTTCAGGATGGACGCCTTGTTGAACAGGTTGCTCTCGGTGAGCGGCAGCTGCTGCTCCCGCATGGACAGCACCCAGGCCACCATGCGCGCCGCGCCGTCTGCATGCCGCTCCTCCTCCTGCGCCGACCGCGCCCGCGCCTCCCGCAGCCAGCGGCGGATCAGCTGTGGGTCGGTGGAGAAGACGCGGGACGCCTGCCGCAGACCTTCGCACAGCGCAAACAGGATGATGCGGAGCTGCCGCACCGACAGCGTGCCGCGGCGCACCATGGCTGGCTGCGCCGCGGCACGGCCGCCGCTCTCTGAAGGCGGACCAGGCTCTGGACCGGACTCTGGACCGGCTCCGGTCAGGTTCATCTCCTCCTCGTCTTCTGGCTCGTCCAGCGGCTCGTCGTCGGAAAAGTCCAGGTCCTCCACCGGGCCGAACGTCTCGTCCACGCTGACCTCATCCATGACGATCTCTCCGCTGCAGGAACACAAACCTGGTTACCACAAGGCTCCACCAGAACCAGGCCAGAACCGGAGCGCCCCTTACCTGAGTCTGTCCTTCAGGAAGCCCAGCTTGGTCGACCCTGAAACAGAGTGCAGGTCAGCGTTTGGACCGGTCGGAACCGGTGCTGGAGGCGGCGGACTCACCACGGTGGAGCGGCGGCAGGCCGTGGAACTCCCAGAAGCAGCCGGGCCGCTTGCACAGGTTGGCGTCGCAGACGGTGCAGCCGTACACGCTCTCATGCCGCAGGTTCTTCATGTTGCAGTTCCTGCAGCGCTTGGAGACGCTGCTGATCTTCGTCATCTTGTGGCGCTGCCGGACGGGCTCCTCGGCGGTGGCGCGGGCCCCATGGGGGCCCGGCGACTCTGGTGCCTCGCCGTGCCTCTGGGCGCAGCGGGCCAGCTGGTTGCCCAGCCGGCGGCGGAAGGCCAGCTGGCTGAACAGGCCGTCCTGCACCCAGGTGGGCGGGTTGTCCTTGCGGCTCTCCCGCATTACGATGAAGGCGTTGACCACGCTCAGGTTGACCAGGAACCAGAACAGGTTGCGCCAGTGGCGGTCCTGCGGCACGCCTCCCAGCTGGTTGCAGGCCAGCAGCTGCTTGCAGATGTCCACGCCCCGCATGTTCTCCTGCAGCAGGCGGAAGGCCATGGGCCGCTCGATGGTCACCAGCCCGCCTGCCTTGCTCCTCCAGACGGCGTCCGGCTGGCCCGGCGCCGCATTGGTGGACAGGCAGCCCGTCTCCTTGGTGTCGCGCCAGCGGGTGGCCAGCAGGGGGCCGCACTGCCTCTGCAGGAAGTCTCCCGGGTTGCGCAGCTCGCCGTCGTCCCACAGCGGGCGGGGCAGGACGGGGCTGGGAGGCGGGAAGGAGCTGCAGGCGTAGATGTTCTGCTGCAGCAGCGTCTGCATGAGCGGGACGGAGGCCAGCGAGTTGGCCAGGAACAGCTGGTGGTGCTTGTCGTCCAGGTCTCTGACCAGCTCTGGAACCACGCTGAAGCCCAGGTCCGGGCCGAGCCGCTCCCCCAGCTGGATGGACAGGCGGTGGCAGTAGCCAGACTTGGAGTCGCAGAGCAGCCAGACCTGAGGCTGGGCGCCGCCGCCACTGTGTGCGCCGCGCTGCTCGCCACGCTCCTCGCCCTCCAGGCTGGGCAGCAGCGCCCGGTCCACAGCCAGGCAGCAGTTGGGCCGGTAGGCGTCCCACATGGCACCGCCCAGGAGGTCCAGCATGGGCCGGAAGGCGTGCAGCGGGTCAGCGGAGCGGCCCGGCCCGTGGAGCTCGCCCACGAAGCTGCCCATGCGGAGGTGGGCGGCGAGCTGCTGGTAGCGGCGCAGCGGCATGGCGCGGTGGAAGGTGTAGCTGTTGTCAAAGTGGTTGAAGGACCAGTAGTGCGTCGGGTCCGGCAGGTTGTGGACGCCCATCAGGATCACCAGGCCCAGGAAACCTTTGACCTCCGGGCCGGTGACGGGGACCCAGTCGGGCGGGCAGCGGCCCAGCAGGCGGCACGCCTTGGCATGGGCGTTGGTCTCCTTGGCGATGAGCTCGACGAGCGCCGGCGGGAAGAGCAGGCTGAAGAAGTCCATGGCGTCGCTGTTCTTAGACAGGAAGTGGTTGGGCCCGCTGGGCTGGGTGAAGGACAGGACCGAGGTCCAGGCACTCTCCTCTGGACGTTTCCAGCTCTCTGCCAGCTTCCAGGCCGGTTCTGCTGAGTCCTGGTTCTGGTCCAGTTCCTGTGAAGACTGCTGCTCTGCGCTGAGGCACAGCAGGATGTCAGGCTCAACGTACTCTGGAAAACACACGAAAAAGAAGAAGAGTGGTTAGCAGAACCACAGGTTCTGGTTTCACTGCAGCCCTTCAGAACCTGATTCAGAACCAACCCAGAGCTCCGGGCTTCAATGTCAGCGTGTTTCAGAAAGCTGCTGACCTTCTGACCTCTCTGGCCAGAAGGTCAGAGAGGTCCTCCACCGGGCCGAACGTCCACCGGGCCGAGGATCCGTCTGAACGGATCCTCGGCTGGGACCCGTTGAGACGGCGCCGCGCCCTCCTGGCTATTAAACACTTAATATGCTAATGTGCTAACAGTGGAGCTTAGTGCTTCTGCTAATGTTGTAAATGTTAGCAGACTTAACTTTCCCTGATTCTCCTAAAGCTTCTTTTTCTTGGCTGTGAATTCTTCAAGTTGTTAGTCGTTTGTATTCATGCTCTTATTTTGAAGTTATCAATACTCAACAGCTATACAACTGAAAGCAGGAGTGAAAGAATCACTTTGTGATTCTTTCACTAGCGCCGCGCTCTCAGCTCGACCTCAACAACCACAACATGAGGAAAGTTATCTAGAAAATCATGCTGTCGGAGTTTTTTATTATTTATTTGCAAATTATGGTGGAAAACAAGTATTTGGTCAATAATAAAAGTTCATCTCAATACTTAGAGGGAAACGTTTTCTGTCCGTCCTCAGCAGGTTTGACAAACTGCTGGCCTTTTCCTCCGGGCAGCCGGTTTGGGATCAGAGATCTCAGCCACTCCGGGGGTTTGGGACTCGACCCCATTCATGCCTTCAGGATGGGTCGTCCTGGTCCCTTTGCAGGCCCAAAGCATGATGCTGCCGCCCCCATGCTTCAAAGTAGGTATGGTGTTCTTTGGATGCAGCTCAGCATGCACTGCCCTCCAAACACGCCGAGTCGTGTTTCTGGCCAGACGACATCCAGACGCTCTCTGCTAAACTCCAGATGGCCCGGTTCTGTACGGCCAAAGCAGAACCCGAGTCCCTGTTACCGTCAGCAGCCTGTGTCACGTAGTCCCTTCTGCAGTCTTCCACCAGGTCCCCCGTCTGCTTCTGGGATCATTTTGACCCCACAGGCTGAGATCTGATGGAGGGAGATGGTCAGTGGTCTTTTATGTCTTCCGGTCTCTAATTGTTGCTCCCAGGTTGATTTCCTCACAGCGAGCTGCTGGCCTCTTCTCCTCTCCAGGTGAGTTTCAGTTCGTTGGTCTTCGCCACAGTGGAGTTTGGACTGTTTGTGGTTAAACAAGTCAAACAGTAATGAGTGGAGGACAGAGGAGCCTCTGACAGGAGAAGTTACAGATCTGTTTGGTTTTTATAAATATTTTTTTTCACCATAATTTGCAAATAAATCTTAAAAAGAAAAACAAAAATCAGACAATATGATGTCACTTTCAGGCCTCTCATCGTTTTAGGGGGAGAACTTCTAAATACTTTGATACCACTGTGATATCTTCTAAAACTTTAGCATTAGCTTCTGCTAAAGTGCCGGTCCTGTTTGACCAGAACCAGCTCTGAGTTCTGAGTGCAGGAAAACTTCCTGCTGGGAAATCTCCATGAAGTTCATAAAGAAACTCCTTTTCCTCCTCCGCCTGCCGGTCGCCATGGCGCCCAGGAGGCTGCAGCCCGACCCCGGGTCAGTGTGTGTACGTCAGCTCCACTGGACGCCGTCAGACAACAGAACCAGAATCTGGACAGGGCTCTGAGCTGGTCCAGTGCACCGAGGTGCAGCCTCACCGCGGGAGCAGCAGGTGGCGCCATCGTGCTCCGGGTTGCTCAGCAGGTGTTCGGCCATCTGATCTGCTGTCTGAGGCAGGAAGTCGCATTCAGAGCAGCGCAGCAGGAAGGTGCTGCAGGAGACAAAGCAACGAATCAGCACGCAGCGCTACAACCAGGTCACTCACCCAGCAGCTGATTGGTCCTTACCAAGGGGGCGGAGCCTTCTGCAGAGGAAGCACCTTATCTCTGGAGCCACGGACATGGTGGCTGGAACCCAACAGAACCAGAACCAGTTAGAGAAAAATCCAACAGAACCACGTTCTGTTATCCAGGAGGAGGATTGTTTGTGTTGTGCAACGCTGTCACTTCTGCCAGTGAACCAATGATGAAAGCTAAGTGCTACTAGCAGCTAAGTGCTACTATCAGCTAAGTGCTACTAGCAGCTAAGGGCTATTAGCGCAGCAGAGAAAGATTAAGCTAAACAGAACAGCTCAGTCAGTGAAGTGCAGAACTGAATGTTGTTCTGTGATTGTTGGCAGTAAATCTGGATATTTTACATGAATGATGAAACATTTAGGCTAATATTACATGGACTTCTGATTAATGGCTACAAATGATGTGAAAGAAAATAATCAGAGTATAAATATCTACTTGGTATAGTTTTTTTATACTTTAAACCTGAGACTGAAAGTGAAGTATAATATTAAAAGTAGTTTAATAATGCCTCCATTTAAATTCACTTAATATTTCTCATCTGTGTTTCTACTTGTGCGTTTTTCCACACTTCATACTTTAGAATAAAGTTTTAATGCAATAAAATGTTTTCTTATTAATAAAAGGACCTGAATTGTTTTTACCAGCATTTTATCTTTCATAGATTTATTTTGCTAGCGTAAGTAGCTACTACCAAACACCACTATTCGATTAATTGTCAGAATAATCAATAGATTACTACAACAATCACAACAGCCCTACTATGTAGTACTCCGTGTAGTACCCTGTAGTACTAGGTGGTACTGGGAGTCTTACTGGATCATGTGGGCGGCGTAGGCCCGGGAGCAGCAGCTGCTGTAGGGACACAGCAGGCAGTGGACGTAGGTCGGGTAATGAGCCGTCAGGTCCGATGCATCGGTTCCGCACTCCAGACACACCAAGCGGTCTGCCGACCAGAACCTGCAGGAGACAACGGGCTGAAGGAACGCTCAGAACCTGACAGAACTCCTCCGGTTCCGCTTTAATTCTTAGAGACAGTTTAACTCTTCCAGCCTGGCTGTCCTCTGCTGCTCTCTGCAGGACGGACGCGGCGCTGCGGCCTCACCTGCCGGGCTCCCGGCAGCCCAGCCCCCTCCGGGTCGGAGACTTGGGAACTTTGAACAGCGGGGGGTTCTTCTGGATCGGGAACATCGGCTCGGTTTTGATTCTGTTGGGCTGAAAAATGCAGTTTGACGCCATCGGAGGCCTGACCTTCCCGTAGGTCCGGATCGTTACCTAGAGACAGCGATAGAGCGCACTCTGCCTGAGCAGCTGTGACATCATCGGAGACCGGAGCAGGTGTGGGCGGGGCTCACCTTTGACCCCGGTGGCAGCCCCTCCAGCTGCGGCGGCCGGCGGAAGCTGCGGTGGTTCTCCACCTTGTGCTGCATCTTGTCTTTGAGGAAGGTGAACTGAAGGCGACATCTGTTGCAGTGGAAGGCCTGGCTCAGCTGACACAGGAAGACAGGGGTTACCTTTCAAAGTAAAAGTTCTTTCACTCTAATCACCTGCAAAAACAATCAGAACCTTCAGATGATTATTGCAGCTCCACAATTACATAAAGGGACAGGAGCAACATGCAGACTGAACTACCAAGTCTGTGTGTGTGTGTGTGTGTGGGCGTGTGTGTGTGTGTAAAGGTGTATGCTCACCTTGTGCCTGAACAGGTGCTGCTGGTAGTTGCCGGGGTTCTTCATCACCTTCAGGCAGAAGACGCAGAGCAGGAACGGCGTCTCTCTGTGGAAGGTGGCGAAGTGCTGCACGACGTCCGAGTAGAAGGACGAGCGAAACGAGCACACCTGGAGACACACCTGAGGTCAGAGCCAGCGATGAGAGAGAGGAGGTGCGGGTGGCGGGGCACTCACCTGGCAGACGTAGGGCATCTCGCCCGGCTTGTGGTTGGACTTCATGTGGTTGAGGAAAGCCGGCTCGCTGTCGAAGGCCCACTCACAGATCCGACACAGACCTGGAGGAGAGGACGGACAGGATGAGGCAGCAGCAGGAAAACACCTGGCAGCCGCAGGTGAGGCTCTTACAGGTGGACTGGGCGGAGCCGTGGACCTGATCCTGGTGGTCCCTCAGCTGGCTCTGGGACGAGAACTGGCGGTAGCAGAACCGACAGCACTGACGCTCTTTACTCTCCACTACCAGCTCCGAGTGGTGAAGGACGTGCTGCATCAACCTGGAGGCACAGGTAAACCGGTGAACAGGTAGGTTCTAGTGGGTTCTGGTGAGTCCAGGTGATACCAGGGGAGTCCAGGCGAGTCCCAGTTTGCCCACCTGAGGTTGTTCTCTGCCCTGAAGCAGCAGATGTTGCAGGTGAAAGAGAAGATGGCGGCTCCAGGCGGCGGCGGCCTCCTCAGGCTGACGTCTCCGCTGAACCTGCCGTAGTAAAACTCCTCCACACTCATCACCACCCGGGGGGGCACAGCCGCGGTCGCCGTGGTAACCACACGCTGGGTGGGGCCTGGAGCTGTGGAGCAGGTGATGCAGGAATTGTTAGTCTGAACCAGTCCAGGAGTCATTCTGGTTGCTATCGGTTACAGAACCGGATCAGAACCACTCCAGGTCACTGACTGGACCTGGGTGTCTCACCTGTGGGGGCACTGAGGGGCGTGGCCTTCATGACTCCGTTGGTGGAAGTGGGCCGGAGGCCCGGAGTACCGGCCAGCTTCAGGGAGCCGGCGCCGCCCACAGGCGCCACCTGCAGGTTGACTGTAAAACAGCAGCAGAGTGGTGAGTCCAGCGGGTCGGATCAGAATCTGGTGGAGGGTCCGCGAGGCTCACCAGATCCCGGAGCGCCGGTTCTGATGGTCAAAGTGGTGAAACCGGATCCCGGGTGGGCCGGACCGGGTCCAGTCTGGTTCTGAGACAGCACGGTAGACACGGCCACAGTGGGTCGGACCAGCTGGCCCAGAGTTGGCGCTGTGGAGACAAGGGGCTGGTGAGTGGGGTCAGAGGTCAACGGCGTGCGTTCCGGGCCGAGCGGACCTACACTGGATCAGCTGGACCGTCTGCAGGTTGGACTGCAGGTTGAGAACCAGCGGCGTGCCGGGAGTCATCACTGTGGGAACCTGGAAGCCCTGCAACAGGAAGCATGCCGTCAGCGTCCAGGTCGCCATGGAAACGGGCCAGTGGCCTCGGGCACGGCCCGTACCTGCGTGGTGAGGAGGATGGGCTGGGTGGCGCCGGGCCCGGCCGGCAGGAGGAACGTTCCACCGGCGGTCTGCGTCAGGATGAGGGGCGGAGCCTGAGCTCTGAAGGGTGGGGCCGAGGCGGCGGGCTTGGAGATGGAGACGGAGAGAGGTGGAGGAGGGGCCAAGGAGACGAAAGGCGGTGCACCTGAGAGACATACAGATGAGCACTGGTGCACCTGGACTCACCTGGGGGGGCGGGGACACTCACCTGCTGGGACAGGTGTGCTGGGCAGGGGAGACCTGGGGGGCGGAGTCTCACAGGGTGAAGAATCCTCCACTGTGGACACAGAACATCAGGTCAACCTTTGATCCTGCTGCACCTGTCCAGGTGGACCAGCATCTCCAACCACACAGCAAACCCCCCGACCTGTGACCCTTCTGCTAAATCCAATGCGCTTTAGCATTAGCTTCTGCTAAATGTAATGACGATATAGCGCTTTAGCATTAACTTCTGTAAAATCTAATGACGATATGGCGCTTTAGCATTAGCTTCTGCTAAATGTAATTACGATATAGTGCTTTAGCATTAGTTTCTGCTAAATGTAATGACGATATGGGGTTTTGCATTAGCTTCTGCTAAATGTAATGACGATATAGTGCTTTAGCATTAGCTTCTGCTATGGCGCTTTAGCATTAGCTTCTGCTAAATGTAATGACGATATGGCGCTTTAGCATTAGCTTCTGCTAAATGTAATGACGATATGGCTCTTTAGCATTAGCTTCTAAATGTAATGACGATATGGCGCTTTAGCATTAGCTTCTACTAAATGTAATGACGATATGGCGCTTTAGCATTAGCTTCTGCTAAATGTAATGACGATATGGCGCTTTAGCATTAGCTTCTGCTAAATGTAATGACGATATGGCTCTTTAGCATTAGCTTCTAAATGTAATGACGATATGGCGCTTTAGCATTAGCTTCTGCTAAATGTAATGATGATATGGCGCTTTAGCATTAGCTTCTGCTAAATGTAATGACGATATGGCTCTTTAGCATTAGCTTCTAAATGTAATGACGATATGGCGCTTTAGCATTAGCTTCTACTAAATGTAATGACGATATGGCGCTTTAGCATTAGTTTCTGCTATGGCGCTTTAGCATTAGCTTCTAAATGTAATGACGATATGGAGCTTTAGCATTAGCTTCTACTAAATGTAATGACGATATGGCGCTTTAGCATTAGCTTCTGCTAAATGTAATGATGATATGGCGCTTTAGCATTAGCTTCTGCTAAATGTAATGACGATATGGCTCTTTAGCATTAGCTTCTAAATGTAATGACGATATGGCGCTTTAGCATTAGCTTCTACTAAATGTAATGACGATATGGCGCTTTAGCATTAGTTTCTGCTATGGCGCTTTAGCATTAGCTTCTAAATGTAATGACGATATGGAGCTTTAGCATTAGCTTCTACTAAATGTAATGACGATATGGCGCTTTAGCATTAGCTTCTGCTAAATGTAATGATGATATGGCGCTTTAGCATTAGCTTCTGCTAAATGTAATGATGATATAGCGCTTTAGCATTAGCTTCTGCTAAATGTAATGATGATATGGCGCTTTAGCATTAGCTTCTGCTAAATGTAATGACGATATGGCGCTTTAGCATTAGCTTCTGCTAAATGTAATGATGATATGGCGGTTTAGCATTAGCTTCTGCTAAATGTAATGATGATATAGCGCTTTAGCATTAGCTTCTGCTAAATGTAATGATGATATGGCGCTTTAGCATTAGCTTCTGCTAAATGTAATGACGATATGGCGCTTTAGCATTAGCTTCTGCTAAATGTAATGATGATATGGCGCTTTAGCATTAGCTTCTGCTAAATGTAATGACGATATGGCGCTTTAGCATTAGCTTCTGCTAAATGTAATGATGATATGGCGGTTTAGCATTAGCTTCTGCTAAATGTAATGATGATATAGCGCTTTAGCATTAGCTTCTGCTAAATGTAATGATGATATGGCGCTTTAGCATTAGCTTCTGCTAAATGTAATGACGATATGGCGCTTTAGCATTAGCTTCTGCTAAATGTAATGATGATATGGCGGTTTAGCATTACCTTCTGCTAAATGTAATGATGATATAGCGCTTTAGCATTAGCTTCTGCTAAATGTAATGATGATATGGCGCTTTAGCATTAGCTTCTGCTAAATGTAATGATGATATGGCGGTTTAGCATTAGCTTCTGCTAAATGTAATGATGATATGGCGTGTTCCGGTTCACAGATCCACTATAGAAGTTCTGAAGCTGAAATGTTCTGCTGTGAAGCTGAAACCCAGTCCACTACAGACCATCTCTAAGGCGCTGTTCTGTTCAGGTTCTTCCAGAAAATGTGCAGGTACCTGAAGCCCAGCTCAGGTCCAGAAGAGCCCTGATCTGGACTGGTAACAGCAGAGCGTTTTTGTCCCACCTGGCTCTCCGTAGTTGTCCGTGTACTCCATGTCATCTTCCTCTACGCTGTCGTCCACTTGTTGCCACGGTTCCAGCTCCTCCTCCTCACACTCCATAAACAGCTCAGTGTCCATGTTGCTATGGAGACAGAACAACCCGTGTCAGGTCCGACCCGGTTATGATAACTTTATTACAGAGTGATCTGAACAAGTTCAAAGGTCATGTGGAGTCAGTATAAGAAAGATTAATGTCAATAAAACACAACAACATTAAACGGATCCAGACGTCTAGAAAAACCTGGAAACCTTTAACCAGCAGGAGGCGCCACCATTACGCTGAGATTGATGCTTAAAGTCACATGACTCTCTACTGAGACGCAAAGCCTCTACTTTCATAATATAACGTAACTGCAGCAGGAAACTTTTCATATTTTCCGTCAATTTGACCTGAGAGCCAAATATCCTGAACATTTCCTGAGTGATGTAAGTCCGGCATAATAATGATTTAATGTAAGGAGAAGATGGAATCACTAACTAATTTTGTGGCTCCAACCAACCCAAAGACAACTCTCTTCATGATATGAAAGGTTTTATAATGACTAATAATGTCTTGTCGTCTTCTTTGTTTAATGCTGGTTGGCAGACAAGCTATAACGGTGCACTACTGCCACCAACTGGACTAGAGGATGACAAGAAATTAACAGAAACAAGACATTTTTTTATTTTGTCTCCTTTGTGATTCATATGCAATATCTTCCATAAACTCATGATTTATTAAGACCTATTCTGATGTAATCATTGATTCTAGCTCCCTGTTTTCCTTGTATTTTCCACATTTATGTGAATGATACGGAAATGTCTCCATGTATCAACTATGTTATAGTTTTCCTGCAAGGTTTTCTTAAATATTTATTAATTATCATTTTACATCTAACTTTGAAGAAACTATTTTAGTTGTAAGCCCTAACTCAGACAGGTTAAACTTGTCGCTGCAGTACCAGCAGCAGCCGCAGGGGGCGCCCGCGCCCCCAAGGTCCTATTTGTTCTTCTGATTCTCCCTGCAGCTTCTCTGTTCCGGCGGGAACAAACTTCCAGCCCGAACCTGACCGAACCGGAACACCAATAGTGTAGACTGCGGGTCACAGTGGACTCAGAGCCGGTACTGAGTCCGGCAGAACCACAGCCGTACGGTTCTCCGGTCTGTGTCCGCCCGCCCCGCTCCTCCAGCGGCTGTCCACACACACACACCGAGTACACCCTCCTACCGCCCGGTTAGCTCTGTCCGCGGGCTCCGGGTCAAACCGAACTGCTCCTACCTGTTGCTGGAGCGTCGCTTCAGCAGTCGGACCGAACCGATTCGGACGGTTCTACTCTTTCTTCTTCACGCGCTCTGTAGTTCGACACGCAGGGGGCGGGCCTTCCTCCTCGTAGTTTGTATCAGAGTCGTGGATTGGCTCTCTGGGTCTGACGTTACGTCCCCATCAAACAGCTCTGCCTTTGATTGGTTGATGAGAATTTTTCTGGAGGAACCAACGTGAGCTGCGGGTTTTCAGAAGATCAAGGATTACCCGGCCCGGTTCGACCGGAGTGGGTTCTGTGACCCGCAGCGGTGCAGCTCATAACCTTTTCCACACAAACAGACATCAACTGTGGCCAATATCGCGGCCTGGCAGAGCCAAAACGGCAGGAACATCCAGAGCCGTCCGCCATATTGGTTTTGGTGTTTTTGAAGGGGCGTGGTTACGAGCGGCGACGTCACGAGTTAACCTGAAAAAGACTTCCTCTTGTTAAACAAAGACAAACACACACAAATAGAAACCAGAGGCGGTTTGGTGTTTTATTCATTTATTTTTAAATAACATTTAAATAAAAGAAAAGAAAAAAGAATCGACTAGTCGACTAATTTTTGCAACCCGTAGTGTGTGTTAGAATCATGGCAGCAAACCAGCTAAAGGCAGAAACTTTAGCACAGGTTTTACCCCAAGCTAACAGAAAGAGCTGATTAATGCTGCTGGAGGCAGATAATGTTAGCTACATGATGACTGGCTAATGTTAGCTACATGATGACTGGCTAATGTTAGCTACATGATGACTGGCAAATGTTAGCTACATGATGACTGGCTAATGTTAGCTACATGATGACTGGCTAATGTTAGCTACATGATGACTGGCAAATGTTAGCTACATGATGACTGGCTAATGTTAGCTACATGATGACTGGCTAATGTTAGCTACATGATGACTGGCTAATGTTAGCTATGTGGCTAACATTACTGAACGTGGCCAGTCTCTAATGTATTTAGAGATTTATCTCTAATTGCTCTTTTGAGAAAAAGTGACAAGCTATAGCTATCTAGCTGAGTTGGCAGCGGTGGTTCTCTCATCAATCAATCAATCAATCAATCAATCAAGTTCATTAGTGTAGCACATTTCAGCAACAAGGGATTTCAAAGAGCTTTACATAATAAAATCACAAAAAAACACAAAAGTCAGAAACACAGTGAACAAACTGTCAAGTTTCTTCGTTACACATCAGATGCTGAGACATTCGTCCTCTGGAGGGTCAGAGGTCACTCTGATCTCTGGTTTAGCTGGAAGAACTGAAGCTGACTCAAGATCTATAACTCTAGACCTATAGCTCTTGATCTAGAGCTATGGATCCACAGCTATAGATCTACATCTAAAGCTCTAGATCCATAAATTCAGTTCTTTAACTCTAGATCTAGAGCTATAGAGTAACCCCACATGTGACCTCTGACCTCTTGATGGGACGTTTCTTATGGAAACAAAGAAATCCCAGTTTTTCAAGTCAGACTGGAACCAGTTGAGTTCTGGACCGGAGTTCTGAACCGACCCAGTTCTCCAGTCGGTTCAGTAGCATGACCAGAACCAGAACCAGCTCAGTGGGTCTTCCACCATCTGTGTTTATATGGGCATCATTGAACACTTTGACTAGGCCGGTCCCCTTGCTGCGGTAACCATGGAGACCAGACTGAAGTGGCTGTTTAACTGAATTTCCAGTAACGTTGCTGATGAACGGCAGATTGTGCCTGGCCACGCCCCCACACGTCCCCGCCCATACCAGGGGGCGTGGCTTCCACAGCGGCTCAGTTGTGTTCATTGTGAGCTTCAGGTTCCTGTGTTGCCCCCTAGAGGACGGGAGAGGAAACACCTGATGTCCAGCATGTCTGTCCCAGGAGACAGCTCCGTAATTGTCCAGCAGATCCGGTTCTTTTTGTATGTTTGTTGCGGTACCGTTCCGGTTCTGGCCCGGTTCTGTTTGTGTGGTTTCCTGCCGTTCTAATCCCTCCGGTTCTTCAACTGGTAACTGATCCCAGAGCAGCTCTGATCCATAATCTGCTCTAATCTGTTAATCCATCCTCCTCTGGGCTGGTTCTGCTTGGTTCTGCTCAGTCTGCGCTGATCTGCAGGGATGGAAGCCGCAGCTCCAGAGGAGTTCCTGGTTCTGCCGTGGCCCGGCAGCGGCGGGTCGGACCCGGGGCCCGGAGGCGGCTGTGTCCTGCTGACGTGTGGAGCCGCTGTGGGAGTCACTCTGATCTGTAAGAACATTTTACCGGACCGGAACCGAGAGACTAGAAAGAACCAGAACTCCAGTTTCTAAACGATACATTAATTATTGATAAGAATTATTTTTGATCTTGTTTAGATAAAAACCTTCAGAGGTTTTCCTCCCTGAAGTTTTGATGAATCATGTTTTCACATCTTACTGTAAGCATTGTAATAAACACATAGCCACCGTTTACAGTAGAATCTGAAAAGTGTGGCATGGATTTGTACCTAAACCATCCCATAATATCAGGCCGGTTTTCCAGTCAGCATGATGCTGCCACTACCTGCAGGCAAGTTTCCAGCAGCTCCTGTAGCCGGTCCGGTCTCATATCGGTCCCGGTCTCATATCGGTCCCGGTCTCATATCGGTCCGGTCTCCAAACAGGATGATAAAGACTCAGATCGGTTGATTATTTTGCTATCAATGTTTATATAAAGACTTTCCAGCATGCCTGGATTTTTGTAATGCAGTCAAAAGATGTGAACATTAGCCACACCTGGAATTTGTTTTAATCCAAAGGAAAACTAAAAATCACATCGAGCTGATATTATATAGTTCTGGTGTTTCATATTGTCAGCAGAAAAGTGCAGAAAGCTGAGCAGCTGCTTCGTTTCTCTCTTCTTTGTCCTTCAGAGCAGCTCTGCTAGCAGTTAGGGTCAGGCGGCATAGCTCCTGTTAGCTTCCTGTTAGCATCTCAAAGAGTGTCCAGCTCTGCTCGTCTCAGCACGGCGTTTATTTTTAGCTCATTAAGGTAACGATCACATGTTAACTTCGTTGGTTCTGCTGGTATAAATGGCTCAAAGTGCTGTGGAGAAAAGTCCAGGGTCCAGATCAGGTCCTTCGTTGTGGTTCCACTCCGGCTCTCGCACTGCGCTCTCCTTTCTGTCATGTGGGAAATTATCCAGATTCCCTCAATTTTTATTTTTATTTTATTTTATCACAACCGATAGTGACACAGTGTGGGATTATCTAAAATGACAGCAGTCAAACGCAATATGGTGAACTACTATGGTAAAGTCAGCCTTCCTGTGTTTACTCTGTAGACTCCAGTACAGAACGGACCTGATGACGTCATCAACCCATCGGTGAAAAAATGGTGACCTCCATGGGTGAAAGATATAACAAAAGATGTCCATTTTTGAAGTAAATATGAGTTTGGGAGTACCACAAACAGGAATATTTTACTTTATTGGAAATTACAACATATTTAGGCCAACATGTCTCAGCTCTGATTTAAGGGTACAGCTGTTCCAGGAGTCGAGGTTCTGCTCCAGGGATCCCTGAAGACTCTGGTAGCATCATGCTCTGGAAAGTTCTCTTGAAGGACGAACTGCTGCCAGACCTCATCGGTCTGTCAGTGCTGTCTTTTCTCTACTACCACCGACTCAGTAAGCAGAAGGGTCAGAGGTCATCTGGAGACACAGAGTTAATGCTATTAGCATAGAGAGGTACTGTAGTTCTGCCTGAGCTCCAGTAGGGGGAGCAGTGCTGTTGCTTCAGGCCTCAGGTCCGCTTCCATTCTGCATGTGAAGCTGATTTGAGCCGAAGGTCACCTGTTACCACAGAAACATCAACCTCTGCCCCCTGGTGGCTCGAAGAGGTATCTGCACATTTCTATGAGATCTGAAGCACAGAAATGATCCCAGATCCAGCTGATCCAGCTGATCCAGATGTTCCTCACGCTCTCACCTGCGGCTATCTGTCCGTCTCCAGGTGTGGTGGTGCTCAGGAGGTGGATCGCAGGTGGAGTGTGCCGCTGTTCGGTCCGGCTGGATGGGAAAACGGTTCTGGTGACCGGAGCGAACACGGGCATCGGGAAGGAGACCTGCAGAGACCTGGCAGGGAGAGGTGAGACGACCGCTGCTCACCTGGTGGACAGGTGTGCTCCAGTTCAACCTGACTGCTACCAAAGGAGGTTCTGACGGGTCCAGAACCCAAAGCAATGATTTACTGTAATAATTAACCCGGCCAGAAATGGACATGAGAACAATGAAACGCTGTTTATGTGAACATTAAAATGCAACTAAACCAGTTTATACTGGTGACTACATGAATGTTTAGGGTTCTGTCTTTTCATGTCAGCTTGTTTAGTTCTGCAGTATTTTATCTAAAGCTGTCTCAGTGCTGCCCTCTGAGTGTTGAACTGTGGTACTGCAGGCGAGTCTTCCTCTTTTTAGGCGATCCAGCTTTCTAGTTCCCTCACATCTGATATCTGGGAAAACGTTTAATAACCTAAAAAACTCAGAAGACTTGAGGAAACTGTATTTGTCTGTGTTTATAGGAAAATGGAGATTTAGGGTTCCAGGCGTTACAGTCTGCAACAAATGATGCGCCGATATTTTCACAAACTCGCTTTGACACGATTCTTTATCGACTCGTGTTGTATTAACTTTATCATGTAAAACTCAGTTTGAAAGCACTTCAACGCATGGATGGACCTCCTGGCTCCATGTTTGATTCCTAAGAGGAAGTGCTGGTTGTTTTGGAACATTCTGATTGGCTGACAGGATTTAGCTTGACACTGCACTTCCTCCTATGGGTTTGAAATGTTTAAAACAACACTAAGTGGCAGATTGGTTCATGCAGATCAAAGCTTTCCTGAAACTAATCCTTTTGTGTGTCACATGATTTTTCTAAAAGATGTGGTGGAGATATTTGTCTTTAGAAAGACCTGGCTACATGTGGACAGGGCTGCAGACACACAGCGCCACCCTGTGGAGAGTCAGGAGGAAGCACAACATAGAACCATGTTGCCAAATTTGTCACTAGTTGGTTTTTTGGTAACAAGTCATTAGAGAAGGGACCCAAAGTGGGCCACTTTGGTGAAATTTGGTGGAATCAGAAGCGGAGTTTCCCTTTCAAAAGGGTTTAAAGTTCTGACCGGTTCTGACTCTGGTCATCAGTCCATCACCAGCAGGTATGAGGCAAAGATCCTGAAGCTGGGATGAGCTTCCTCCGCAGGGCACAGAGAGGCTCCATCACCCAGGAGGATAGCAGAGCTAATCCGCTCCGCTGGGCTTATCTCCTGATCATTAATAGCTGCCAGGTAAACCCATAATCAGCTCCTGAACAGCAGGGTGTGTGGATTCTCCAGGAGCCCGAGTGGTGATGGCCTGCAGGGACCTGAGCCGGGCCGAGCGGGCAGCGGATGAGATCCGGCAGTTTACCGGAAACGGGAACGTGGTGATCAGACACCTGGACCTGGCTTCCGTCTACTCTGTCTCACAGTTCGCCAAGGACTTCCTGGACAGTGAAGACAGACTGGACATCCTGGTCAACAATGCAGGCGAGCTCACCTGTCCTGTCTGTGTCCTTGTCTGTCTCTGTGCTCACCTGTCTACATCCTGCAGGTGTGATGATGTGCCCTAAATGGATCACAGAAGATGGCTTTGAGACTCAGATAGCCGTCAATCACCTGGGTCACTTCCTGTTGACCAATCTGCTGCTGCCATTGCTGAAGAGCACCACCCCCAGCCGCGTGATCAGCGTGTCATCCATTGCCCACCGGGGAGGTGTGACCTCTGACCTCACCGTGTTAATGTGTCAGATCCCTGCAGATAGTTGAAGTCTGTTCTGGTTCCCAGGGCAGATCAACTTTGATGACTTGTTCTTCAGCCGGCGGCCGTACAACGCGCTGGAGAGCTACCGGCAGAGCAAGCTGGCCAACGTCCTCTTCACCCGAGAACTGGCTCGACGTCTCAGAGGTTCACGCAAGTTCACAAACAATAGAACAACCTTGGACCCAACCTTGGACCCAGAGGTGAGAGCAGCTCTGCTCTCACCTCTGGGTCCAAGGTAAGAGAAGAAGAATTGCAGAGGAAGTCCAGTCCTTTAACTAGACCCTAAGAAGACCAACTACCTGCATGGCTACTGCTGCTGAGCACATTCCTCCTGTATGTCTGAGAAAATCTCCAGACAACCAACACTCTCCACCCCATCTGATTCCCTTTCCCCCCACCCACTCCATTGCCTTCATTAACACTGAAGATGTTGTGATGATGTCATCAGCACTGTGCTGTGATTGGTTCCTAATTGTATCCTCACTTGCTCTACAGGTTCTGGCGTGTCAGCCTTCTGTCTTCATCCTGGGGTGATCCGGACTGAGCTGGGGCGCCATGTAGAGGGCTGGTTCCCCCTGCTGGGGGCGCTGCTGAGGCTTCCAGCCCTGCTGCTAATGAAGACTCCCTGGGAGGGCAGCCAGACCACCGTGTTCTGTGCTGTGACGCCGGGCCTGGAGGAACTTTCAGGCCGATACTTCAGGTAGAAGGCGGGCCTTAGATTCAGCATCACTGCATTCGGTTTTACCTGGTCCGATGGACTTTCGACTGTTTTGTGGAGGTTTTGTCCTGGTGGACCGAGTGACATTCAGAACCTTCTGTGTCCACAGTGACTGCGCAGAGAAGGAGGCGGCGCCAGAAGGACAGGACGATGAGGCAGGCCGGAGGCTGTGGGAGGAGAGCGCCCGATTGGTTGGACTGAAGGACACCTGCTGACCTGTGAGCTGCTGGCTGACACACAACAGGAAGAGACGACAGCAGTGCCCCTCTGCACAGAGCGAGGACACAGGACCGGTGCTAGAACCTTAAGTGGTCCCGTCAAACCCAGTAAAAAAAACTTTCCTCTAGTCTGGTACCAAGTTGGACCAGAGGTCGTTGAACCGGCCCAGAGTGCTGACCGGTTGACAGAAAGAAACCAGATTAACGTTACTGGTGTTTGTTTTACCATCCGCATTGCTTCCTCCAGGACCGTGATGGCCCGTTCACCCCAGAACCGCCTGGTACCTTCAAGCGGACCACAGTCGGTCCCTTCTGGTGTCTGAGCCTTTGAACTCTAGTCCAGCTGAAAACTCTACTGTAAACCTGTTGCAAGAAACAACTGGACAGGAAGTGATGTCTGATGGTAAAACGTGTAACCATAGCAACATGTGGTATCCCGTGGGCAGACCTCTGAGGTTGGCCGGTTTTCACGGTGTCGGACATCCAACAGACCGACTCTTCATGGTCCCTCCAGAACCTTCCCTTCGTCTTGTTGCACCTTTTGGTTCCTTTCATGTTTCTTTGTTCTTCTGTCTGTTTCTCCTTTGA
This sequence comes from Xiphophorus couchianus, assembly GCF_001444195.1. Lineage (NCBI taxonomy): Eukaryota > Metazoa > Chordata > Actinopteri > Cyprinodontiformes > Poeciliidae > Xiphophorus > Xiphophorus couchianus. The sequence goes on along the minus strand of NC_040230.1, from coordinate 306,817 downwards.
TGTGTTTGAAACAGGAAGACTTTACTGAGCATGCTCCAACTGATCGTTGGTAATAAAGAGAACTTATCCACCTTGTTTCACAGATGGTCAGTCCAACTCTTTCATGTTTGATTCAAATCTGTCAGATTCTAAGACATCACCCCTGATTCTATCTTCTTCGGGTTCGGACCACAGAACTTCAGAACCTCTTGTTGATTCAAGTGGGAAATTATCTTCCGGCAAATAATCCAGACTCCAGGGGGCGCTATTACACACGCGACCTGGACTCTGGGTGCTGATGCACTCTCCCACTGAGCCTGGTTCTGGTTCTGCTGGAGGTTTCTCCTTGTTCAAGTGGAGTTTTTCTCTCCACTGTCGCCTGATGCATGTTCAGGAGGAGGTTAGCGAGTGATGCAGAGGGTTTCAGTTTTAGAGTGTGAGCCGTCTGGTTGGACGGAGGCGGGTGGAGGTGAGATCTGTTCCTAAAGGGTTAATAAAACTAAACATTAAAACTAATAGAAAGAAAGAAGCAGCTGTTCACTTTGAACTTTTCCTTTTAGTTTCTGTTCTTGGGCTCTGATTGGTCGGATCAACATTTCCCTCCAGACTGAATCAACAACTGGACGTGATGAGAATGTGGGTTCTGGTTCTGGATCCCATCAGAACATCTGTGAGCTCATTAACACTCTCCAGAAACAGTGAGAGAACCTGGAACCGACTGGAACTGCAGAGGTTCTGGTCCAGAAAACGGGTCAGATTGGTTCCAATGGAGCAGAAATGAAATATTCTCCAGAACCAAGAGGAAGTGGAGGAGGATCAGGCTGGACCTCTGGTCCCGGTTAGGGCCGAACCTCGGGTTCTGAACCTCTGGTTCTGATGAACAGGACGGTGGTCCATCCTGACGGACCAGACAGGTCAGACTGGACCTGCAGGATAGGTGTCTGACCAAGTTTGGGATCCGGGCCGACCCTGAAACCGACTCGGTTCGGCTGGGAGCCGTCCAACATCTGTCGTTTCCAGAGCGGGATTAACCGGCCGACCAGAACCGGGATCTGAGGAAACATCCGCTGCTGGACGGAACCAGGGGTCTGGTTGGGTTCCATCTGAATCGGACCAGAACCGCCATCTGGTCATGGTCCAGATTTCAGAACCTCCAGATGATGCCTTCATCCTGGACCTGATGCCAGAGCGGCTGCAAACTGAAGCGGGACCGGCCTCAGGTTCCGGGTAATCCGGTTCCGCTGTGCGCCAGCGGGGGGCGCTGTGATGCTGCCGAGGAGCCGCTGAGCCAGCGGGGAGTCCACGGGAGGAGGAGGAGGAGTAATCGGACACCGACCCCCAGAGCTGCTGCTGGCTGCTCAGAGTGAAGTGGAGCCCGGCGGCGGCGGCGGGTCGGTCATTCTGTCAACCCCGCGGACAGCGAGCGGAGGAGCGGCGGAGCAGAGTGGGAGTCTCCGGTCTCCCTGCGGAACTTTCCCCGGCTTCAGCGCTCTCCCATCGGCGGCTGCCGCTCCGCAGCGCTGACTGGACGAATAACGGAGTTGTATGAAAGTGGGAGAAGTTGCGTTTCCGGCAGCCTGACTGCCCCCACGATGAAGAAGAACAGCTCCGGGAAACGGGTGAGTCCTAACGGAACCGGTACTGGTTGCTTTTTACCGTTAAGCCGAATCTGGAGGAACAAAAGCCCCAGGATTAGGTTGAGCTTTTATTCTGAAGGCCATAAAAGCCGCTATTTGCTGCAGACTCTATTTCCGACTTTCAGAAGAAAGGTATGGTTTATTATTGTGCAGTTTAAAGCGGTCCGGTTCTTACTAGGTTCGGTGTAAAGACTTTAAAAA